>NC_056741.1:1319758217-1319865717 GCF_019279795.1 Protopterus annectens | reverse complement strand
GATAGAATGGGACAACAGACAATGGGGGAAATAAACGTACAGAGAAAGGGTACTTTCTAACTTCTAGTAATAATTACCGTCACCCAGTAGACAGAAGTGATTTAGAAACATGCCATCTGATGGTGGGACACTTGACCCAAAATTGCCTCTAGAGGAAAGCACTCGGGTAAGCCTTCAATGATGATGTGCACCTTCAAAGGAGAACCTGCAACTGCCTGGTGATCACCAATAATGCTATCCATTGTGACCTCCCTGGAAGAATCTGAAGTAAACAGACCACTTATCAGAGCTCTGGTTGTTTCACTTACAATGAAACCATATCTAGCACCTACTGTTCTATGTCCAGAGAAGGTGTATGGCATTGACCCCGTCAAGGTCTTCCCTCATTTTTCATTTTCTTGATGTGGATTTTTACCTCCCTTTTTCCTCCAAGCCAAAAAAATTCATAACCACATAAGAGAGCATTAACAAATGTCATCTTTGCACTCTCAATTAAACTACTGAGTTGGAACCAGGCATAATGATAAACAGGGATGCCCTCATCTGCCACCCTGCCTGTGATACTGTGGAAAGTCATCTCACTTGTAATATCCAGGGAGAATTTTACCATGTGGGCCAGATAAAAAAAAGCATCCTCAATGAAATGATGAGGATGCCTACATGTGCTTCCTCAAGCAATCAATCATGTAAAACTCTATCACGCATATGAATTAAAGAGTGGCAAGACCCAATGTGCAGATCAATATACCTGGATTGGGACTATCCCTCACCAAAAAGCACAGTCACTGGGCAGACATAAAACCCTGTTAGCCTTCTTTGGGATGGCAGCTACTATATCAGGGGTAGCCCAATCTATTTCAGTAGCCGCCTTAATTAGAGCTAAAACCAGAAAGGCTACTCATAAAGACTTCTTTTTTTAAAAAAAATACCTTTATTAAATTACCATTTAAGACACAGGCACACATACATTAACAGGGAAAAAAAACAATCCATATTAACATTTTTTCATTTACATACATTATATATCGCATACACGTTTTCTAAATTTAAAATGCTTATTTAGTCCAACATTACATAACTTGCTCAATTCCTGCCTTCCCTTAAACCTTACTCCTTCTTCTGAATATTATGTTGCATGCTTTGTTCCCACAAACTGTAATTTACTCTTTTTCTTTTCTAAAAATCCCATTTATAGCTCTTCTTTACAATTTTCAATATTTCAAATACAGTTGGCTTGCATTTTGATTTCCATTTCCTAACAACTGTTTTTTGTCTGCTAACAGAATTAAACTTAATAAAGCCTTACTACATCTAGGCAATTAAAATCATGTGTACCAACTCAAAGGAATAATTTCCTTAGCACTCAAAATGACTTCCTGGTGGTCCAAAATGTTTTCCAGAGAGCCTTACAAAGAAGAGAAGGGGGGATTACACCTTCTGTCACATCACCTCCAGTAGCACCACAAATCTGGGGTTATCCAAGGAGAACAATGTGAAATTTGTGCTCTCCCTATCCTCAACAACATCAGGGATAGGGGACTCAGAAAGGAAAGTCAAGGTGCTTCCCCTTACTTTCTCTTTCCTATGGACCCTGCACAGGAGCTTGACAATGAGCAAGAAAAAGAATGTCTACATTCCAAAAATGGATGAACACACTCTCCAAGCAAACCTGTACTGGCTGTCATTTTTGGGAAGCCATTGGACAGGCAGAGCATCAAAAGAGGCTGGGTTCAAGGGCAAAGCTGATCAACTGAAAGATGAGTGACCAGAATTGCTCTAACAGAAGGCTGAAGAGACAAGAGTCCACATAAAGTGCCAAACCCAATACCAAGGCCAGAAGCACTTTCAAGCGCACCTTCCACTGGAGCAATGAAAAAAGACAAGCACCAACACATATGTCTTTCTCCCCAAACCTCAGCAAAGGAGGTAAGGGTACCAACTGTTCCAATGATAATATCACAACTAGCACCAAAAGAGTTGATGAAGAACCAGGGTTAACACAGGAGGATTTGTACTGGCAGTGCATTGTCCACACCCAGCTTCAGAGTGGTCTGGGTCTCAAGTAACATTGGCAAGGAGGCAGATTCTAATTGTCTGGACACTAAAGGGGTCAAACAGTCATAAATGTCAGCAAAGACCTAGCCAACTGCTGCTGCTGCAACAAATTAAAAAGTCTCCACCAAATTCCCATAGTCCAGGTGGACAACCATAGGGCTGGCAGCCCATCTCTGTGTTGCAGCCTTGGAACAAAAGACTCTGAAGTAATGTTCACTTCTCTGTCAGACGCTAAGCTAACAGGAGCACAGCCTACAGAGAGGCAGAAACCAACCAGTCACCAGATACTGCTACACAAGCTGAAGAACTGTGGACAAAACGAGTCCACAACCTGCAAAATCATCTTTTTAACTATAGACTTCATATTACCAGTAGATACTCCATAATCCAAAGGAAGATGCTGGTGCATCTTAACCCATTTGTACATCACAACTCTGGATTTTGATATAGAAGACTCGTGTTGCTTCTTGGTACTAGACACAGCAAGTAAGAATGAACCTTATGCACCCTCATTCCTCAAGGTTGAAAGGAGCCCAGAACTTGAGGTTGACAGAACATCAATGGATGCCAAAGAAAGAGTCCAGGAGGCAAGAGCTGATTTTTACAAGTACAGTCTAAACTTCTGTAAAGATTTCAAAAGGTGGCAAGCACAAACCACATATTTCACAGTAGTCTTTCTAAAGACCCCTACCCCCACCACCAAATCAAAACAGACATAACATGTGGCTGTCTTAGACTGCGATATTTTCTCTACAGATGGGATATTTTTTCTACAGATGCACTTGTGAAACTCTTGTTCTGTAGTTGGGAAAAGGACAGGCCTAACCCCCCCCCCCCAAACAAAAAAAGAAAAAAAAAAACAAAAGTAAGAAGGAAACAGTGACCATCACATCATCACTAAGCAATACTACTATTGAAAGGGAGTGCCTGAGATGACAGCATCCCAGACCATACACTGAAACTCCAAGGAAAATGCTCCATAAAAAAAGAAAAGAGGAGAAAAAAAAAAAACCTCTTGCATTTGTTTAACATGGAAAGAGATCTTTTTCTTTTCTTTTTTAAAGTAGGACAGAGGACCATAGGTAAGGGCTCAAAGTCAAGTAAGGAAGGGATAAAACTCCTTATAAAAGACTTCTAACAGAAGAAAACAGCTAAGAAGGGACATAAAACATTATGAGGATAAGTCTAGGGAGACAACAACAATAAACTCAATTTCAAAAGATACAGCCAAAAAAGATAGCTAAGCACACTGAAGCCGTTACAGACAGTAGAGCAGCAAGGATCTGGGGAAGGGAACTAGCATAGTGCATTATGGAAAACAGGAGAGCAGCCTTGGACAGCTCAGAGTGCTAAGTGGTCTTAATGTCAGTCTGGCTCCATGACTGGGATGAAACTCTGACTATAACTCAAGCAACAGAGGTTTGATTAGCAGACTCAGTACTAGAAGAGCCAGGTAGGAAATGGAAGGAGTAAGGGGGGGGGGTGAGAAGGGGCACATACACTTGCCGGAGAAAGTTCCCTGGTGGAGACCACAGAACCCACCACTCATGCTTCTCAGGGAGGGGAAGGGCAGTTTGGAGGGAACACAACTTATGGAAATGAAAGAATGGCCTCTGTGGTTAGTCCATTCCATTTCCATCCCTGATGCTTTGCCAAGGGCGTGCAGGGGCAGGGTGTAAGCAGAAAGGCAAAAATGGATCAATGTGCTGACAGGGGGCTGATTAGCAGCAACCAGAGGGGGCAAAAATGGGAAAAAAAAAAAAGTGGCCATAATGCCTCTGGCCACAGTCTTAGTGGTTAGTGAAGATAAATTCTCTCCTACTAGATCATTTGACACTGTCAAATATGAAAATACATCAGAAGCATTGTGACAAGACTGCAAGTTACAATGTTGGTAAGAAACACTAAGAATTAATGAACCAAATGATGGATTTAAACCATATACAGCCACCATACCTCTCAACTGTATCAAATTCCTCAATATTTACCATTTTTGAGACCAAAATAATGGGGTGCCACAAATTTCCAAGTGGCCCCTTCAATTCCCGATTTATTTTTATTTTTATTTACAATTTTAAATTATAGCTGACGTCACCATGCATTGCCAGCATATCCCATAACATCATCAATGTGCAAGGGTGTGTGTGATGACATCAGCTTTGTCAGGCAGTGTCTGACTGTCTGGCATACTCAGACTGAGGCGGGCATTTCAAATCATTGTGACGTACATTGCTAGTAGTTGTAGGACTGAGGGAGAATTGAGATTTTGTTGTGTGTGTGTGTGAAGCTCGCATGTAAGTTGCAAGAAATTAGCTGGTTCTCTGATGTACAGTGATTTCCATAGTGTAAATTAGTGACATTCTGCATCTTATTATTTTCTTGACTTGGCTATTTTATTAGACAAGCATGCTTCATTTCTTTTCTCAAGGACAGGACCGCTAGTCGCTGCGCACCAGTGTGTGTGTGTGTGTGTGTGTGTGTGTGTGTGTGTGTGTGTGTGTGTTGAACTGTATACTGATGGTTACTTTTTGAAACTTTCCTTTGCTGGCCACCGATAAAACTTCGTTTCCAATTCCATCTCTGTCGGATTTTCCCAGTAAACACAAACTAACTTGCAAAAGAAGTCTGTAGCTTTAACTGCTGTTGCTATTTGTTGCTTACAGTTCAATACATGTTTTACAAATAACCAACAATTTTAAGAGGGAGAGAGAAAAATGTTTAGTCAAAAATCAGGGGCACTTTAGAAGCACACAACAAAATTATTCTACCACAGTATACCATCACAAGTTGACGCAGAACCTGTTACATGAGAACATCGCCACATGCCTGTAATGTCACCATGCACCAATAATGCATGCAGACCTCTACAAATGCTCAAATGGCTATTAAATTGTACAGTCTCAGATAATCAAAATGGTTCACTAAATTACATATATAATGTAGATCTCAATTTACTAACAACCCAAGCTACAAAATCAAGCTAAGATACACTTTCCATCTGACCTTGCTGAGTTGCAGATATAACTTTTACTTTCTCCAACTTGCCTGAAGTACTAGGCTTATATCCAAACACCCTTTTCTGATTGATAGCAGGCTGCAGTGCCTAAGAAGGTATCCTAGGCGGCTGTTGGACCAAGGTACTGCCGCCACTGTCTTCAAATATAGAACAATTGTTTTATTACTTTCTTTAGTTTAGAAAAGTGAGCTCGCTCATACAAACTTTCTTACAAAAAACTCTGCACATCGTGCTACCCGAGTCTTTTTTAATATACTAAATTTCACAGTCAGCAGTATAGAACTGACCTTTTTACAAGCTGGACACGTCACAGATCCCAATTAAGTGGTGGATTAAAATACTTTGACAGTATCACCCGCTGTCAGACATGAATATTGTCCTCACTGGAAAAAGCTTATAAGTTATCTGGCTGATGATGCCTCTCCATGTTGCTCAGTGGATAGTCGTTTTTGCACTTCCTAGGTTTCTTTGAACCCCTTGTCTATGATTTCGATAAACGTCTGTTGGATCTTTGCAGCCACCACAGTTGTTCGGCTATTGCCAATTAAATGGAGTCGTGGACCATGAGATACAAACAGACTTTGTATATTTTATAACTGGCTTGTCAACACTGACGTTATGCAGATGCACCAAATGACAAATAATAAACAGTACCTGTCCTGTCTGTTTTTTTGGTTTTTTTTACACCTTTTCCATTACTTTATGCAGTGCTATGGTTTTCAGTTTTACCAATAATCTACTGGTGGAACCATTGTCGAATGGTGTGTAACTTCCAGCCTAGGCTGGTGCCCAGTCCAAGAAATGTGGCCAGCATACCTCTCAATCTCTCAGAGCAATAAATCTGGACAGAGCAAAAATAATGGTGGGACAAAGGCCATAAAATAGAAACAGATTTTAAATACCGCGCATGTAAACTCAAATAGTTGCTAGAATAACAGGTTTTGCATTATGTATTTTTTGAGGGATATGAAGTCTGAAATTCAAATGTCTGCCATTATTTATTATTATTTACTGACTTAAAGCTTTATGTTGGCATTCCACAATTCCATTGGAGTGGGTGGGGTTACATGACTGTGTATGTAAATTTTATGTTAATCAGCACAACGATTTTTGAACAGTTGTATCTACTTTTCAGGGTCCTTTGCTCAGATTTTTGATGTTTCCAGGTTGAGAGGTATGACAGCCACACAGTGATTTATTTTATCTGAAGATACTTTTGAAAGCTTGGGGTGGGAAGATACTTAGACAGCTGTGTTTATACTGTTCCCTTAGCCTATGCTGACTAGAAGATGGCACAATTAGGTCAGAAACTTCTAACATAAATAAAACAAATTATTTTTCACATAACAGCACTTAGCACTAAACTCTCTACATCACCCACTGGATAGATTGCAGGCTTACAGACAAGACCCACAAATTAGACTAGTGGAGTCTACCACCACCAAACGGCCAGTTACTAGAGGGATGCCTCATGTTTGGCATCTAATTCTGTGAGGTCAAGGACCTCTAGCCGACCAAGTTCACAGATGTTTGCAAACTGGGTACAGTCATTGAACCCCCCCCAAGACACCAATATCCTCCGCCTGATGCAAACTAACAACTGGTGTCAGAATCGTAGTCTAAAACTCAATGCCAAAAAGTGCATCATAGTATCTTTCAGAAAGATGGCCACCTCAGCAAACTACTACATTAACAATACACGCCTAAGAGTATACTCTGTAGTCAGGGATTTAGGAAAGTACAGTTGTGTCCCACTTGTCATAATTGTAGATGTTCGAGTAGATCAATGTTGTAGTACTAATCCTTGGGACTTCCTGCAGTGCAGAAGCCCACAACCAGCCTGATTTCCAGAGTCTTAGCATCACCCCAAGTGCAATGACCAACGTACAGACATCAGGGTATAAGAAGGGTGTCAGTTGGCACCATCCTCAGGTCCTTCTAAGCTGAAAAAAGTAGTTTGATGCCAGATGACAGCACAACATCCACAGCTGTATGATCTTGATTTTGAATGCAAAGGAGAAGGAAACATAAGAATAGTTAGGATGAGCCAAAGGGATTATACGCAGAGGCAGAAAAGGACATAATCCCTATGATGGTCCCTCCTGCAGGCCCGTAATCAAAGAGCCTCAGTCCTCATCACTGACACTGGTGAGGGACAGCTACTAGGAATACAAATGGATACACACAGTATTTTCAGATGCAGCTCTCTGCACCAAGCACGATTTCCCTTAACAGCACACAGGGAGCACACTCCAGACCTGGGAATGGACACACTCTGTCTCTCTCTCTCTCTCCAGGCCCCAAACAAGACTCCACACTGACCACTTTGGAGCTCTGTGTCCCTGTTTCAAGTAGCTGACACACACATTTGTATATCTGATTTTCACACACAACACACACACACACACACACACACACACACACACAACACACACACACACACCTGGGAAAGGTCGGCACAGATTTACCAGCTGTACTCCCTTTGCCCAGACTATAAGGTAATTACGCTGCCACCAGTCAACTACTCTAAGGCTCCTAGCTCCTACAAGCGTACCCAATTATACTGAGTAAAATTAATACTAATACAAAAGGTAAAGTTTGACTAATGCAGTAAGGTTTTCAGCAGCGGCCATGGTGTCACTAGAATAAGCATAAGTACACATAAGTAGTCTTAAGATGTTAAAAGTATTCTCTAAAAGACCAGCCACAATGAAGAGTATAGAAATATTTAATAATAAACAATAAAATGGAAAACATGAAAATACAGAATATCTAGTTACAATAAACACCAGAGATTCAATCACAGGAGATATATAAAAAAAATAAAATAGTTGGATAGATTCACAAAGATGCAAAAAAACAATACTTAACTAATTTCACTATATTTTCCTGACTGATTAAAGAATTGCTATTCCCTAATTAAGTTACTTATTACCTCTTCCCTTCCAGAATTCTCTGTTAAAACATATACATTTAATCGGTTATATTAATACTGCCTGACATGCATTTATATCTTTTCTGTCCAGCAAGATCCACTGCTGATGCATTTTTAACGCAAGCAACTTTACACATAAATTTTTAACACAAGCATCTGTACAAATCAGTGAGATGGTCAAATGACAAAATTCTTTACAGACCTCCAGCTAGCTATACTGGTATATGCTACACATGCACGGCCCTACTCTCCCTGGCACAGATGGCACTACCTCATATTACCACAGTCCCTACATAGCTGAGGGCCATTAAGGTGGGAATTGATCTTGTTGAACATCTACAATTATGGTACGTGGGACATAACTGTACTATATTCTTCGTAGTCACTGTTGTAGTACTAATTCTTGGGAAGATTTCCAAAGCTACCTTGTGAGTGGAGGGTATTACTGCAGAATTAGGAAATAAATATTTTGTAGGATGGCAGAGATGAGCCCTGCCCTGGCCTTGGAGACCTGTCCTAAGTTATACTGTTTAGTAAAGGTGTGAACTGAATTCCAAGTGGCTGCCTCTAGGATGGTTTGAGTGGGAAGTTCTTTGAGGAAAGCAGTGGTATTTGCCCCATGCCTGGTGGAATGGACTTTAATGTGGTCAAGTAGATGCTTTCCATGGTGTGTGTAACAAAACCTGATGGCAGTTTAAAATCCATTTTAGAGACTGTTTGCTTTGAGACAGGCTTGCACTGTCTCCCCTCTACAAAGGATACCAACAATTGGTTTGCCCTGTCTGTAGTTTTGTTCTATCCAGTTAGTACCTGATCTGTCTGTGGATATCCAGTGATTGCAAGATTCTTTCAGCTTTGTTCTGTGGGTTTGGGAAGAAGACTGCTAGAGGAATAGTCTGGTTAAGGCCAAGTTCTGAAACCACTTTGGGCATTAATGATGGGCTTGCTCTGAGGGTTACCTTGTCCCTGTGGAAGACAGTGAAGGGCTCCATACACATGAGGGCTTGCAGTTCAGAGACTCTTCTAGCTGAAGTGACAGCTACAAGGAAAGTGGTCTCCCAAGTGAGCATTTTGAGAGGTGTTCTAGAAGTCTGCTGAAAGAATAGCAGGGTTAGTTGTTCCAAAACATAGTTTAGGTCCCATGCTGGAATGGTGTCCCTTCTGGGGGGGATCTAAAGTGAATTACCCCTTTCAGAAACAGTTTCAATTGGGAGTGGGAGAACAGCAGTGGAGTAATCTGCAAGCAAGCTGAGACAGCAGAAGGATGAACCTTTATGCTGGAATAAGAAAAGACCTGTTCAAACAAGTGCAAACAGCAAAGCAGTATTAAACTGAAGTCTGCATGAGCTGGGATAGTATGTCGACCATGACACCAGGTGGAAAATCTCTTCCATTTTGCCATGTATGGTTTTCTGGTGTTAGATTTTTCTCACCTCCTTTAGAATGGATAGTACCTCTTTTGGGCAAGGCATTGAGATGAGTGTCATGACCCAATCCTCCAGGCAGCTAGATTGTGAAATGCCAGGCTGGGATGGAAAACTGATCCCTTGACTTGGATGAGAAGGTCAATGTCCTTTTGGTTGCATGCGAAACCTCCCTCGCTGATGCTGAGGAGTAGAGAGAACCAGTGTTGTCTGGGCTAGAAGGGGGCTACCAGTAACATGCTGGGCCTGTCATTGTTGAACTTTGTAAGTATCCTTGGAATCAAGGGTAATAGAGGAAAGGCATACAGGAACCACTTGGTCCATGTGAATGAGAAGGCATCCATTGCCAAGGCTCCCTCCTGTTGTGCTTTGGAGCAGAATTTCAGAAGCTGTTTTCTGTGAAGAGAGGCAAAAAGGTCTATAGAGGGGATTCCCCACAGAATGACGAGATCCAGAAATACTTCCCTTTTCAACATCCATTCACTTGGATCTGGTAAGTCCATATTCAGGGTGTTTGCAAGAAGACTGCTGTGGCCTTCGATGCACAATGCTATGAGAATGATCCCCAAGTCCTGGGCTAACATCCAGATCTTTCTGGTAAGGCTGGGTAAGACAAGGTTATCCCACTGCTTATGTGCCACATGACTGTAGTATTGTTTGTCCAGATTTGTAGGGTGCCTGGGCTTAAATGCTGTCAGAAAGCTTTTATGGCTAGAAAGACTGCTAGCATTTCCTTTAGACTGATATGCAATTTCCTCTGTTGTGGGGACCAAATGCCCTGCACCCTCAATAAGCCTAAGTGCACTCCCCAAGCTACAGCTAAGCTCTCTGTTGTGATGGACTTGTCTGCCTGAGGCAGCATGAAGGTTGCTACTGGGTTCTTTTGTATGGTGTCCTTCCACTATCAGAGATCCTTCTTGAGGCATGGGAGCAAGGGTAGAAGGGCTTCTAGGGACAGAGTGTGTTGCTCCCAGATATTTTTGAGAAACCACTGGAGTTTCCTCATGTGTAGCTTTGCTAAAGGGCCCATCACGATATCTGAAGTCATGTACCCCAACATCCTTAGGAACTCTCTGTCCAAAATAAGTTGTTTTGTGAGTAGGTTGTTCAAACAGTCCATCAGGAAAACCACTAGTCCAGAGGGAGAAATGCTTTCTGTTGGGTTGAGTCTATTGGGGGTCCCCAAAAACAGGATCCTTGTTTGGGGTGTCATCTGAGACTTCTGTATGTTTAACATGAGGTCCACCTTTTGAAAGCAGTCTACAGAGATCTAGAGGGCATCCACGGTCTCAGGGGAGCTCTTCCTTGGATAAGATGGTCATCTAGGTGGGGATATGTATGTACCCACTGCATTCTGCAATGTGCTATCATGGGTGCTGAGCATTTTATAAAAACTCTTGGTGCAGCAAAAAGACCAAATGGTACAGCAAAAAATTGGAAGTGGGAGCCTGAGGATATGAATCATAGGTATTTTCTGCAACTGACTGCTATAGGAACACAAAGGCAAGTGTCCTTTAGGTTGATAGTGACCATGGAGGTGTCCTGAAAAATTACGGGTAGCAGCTTTTTCAGGGTAAGCATCCTGAGGAATTTATTTAGATAGGTCTCCAAGATGTCACTTTTCTTGAGACCAAAAAGACCCTTGAATAAAAGCCTTTTCCCTCTTGATCTGGAGGAACTGGCTGATAATTGGGGATAAGAGGTTTTCTTGTTTCCTTGGAGGTTTTGGTATGTCAAAAAATGATGGGACTTCCCTGAACTGGATAAAGTATCCCTTTTCTATAATGCTGAAGATTGACTGATCCTTTGTGCTGATCTCCCACTGGCTTAAGATGATGGAAGGCCTTATTGCCAGGGTTCCAGGGAGGAGGGAAGGACGGGTAGCACATAGTCACAGCTGTTCTCTGTACTGGGCATGCTCTTTGCCAGCACCCAATCTCTCTGGCTGCTCTGTTTGCCATGTTCTGGATTGCCTTGGCCTTTTTCCATGGGAAGGCCTCCCACTGTCTTGTCCTGTCTAGATGGAAAAGGGTAAGGTTTAGAAGGGTAGTTTCTACTGTACCTCAGGGTTGGAGACAAGTACAATTCTTTGACAGGTTTTAATTTGTTTGCCTTTTTTGTCTGGTTTCTTGAAGACTTGTCCAGCTTGAGATCCGAGCAGGAAATCTTTGTCTAGTGGGGCATCAAATAACTCAGCCACTGTCAGGCCAAGTAAAAGCAAAGTGGCTAAGTTCTGAGCCATGCACATCCCCGGATAAATGAACCTGTGGCAACTGCTCTACAAGAAGCATCTAAAGTGTCACAGTCATATTTCAAGGATTGTCTAGCTGCCTGTAGAGCTTATCTAGCTATGACCTGCACCTCCTTGTACAAGGCTCTATGTGACATGGGATCACATAGATAAAATCCTCAAAAGATAGTTACAAAAATAAAATTACCAATGATTCCAAAGACAACCACAAGGCATTCTATAGTTATGTCAAGAATCTAAATGGCAATGCTCAGATCTGCTCTGAGTTACAACAGAATGGCATTAAATATACTGATCCCAAGGATATTGCCAATATCCTGGCAGATCGATTTAGTGCCAACTTCACCCCCCTCTCACCCCCTAAAGGGCCCATCTCAATTCCAAAAGATTGCCAAATTGCAATAATCACGGCCACACAGGTAGAAACCGCACTCTCCAAAGCTAAGAATACAGCATCCATGGGACCAGATGACATCTCAGGCTGTGTACTACATGAACTAGAAAATGAACTGGCACCTCACCTAAGTGTCATGTTTAATCATAGCCTCACCTCAGGCTTTGTGCCCACTGAGTGGCGGACAGCTACAGTTATCCCGCTCCACAAGGGAGGATCCACCTTGGATCCCGGGAACTACCGCCCCATCAGTCTGACGAGCCTGATTTGCAAGGGCATGGAACACATTATCATGGAACTTGTAAACAAAGACATTGGCAACCTTCAAACACTGGACCCCACCCAGTTTGGATTTGTGAAGGGCCGATCTTGTCTCCTGAATCTGATTGACTTCTTTGAATCAGTCTCCAGAGCTGTGGATGAGAGTAAGGCAGTCCACACAGCCTAACTGGACCTCGCCAAGGCCCTTGACATCATCCCCCACTCTGGAATCATAGATAAACTTCCTAAGTTGGGCATAAATCCCTACGTCACTCGATGGGTTGCTAACTGGCTTACTGACAGAACCCAGACTGTAAAAGTAGCCGACTCCAAATCCAGCTCCAGACAAGTGACAAGTGGAGTACCTCAGGGTTCAGTCCTGGGACCACTCTTGTTTGGCATCTACTTCTCTGAAGTACAGGCCAACACTAAGGGACTCTGGCTAACAAAGTTTGCAGATGACTGCAAACTGGGAGCCATTATTGAATCCCCCAAATGATGTGGATATTCTACAAAAGGGCCTTACAGGAACAGATGCCTGTTGCCAGAGCCATGGGCTCAAGCTTAATGCCAAGAAATGTATAGTTATCCCCTTTGGAAAAAAACACGTACCCATGAATTACCACACAGGTGACAGGCACTAAACATCGAAAGTGTGATGAGAGACTTAGGGACACAGGTGGACAGTGGTCTCACTTTCGATAACCACATTGCCACAACAGTCAGGAAATCCTTCTATGTGGCACACCTCATCACTAAGGGCTTTTCATCCAGAAAAAAGGAGGTCATTGTCCCACTGTACTCATCCCTCATTAGACCCATTATAGAGTATAATGCCCCGTTTGGTATGTACCTCACAAGACATCTGCAACAGCTGGAAAGGCCACAGAAATACCTCACTAAAAGAATCACAGGCCTAAAGCAGATGCCATATACTGACCGTCTAAGAAAACTCCAGCTATACTCTGTGGCATATCGTCTACTCAGAGGCGATATCTGCTTAACATACAAGGCCATGTCAAACCCTGAGCTGCTGGACATGCTCCACTTAAAGAAATCCCAATCCCTCAGAGCCACACGCTCCAGAGATCTAAACCTTGTTATCACAATGAACAAAACATGCTGGAGGGATAGGTTCCTGACCCAGAGACTCGTCATACTCTGGAATAGACTGCCCATACATATCAAGCAGAGTGCCTCATTGGCCCTCTTCAAAAGGAACCTTGATGATTGGATGGGAGATAGGAAATTCACCCCGGGGATCATATCAGTCGCCCTGCTAGACAGGGGCCCGGAGAAGTAAATATTGTGGGAAGAAATATCCAGGAATTGTTATGGCTAGGCTTGCATAGGCCCTAGGGCCGATAGCCTAGTACCAACCTATGAACCTATGTAATTTTATCGGGTCTACATTACATCGAATGGCATTTCATCTGAAATGCTGTTCATCGAACCCCACACCCCCCCCCAATTATATATACCAACTCTGAGATAGCACTACAGTGGGGAAAGGGCAAATTGCCTAATCCCTACCGTAATGCAATCTCAGTAAGGACAGTTTGACAAACGGCATGTTTGACAAACTGCCGTTCGATGACCTGATCTTTCGATGATATAACAGGGACTCCATTTTATCTTGAAGGGATTCCAAGTATTTTATCATATGGAACTGTTAATTTAAAGCTCTCATGGCTAGGGTTGCAGAGGTATAAGTTTAACTGACAAACTTGTCCAGTAGTTTGTTTTTCCTGTCATTTGGGAAGGGATGCCTGGATGGTCCTTTGGGAACATCTTTAGCAGATTCAGTGGAGACCATATATTTTTGTAGGGATGCTTGTATGAGTCAAGCATTCTGTAAAATCTGTCTGGTTTCATAGATAGAGGTGTAAGGAGTTAGGGTGTAGGGCTATGTCCTCAAAAACATCATCTAGTACGATGTGTACAGGAGGACTTGCCAATGGTCTAGAAGAAGGTAAGCTTAGCACTTCCCTGTAATGTGCCTGCGCCTGGGAGAACTGTAACTTTCCCAGTTAAATGCTTCTTTCATTTTGTGCAATACGTCTCCAAAGGAAAGGTCTTGGTGTGGGTTAGTTAAAGAGAAAGTATCATCCGAGTCTGAGTCAGGGTAGGTTTGGGGTTGTAAATAACCCAAATATGACAGCTACTCCTTATCTTCAGAGGACGAGGAGTCTTCCTCCTCTTGGTAGGCTCAGTAAAAGATCATGAGGGTTGCTGCATTTATTGAAAAAAAGAAGTTATGTACTCACCATAACGTTCCATCTGAGTAGTTATACTTCATTTTTCTGCAACCTGTGGGTATTCGGATCCATATCGGATCCGAGTCGGCAACTTTTCAAACATCTGCTCTGAGCTCCAAGCTCTTCCCCCTTACCCATAACCCATCACATCTCCTACCTTCCCTTAGATCAAGTTTGCCACTACTCAATCATCAGCTCAATTTTATCACAAACCTTGAACAGGTTCGGGGGAAGGAGGGTGGGACGGTTGCAGAAAAATGAAGTATAACTACTCAGATGGAACATTATAGTGAGTACATAACTTCTTTATCTGAAGAAGTTAACTTAATTTTATCTGCAACCTGTGGGACAGAGTCCCCAGCTACTAAAACCCCTGGGAGGCCCTCATTGAAGAATATTCCTGAGCACTGCAGAGCCGAAGGATGCTCTCCCTCTGAAGATCAAATCCAACTTATAATGAGAAATGAAGGTATGTGACCTTGCCCAAGTTGCTGCCGCACAAATATCATCCAGTGAAACCCTAACCAGAAAGCAGCAGAAGTCGCCATAGATCTGGTAGAATGAGCTTTAACACGACCAGGTGGGGACAGACCTTTGTCCTTATAAATTTGCAAAAGACATTATGTAATCCATCTAGCTAAGGAAACCTTGGAGATGGCTTTGCCCAGAAAGGGTTTAGAGAAGGACAAGAATAACTGGTCAGACTTACAAAAGGGCTTTGTTCTGTATAAATAAACAAAGCTGTCTATGAACATCTAGCAAATGCAGCTTATATTCACCCTTGTTCTGAAAATTTGGAAATAAAACAGGCAGGTTAATATTCTGGTTAATGTTTGATTCAGAAGCTACTTTTGGTAAGAAGGAAGGGTTCGTGCGGTGCGAGACGCTGTCCTTATGGAAGATCAAGTAAGGGGGCACGGCAGATAAAGCTTGAATCTCAGAAACTCTCCTAGCCAACGTAATGGCCACTAGGAAGGCCGTCTTCCAGGATAAGAACTTCAAATCTACTGATGTTGCAGGTTCAAAGGGAGGAGCAACTAACGCCTGCAGAACCAAAGTAAGGTCCCAAGGAGGAACAGAGTCTTTAATCGGGGGACGTAAAAGAAAGGTGCCTTTAAGAAAAGCCTTACACAGTCTCGAAGAAGCCAGAGCATTTATGTTTGCATCGACATGGAAATTCAAGATGGCTGCCAGTTGCACTTTCACCGTAGAGAAACTAGCCCCTTGTTGGAATATATTGGCTGAAAAATCCAACACTGCAGGAACTGGGGCTGTAAAGGGTTCTAGATTCCTCTGAAAAGCCCAAATAGAGAACTGTTTCCATTTGCTGCGGTAAATCTTCCTAGTGGAAGCCTTGTGGGACGCCACCAGAAAAGTTTTTACTGAAGATGACAGACCGGGAGTCCTGGCAATCAAGGAAACTGGAGCAACCAAGCAGTCAGCTTGAGGCTGTCCAGGTTGAGAGGACAAGTGCCCGAGGGATGAGAGATGAGATCCGGGCAAGGATCCAGAATCCAAGGAAAAGCTAGAACATGAGACCAGAGGAAGGGGAACCACACCTGACGAGGCCAGAACGGGACAATGAGGATCACTTTGCACCCCAGTGGGCAAGCTTTCTGAAGAAACTTCGGAATGAGAGGTAATGGGGGATAAGCACACAGTAACCCGGGAGGCCAAGCATGGACTAGAGCATCTCTGGGGGGATCCCCTGGTGAAGGGATCAGAGCGAAGAAATCGCTGCACTTTGCGTTGGAAGGAGATGCGAAGAGATCGCAGCAAGGCTGACCCCACACAAGGAAGATCTCCTCCACTATCGATTGTTTCAGAGACCACTCAAATGGCATTAGAATAGCCCGACTCAATCTGTCCACTAAATGCTGGAGTGTCCCGGGATGTGCATTGCAATCAGAAATCGACTGCTGTTTCTGCTGGATATCGCCCACTCCCACACTCTCATGGCCTCGCGACAGAAAGAGGGTAAGATCTGGTTACCCCCTGTTTGTTGATGTACCAGACAACCGACAAGTTGTCTGACTGAACTGCAATCGTCCTCGGGGGAAGAACAATGTGAAAGGCTTGCAACACTAAAAGCACTGCTCTCATCTCCAAAACATTGATATGCAGTCTGGGACCACGTGCTTTGGACCGTCCTCCCCAAATAATGCCCCCCTCTCACTTGAGCTGGGAGGCATCTGTGGTCACTGTGGCTTGGGCTGTGGGTGAAATGAATGGCCATCCTGCTAAGATCTCTGGCGATTAGAGCCACCAGAGAAGCAACGCCCTGCAGGCTTTGCTGACTTGAATCGGATAGTCCATGGGGAGATCTAGCCAAGACCACTGTACCGCCAGAGTCCACTGAAGAACATGCATTGGAAGGCACACAGAGGGAAGGATCGAGATTGCTGCGGCCATAGATCCTAGGGCTCGGAGAACGTTGTCCGCCTTTGGTAGCCTGGGGCCAAGGATCACCGCTATATGGGCCCATAGGCTCTGGACCCGGTCTAGAGTTAGGAAGACTTTCAATTGGAGGGTGTCCAGCCATGCCCCGATAAAGTCCAAGATCTTCACCGGGTCCAAGAGGGACTTGGGAACATTGATGGACTGCAAGATGAAGGAAGGAGTCTCTGGCCATGCAAAGAAGACGCTTGGTGGAAGCAGCAAGGAGTCAATCGTCTAGGTAAGGAAATACCTGAATGCCCTGAAGCCTCAGGTGAGCCGCTACGACTGCCATTACCTTGGTAAACACCCTGGGGGCTGTGGTAAGACCGAAGGGTAGGGCTCTGAACTGGAAATGATTGGCTCCCAGCCAGAAGCAAAAGAATCTACTACAGCTTCTGCAAATCTTGATGTGGTAGTAAGCATCCTGGAGGTCTATCGAGCACATCCAGTCACATTCTCGAAGATAAGGTAGAATGGACTGTAGGGTGACCATCTGGAATTTCTGCTTGGCTACAGCCAGGTTCAGGGTTGACAGGTCCAAAGTGGGCCTGAGGTCCCCCATCTTTTTTGGCACTAAAAAGAACCTAGAGTAAATGCCTGATCCGAAGTGATCTGGGGGGACTGGTTCAATGGCTCGTTTGCAAAGCAGCTTGGAAACCTCTAATGCTGCCACCTTCCTTTGAGCGGGTGGAACATCTGGGAGGCGCTTTGGTTGGATGGGAGGGGTAACGAATGGGATGGTGTAGCCTCTGGATATTACTTGAAGTACCCAACGGTCCGCAGTTATGGACTCCCAAGCCTTTGGGTACAATGATAATCTTCCCCCGACTGTCTCCAGAGTAGGACAGTCAGGCAACCCCTCAGAGCTGCCTGCGTGGGCCTGTCCGAGAAGGTCTCCCTAGACCCAAAGTTCCTCGGCCCCCTTCTGCCTCTGGGGTGGTGTCGGTCTTGTCCACTTCTGCCTCTACAGGATGAGTTGTCCTGAGAGTCTCGGGAAAACTGTGATTTTTCAGAACCACATCCTCTTTTGCCCTTTCTGATTCCTAGAAAAGAATCTTTGAAGGCTAGAGAAGCAGACTCCGACAGCAGACAAAGTCTTCCCGTCCATTTCACTCTGGACCAGAGTGTCACATACTGTCTTTCCAAAAAGGGAAGAACCATTGAAAGGAGCATTTGTGAAAGATGTCATGAAGGGGTCCGCGAACTGACACAGTCTGAGCCAAGCGTGTCGCCTCATAGCTATGCCGGTCCCAGCCGCCCTCGCCGCTCCTTCCATGGCATGGGAAAGGAAAGGCATGGACGTGTTCTATAATGATTTGAGAGTCGACATTTTTACGGAGAACAGATGCTTGTCCTCCAGTCACAAAGACTCTGGGGGTGACTCAGCGAACTCCGTGACTAGGTCTCGCAGCAGTCGTATGACGTGTGCTAAATAATTCAGCGCTCAAATGGAAAACTTCTCTGAAGAAAACACTCGCTTTCCAAACCAATCCACCGCCCTGGACTCCTTGTCCGGAGGGTGGACCAAGGAACTCTCCTGTGCCAGTTCCCTCTTGGTGGCTGCTGCAACTACCATAGCATCCACCGGGGATCCTTTGTACCAGGCCTGTCTGTCTGAGGGTGGAGAGAGAATCCTGTCCAGGCGTTTTGGTATCGGCTCTATGGTGTCAGGCTACTTCCATGCCCACGTGGTGATAAGATCCACTAAGGGATCTACAGGAGGGGACACCCAGGATGTAGATGGGCCCATGCCAAAGGCCTCCAGGAACACTGACTCATCCGTAGAAGTTTTGGGGCTGAACAACCTCCCCTCTGGCAGAGGATCTCCATGATGTCTCCAAAAGAGACATCCTCAGGAGGTGACCTGGGGGAACCTTCTCCTTCATCTAAATCAGTGTCTTCTGTCAAGGACTTGGGGGAAGTCCAGGTGCCTCCTTTTACACGTGTGCTTATGGGGGCCCTCTTCAGTGGGACTCTCTGAAGAGGGCTCGTGAGCTACGGGGGGTTCCTCCAGGGGAATCGCCTGGGGGTTCTCTAGCATGGGCTGTCCCTGGGACAAGCTGAAGGGAGTCATAACCGAATCCAAGGGAGCTTGGGCAGAATCCAAGGAAACAGGCTGAGGCCTCGATCCTTGGGAGAGAACCCTCTCCACCACGTCGAACGCCGATGGAGAGTATACCTCCTTAGCACCCAGCAAAGAGGAAGCTCTCCCCGGGTCAGTTGTGAGGACTGGGGATGAGGCAGGAGTAGCCGGGTTTCCAAAGGAATGGCTCAGATCCAACAAGGTCAGAGCAGAAGACACCTCCATCCCCTCGGATCCAACTCCCGGTCCTCGGCCCTGAGAGTTGCTCGGATCCGAACTGGTCTGATCCAAGGAACTCAAGGTAATCGCCGGCGTCGAACCCCCAGCTCAGAGGATCCTCAGATCCATAAACCCCGAAACCGCAGGCCGGATCGGGGAAGGAGAAAATGGATGAAAGAAGGGCATGGAGGTCCCCCCTCCAGAGGGAGAGGGGCCTGGCAAGACTCCCATTCGGATATGGGTCTGAATAAACCTCATCATCCTGTCCATATCCAACTCCAATAGACAAGTCGAGTGAGTGGAGGCGACCAACTCAGATCAAGGCCTCGGATCTAAGGGCTCCGTCGACTCAGGGGAGAACCTCAGGGAGTGGAGCCAAGGAGATGTAGGTCTAGACACTTTGGAAGGCAGGCTAGGGAAGGGCTCTCACTCTGGGGACCGCTTGCGGGGCCTAACCCCTCTCTTATCTCTATCCTTATTCCTCTTATCCTTTCCTTTAGCCTCCCCTTCAACGGGTCTAGTGGGAGGTTGAGTCCCAGCCTGGGGTGGGGGGGGTTGAGCAACTGCTGGCAGAGCCGAGGCCGATGCATCTAAAGAGGAAACAGGTAGAAGGCCCTTTGCAACCAGTTTGGCCTTCCATTCTTTTAAGGCCCTGGGGTTAAACCCAGCCCACACGCTACACTGAAATGAAAGATGGGGAACACCCAGGCAAATAACACACAGAGTGTGGCCATCGGCTGGTGAAAGCTTATGGCCATACTCTGTGCATTTTTTAAAGGTAGGCTTTGGCTGATCAGCCATACTATTAATCCACACAGCCAACTTACTTAAAGCCAACACTGTAACACACACACCTAAGGGATAAGGAAGGCCTTACTATACTACTTTACCACAAACTTTTTTTTTTGTATAAAACCGACAAACACCAAAAAGGGGGAGGTAAAGGGAACTAAACGATCACACACACTCACTATAAAGAGCAAAAAAGTTTGACCAAAGTCAGTTACTATCACCCATCACTTGGAGCTACACACATCACGATGCTGATGCATGAAGCGGCAAACAAGATCTGAGGGAAGGCAAGAGATGTGATGGGTTATGGGTAAGGGGGAGGAGCTTGGTGCAGATGCTTGAAAAGTTGCCGGCTCGGATCCGATATGGATCCGAATACCCACAGGTTGCAGATAAAATTAAGTTAACTACTTCAGATCCATGTATTCCTGTGTTATCTTGACTAAATTCAGGACCTCAGTCTAAGACACAGGGGCCAAGGGGGGAAGCAAGGCCAAGGTGGGAGCATGCTTCAGTTTGATAGACCATTTAACAGACATGGCCGAGGGATGCAATCATCTAATCACAACCTTGGTTGAACATCGAAAGTTAGGGGAGATATAAGGTCTCCGATGGAACTAATTCTTGGACTTCAGAAGCTGATCCCTGCATAGCAGCATCACACCAAACTGACTTGTGAGTGGTGGTGGTAGTCGTGGGTAGGCTGGGACCTATGGTGACCTCCCAAGGAGTTATGCCAAAGAGTTACGGTTTTACAGTCTTTGGTCCTCGGGGCTGCGAAGCCACCTCACCAAGGCCTTCGGATGACTTAAGAGGTTGATGCAGTAGTCTTTTCTGTGGCCTCCAGATCCCTAGGCTTATCTTTTCACTTTTTCAGAATCACACCAGCAGCCAGAGAAATTGCGGGACCTGCAGAAGTTGGAGGTTGCGATGCTTCCAAAGAGGCTGATGACAATGACTCCATATCAGCTGCAAATAACTCGACCCTAAGTTTAAGGGTTTTCACATGAAACTTAGTACAGAGCAGTTAGAAATGTCACGCTGAGGCCCCAAGCAAAATGAGTAAAAAATCTTTATGTGGGATTTGTTTCCCATATGATAAACAGTTACCAGCTTTTCTGAACATTAGTTAGAGAAGAAATTTCCCCCAACGGGGTACTTATCTGCCTGGAAGTGCAGGAACTCTAGAAATATGAGCCAACCGATGGACTGCCAGTTCATAAAACACACAAGAAGCACATTGGACTGCACTGCTAGAAAGAACTGAAGATGGTGCAGACAGACATCCTTCTTATACCCTAACATCTGGACATTGGTCATTAAGAGTTTGTTGGCTTGGGATGATGCGAAGACTTTGGAAATCAGGCCAGTCATGGGGTTCTGTATAACAGGAAGTCCAAAGGATTAGTATTGCAACACTGACTACAAAGAACATCAGATCTAAACAGCGATTTAGCATTTTGCCATCAAGTTTCTACTACAGTGAGGAAATCATTCTTTCGGTTTCGTGTTGTAGTGGTGGTTTCATTTGTTCTTATAGGAAATCATTCTATGTTGTAAAAATTATAAGCAGGAGTATGGCAACTAGATCCAAACAGGTCATTGATCCATTGCACTCTGCTCTCATAAGACCAATCACTTGTTCCCTTTGGTATACACCTGGCCACACATATGCAACAACTGCAAAGTTGAAATTCCTCAGAAAATGAATACATGGTGTGAAAAACAAATCCTATGCAGACCACCTCTAAACCTTGTCTTTATATTTGGTCTCGTACAGGCTGCTGAGAGATGACCTATGCCTGACCTACAAGGCATCCTCCAATCCAGCCTTGGTGAATCTGTCCCATATCCAGACACTATTTTTTTGTGGAACACCTGATACAGGGACCTAAGCCTTGCTTGCAATATAACCAGGACATGCTGGAGACAAGTATGCATCTCAGAAGCTCACCCTTGTCTGAAACAGGCTTTCCATCCATGTGAAGCACAGTTCATACCTTCACTTGTTCAAACAAAACTCAAATCAGTGTTTGGGAACTATAAATGTATCCCTGGTCTGGTCTTGCACTTGTGTCTCTATTACAAAGAGGAATGTTGTAAATGTTTAACCACCCATGTCAAAGTAATTATACTCCCTACAAAACCATTTGGAACCAGTACTTATCAAATTTTATTGTGAAGCATGGTTGGACTTAAAAAGGCCCCTTGAGTCGATAGCCTAGTATTGTACTATGATATGGGAATGAGTTTTTATTATCAGGTATGTGATCATGAGGGCCTCCAAGTTTCCCTTTGTGGTTCCCTTGTCACCTGCATTTTTTACATTTCCTCTGATTACTTTCCCCTTGGTGTCAATAAAGGTTCCAACTTTTAAAAGGACTTCTGTCAAGCCTGGGGAAAGGCAGGTAAAAGAGTTCTCTAATCAAATAGTTTTCTCCTCCTCCTCTAGTCTCTAATACTTCATGGACTGTGACTGCAAAAAACAGACCTTTGTCTAATGGGGCATTAAGGTTCAGTGCTTTTGCAATCCTTTATGGCAAAGGCTGTATCCCCAGCAGGCAAGTCTACAAATGACAGATCTTGATGCAGCTGCCCTAGACACTGAATCCATATCATCATACCCAGAGCTGACAGAATGTCTACTCACCTGGACATCCAACCAGCCCTGCTGAATGATTTCTACCTTTGTAACTGCATCAACTATTCTCTCACCCTTTGCCTAAAACTGTTTTATGACACTGCCCTTATATTTTACCAAACTGTTCTATCAATTATTAGATCTAAAAACAAAGGCAGCTAGTGGACATTCTCTCTTAATGGTCCAAGATACAGCTCTCCCAGATATCGGGAAGCATGTTAATAGGTGAAACCAGATTAGACTATTTTTAGGGATCCAAGGACATCACAGCTGGATCAAGGAAAATAGCTGCATTTAGAGACTGCTGGTAGCTCCAGGAGCAAGGAAGCTGAGAGTCTTATTCCAATAAGGCTGTGATCAACACATCCTCCAAACCTACCAAAACTGGGGGAATGGCTAATGATTTAGGCAGATTCAGGCCAAAAATATCAATGTGACTTTTCCAAGTGTCTGATACATCTCTTGTCGCCTCTTATTTGAAGTGATCTTTTACTCTCAATAAATATCCATAAATAATATCCTCCAAAAGAAATGGTTCATCTCCCAGGACCCTGCTTGTAAATATTTTATCTCCCAAGTCCCTACTTACACTTATCAAGGGTACCAGAACTTGTCAGAGACTTGGGATGCATGGCTAGACTTAAAAAAGCCCTTGTGGTTGTAAGCCTAGTAAACACCTATGAACCTATCACCTGTGTCAGTAAAAAAATCCAAAGGGAAAGACATCTGGGATGTGCAGACTAGCTCTTTCAGACACTGACAGTACTTATCGAGCTTTGGCTGAAGACTTCACATCTTTGATTTTGGTCTCTGTATGCAAGACTATGTCATATGCTACTCTGAACTAATTCTTAGTAAGAACCTGTGTAGTGGGGTAGGGACACTGAATTTGCCGCCTGCCAGACAGTGGATACATGTCCTAGGTTTGGAGATAGAAGCCCTTGATTTTGGAATGGCTACCTGTGAGGGCTGGGTATAAGGATGCACCTCTTACTTTCATTGGCATCCTTCTGCACTAAACTGAGCCAATCCAGCCCCTTCCTCTCAGACACCAGTATATAGGCTTAACACCCAGAGGCCCACAGAAAACTATTCGGAACAGCTGGCATCATTAGACGGTCTGGCTGCTGACAGTCTAATGACTTTGCAGCTTAGGACAAGGCAGTAAGCCTCTTCATATCATGGTAGCCTTGGAGAGCTAGCTCCTTTCAGTTAAAGGTCTCTTTAGTATATACCAAAAAGGACAATGTCTTAGTCTGGGCCCAAACAGAAAAGGCACTGTGTGTGAAAGTCCCTGTACGGATCTATCACATGTACACTATGCCATTTTATCAGAGATGAACACACCATAAATTTCAACCACTACCTAATACAATGTAAATCACAGCTATAATACCAAAAATACAAAGAAAAGGTCCTCAGTGGAGTATCTGTCATATACACTGGTTACTTGGACTAAACCAATGGATTACAGATGGGCTGTATGCAATGCAACATGAATTGGGCAAGAAAAAAAAAAAAAATATTACATGTATGGATGTGGACTTTAAATAGGGAAGATTCTGACATCCCAGAATGCCAGCATTGGTTTAGCTGAAAGGAGGAATAGTGCACAGCTTTGACATTCAGTCAGGACATCAAATCTTCTGTGGCAGAAGTTCCGGGTATATGGAGGAGCACAACAGTGATTTACATGATAAGCACATGCAGCTGCTGTAGGATTCTACAATGAAACATGACTTGGGTAAAAAAACGTCAGTAAAGAAAGAAATTCGCTCTTACTTTTCTTTCAGGGAAGGAGTATAATGTGCCCGTACCTTCATGTTCAAAGATGGAAAAAATAACAGTTTCTAACTAATTTAGAAGTTGATGTATACAAATCACAATAGGAAAGTGCACAACAACAGCATGAGACATGACATGCTGGTCAAGTCTGCTGACTCAGAAAAAGTAGCGTATAATTGTGTCATCTCATAAATACCATAACAACCTAAAAGAACAAATTTTAGCATACCCAGCAGAAGACTGTCCACAGAGTCAAGTGGGCATTGATGTGTTTCCAGTTTAAAGAAGTAACACATTATCTTTGTGCATTATTATTCAAATATAAATGAAATGATCAAACTGCCACTTAACAACTTCAAGTGTTAATTAGTGCATTAAAAGGGTCAACTACAGGTGCTAGTAGCTCGCAACACAACTGCTTATTGCCACTTGCTCGAAAAAGCAAGTCCTTGAATTGCCACTAACCTGATATCCTGCTTGTACATAGCTTTCCCACATCTGACCCTATACAACTGTATAGCCTTGCACTAACCTAAACTCTAATCCTACAACTCCCACCCAGTTCCCAGTCAAAGTCTTTGCTCCCTTAACCTAAACCTCCTAAATCTCCTAACCCTAAACTCTCTGATCGCTCCATAAATCACAAGTCTTAATAGAAATACTGATGCTGGAAAAGCTTTCTGGTGGCATTTCAAAACAAATAAGATTCAGTATATAATAAAAAAACTCGAGTTTCTGTTACAGTGTTAAAAGAAAAGAGATAAAATGGTTCCCCTACTATCTAAATTATCAAACTTCTAAGCTTGTGATTATCAATGCCCTCGCAACCACTGTGTCTCATGGAAATGAGGTAGATCCAACTACTAGTCACATAATCTTTATCAAGGCATTTTCTTAGTCACTCATCTTCTTTCGGCTGTTCCCATTAGGGGTCGCCACAGCAGATCATCTGTTTCCATTTCTTCCTGTCCTCTGCATCTTGCTCTGTCACACCAACCACCTGTATGTCCTCTCTCACCACATCCATAAACCTTATCTTACGCCTTCCTCTTTTCCTGTTACCTGGTAGCTTCATCCTTAACATCTTTTTCCCAATATACTCAGCATCCCTCCTCAGCACATGTCCAAACCAACGTAATCTTGCTTCTCTGGCTTTGTCTCCAAACCTTCCAACCTGGGCTGACCCTCTAATATACTTATTCCTAATCCTGTCCACCCTCGTCACACCCATTGCAAATCTTAACATCTTTAATTCTGCCACATCCAGCTCTAACTCCTGCCTTTTTGTCAATGCCACTGTCTCCAACCAATATAACATAGCTGGTCTCACTACCCTCTTGTAGACCTTCCCTTTCACTCTTACTGGTACTTGTCTGTCACAAATCACTCCTGACACTCTTCTCCACCCACTCCATCCTGCCTGTACTCTCTTCTTCACCTCTCTTCCACACTCACCATTACTCTGAACTATTGATCCAAAGTATTTAAACTTATCCACCTTCGCCACCTCTACTCCTTGCATCCTCATCATTCCCCTATCCTCCCTCTCATTCACACACATATATTCTCTGTCTTAGTCCTGCTGACCTTCATTCCTCTTCTCTCTAGAGCACATCTCCATCTCTCCAGGGTCTCCTCCACCTGTTCCCTACTCTCACTACAGATAACAATGTCATCTGCAAACATCATAGTCCACGGGGACTCCTGTCTGATCTCGTCTGTCAACCTGTCCATCACCATTGCAAATAAGAAAGGGCTCAGAGCTGATCCTTGATGTAATCCCACCTCCACCTTAAACGCATCTGTCACTCCCACGGCAGACCTCAATGTTGTCACACTACCCTCGTACATATCCTGTACTACTCTTACATACTTCTCTGACACTCCTGACTTCCTCATACAATACCACAACTCCTCTCTAGGCACCCTGTTATATGCTTTCTCTAAGTCTACAAAAACACAATGCAACTCCTTCTGACCTACTCTGTACTTCTAAATCAACACTCTCAGAGCAAACATTGCATCTGTAGTGCTCTTTCCCGGCACGAAACCACACTAATCATCACATCCCTTCTTAACCTAGCTTCCACTACTCTTTCCCATAACTTCATTCTGTGACCGATCAATTTAATCCCTCTGTAGTTGCTACAGCTCTGCACATCACCCTTATTCTTAAAAATCGGTATCAAAACACTTTCTCCATTCCTCAGGCATCCTCTCACTCTTCAAGATTTCATTAAACAATCTGGTTAAAAACTCCACTGCCATTTCACCTAAACACCTCCATGCTTCCACAGGTACGTCATCTGGACCAACAGCCTTTCCATTCTTCATCCTCTTCATAGCTATCCTTACTTCCTCCTTGCTAATCCATTGCACTTCATGATTCACTATCCCCACATCATCCAACCTTCTCTCCCTCTCATTCTCGTCATTCATCAACCCCTCAAAGTACTCCTATCTGCTCAACACACTCTCCTCACTTGTGAGTATGTTTCCCTCATTATCCTTTATCACCTTTACCTGCTGCACATCTTTCCTAGCTCGGTCCCTCTGTCTAGCCAATCAGTACAGGTCCTTTTCTCCCTCCTTAGTGTCCAACCTTTCATACAACTCTTCATATGCCTCTCTTTGCCATGCACCTCATCCCCTTATACTCCTGTCTACTTTCTTCATCTCTCCGACAATCCCACTTCTTCTTCGCCAACCTCGTTCTCTGTATACTCTCCTGTACTTCCTCATTCCACCACCATGTCTCCTTGTCGTCCTTCCTCTGTCCAGATGTCATACTAAGCACCTTTCTAGCAGTCTCCCTTACTAGCTCTGCTGTAGTTACCCAGCTATTTAGTAACTCTTCACTGCCACCCAGTGCCTGCTTTAACTCTTCCCTGAACTCCACCTCACAATTACCCTTTTTCAGTTTCCACCATTTGATCCTTGGTGCTGCCCTCACACTCCTCCTCCTCCTCTTCTTCATCACCAACGTCATCCTACAAACCACCATCCTATGCTGCCTAACTACACTTTCCCCAGTCACCACTTTACAGTCTCCAATCTCCTTCAAACTGGCCCTCCTACATAAGATATAATTCACCTATGTGCATCTTCCTCCACTCTTGTATGTCACCCTATGCTCCTCCCTCTTGTTAAAATACGTATTCACCACAGCCAAGTCCATCCTTTTTGCAAAATCCACTACCATCTGACCTTCTGCATTCTTCTGCTTAACACCATACCTACCCCATCACTTCCTCATCCCCTCTCTTCCCTTCACCAACATGCCCATCGAAATCTGCTCCAATCACCACTCTCTCACCCTTGGGTACAGTCATCACCACTTCATCCAACTCACTCCAAAATTTTTCTTTCTCATCCATCGCACACCCAACTTGTGGAGCATATGCACTAACAACATTCATCATTACACCATCAATTTCCAGCTTCATAAACATCACTCTATCCGACACTCTTTTCACCTTCAAAACACTCTTAGCATACTGTTCCTTCAGGATAACTCCTATGCCATTTCTCCTCCCATCCACACCATGATAAAACAATTTGAACCCACCTCCGATACACCTAGCCTTACTCCCCTTCCATCTGGTCTCTTGCACACACAATATACCAACCTTCCTTCTGTCTATCATATCGGCTAGCTCTCTCCCTATACCAGTCATACTGCCAACATTCAAAGTTCCGACCCTCACTACCACAGTCCTAGCCTTTCTCCTCTCTTCCTGCCTTCGGCCATGCCTTCCCCCTCTTTTTCTTACTCACTAAAAACTGAAAAAAACATTTAATTGATGATGATTAAGCCATACAATACTAAGAGAAATCTCCCTGCATCAACTGTAAAAAACTTTAGTTAGAAATGGTCAAGATTCACATGAAGTTCACAAACAATGGAGTTGGTGTACTTAAAAAAATTAAGTCATGCTCTTCAGAGCCCCGGAATTCCCTTTTAAGTACAGACAGAATGGACCATTATTTTTCCACTGAGAGACAATCTGAATTCAGTCCACTAATATAAATATAATGGGATTAAGGCAGGATTCATACTTGTCTTGCCCTGGGCACAATGAGAAGATACTACCGAAAATAAATATTTTCTGATCACTTCTCAGATAACACAGCATCAATGTGTACTATTATCTACTTCAGAACAGCCCCATCTGTCACTACTGTCAAAATCCACCAACTTAACTACAAGAAGTGAACACAATTGGCAAGTTCATGGCAAATACACCTAAAATGAAACACAATTAATCTATTATGGGTCAAGCAAACTCGTCTGAATACTGCAGAGCTAGCTTTATGATCAGTTTGCTTTTTTTTTTTTTTTTTTTTTTTACAGATTATTATACAAGAAATACTACCCACCACTACCTGACTCAAATTATCACTTGTAATACAAGTCTTCCCATCCTTTCCATATTCTCCAGTCCTACACTCCACAATCACTGCAAGGCAGCAGTGCATCATTAAAAACTCTTAACTCTCAAAAATCAGAATTGCACCACAACTGACTGTGATGATAGGAGGTACCGACAGCCATGCCAGGAAGAATTAGGCCAGTGGATGTATGACTTGTGCCAGCATAGCAAGCTGGAATTTTGTAAATAATTGTATGTCACTAGTATATCAAACAGATCTGTACAGATGTTTCTGCTGAAAATGTGTTTGTGAGCTTTGCTTGTGTTAATTGTGTTAAAATTTATCAACAGTGCACCCTGCTGAAATGAAGAGAAATGTGCATGTATTATGGAATCTGATTTAAATGTATATGTTTTAATAGAGGACGCTGGTGCAGCAATATTTAACCAGCTCACTTATTTTAAGAAAAATAAGGGAAATGTAACTGAGCTGTTAAATCACTGAACATCACCCCATGGTGCTGAGTAGGACCAGAATGGTGGGTCTGGGACAAGGCCTTTGTTCATTAGCTCAGTGAAAAGAGGGAAGGCCTCCAGGCACTGCCATAAACATCTGGATGTGTACTGAAGCCGTCTATGTTCAATCCCTGTCTCAAACCCCAAATGGAGATATTATGGGAACCTAGAGTCAAGGTGACTAGATGAGGTCATTCTGCAAGTCACCTTGGATATTATATTTTACAGGGAGTAATCTCAGAATATAGAGCATTCTGTGTGGGGAGCCTGACTAGAAAGACTCCTCACATACTTCATCTTGCCTTGCCCAAGTAAGTTACTAGGGAACAGTAAAATTCTCTTAGATTCAGTCAGGAATATAATGAAGCTTAATTTAGAGATTGTGTTGCTTTATTTGTATGAGTCTGTCCGTCAATGTTGTTTTCAATATTTTCTGTGATTTGAACTCTGTGGTTTACTGTGAATATATATTCAATATTTTCATGTTCTTTTATTATTTATTATTAAATATATTTAAACTTTTATCGTGGCTGGTCCTTAGTATCTAACCTTTGAGAGTACTTATATTTATTTGGTGACACTGTGTGGGCCACTCCAGAACGCCTAGCCATCTTGGTGAACAACTACCATTTGTATTAGTATTAATATTACCCAGTATAATTGGACACCTTTTGTTAAGGGCCTAAGAGTAGCTGATTGTGAAGTGTCTGGTGGCAGTGATTACTACCTTATACTCTGGGCAGAAGGGGGCACAGCAGGTAAACCTGTGTTAGCCTTTCCTAGGTGAGTGTGAAAATGAAATGTCTCAGCATGTGTGTGCCAGCTACTCGGTGCAGGGACACGAAACAATGGGTTTACAGAAAGGGTGCTGGAGGGCTTGGCTTGGACACTCAGCTGAGGACCTAACCCTACACAGCTGTACCAGTGGGGAGTCTTACTGGGATCTGGAGGGAGACGTATATAGAGACATCCAGACCCTGGATCGAGTGTGTTCCCTGTGTGAGGTTAAGGGAAACTGTACTTGAAGATAGGTTTGTATCTGGAAATACTGAGTGTATCCATTTGTACTCCAAGTGCACATCCCTCTCCAGTGTCAGTGGTGAGGATTCAGACACATAGTGGTGTACATCATATATTGGTAGCAGTGGTGGGAGTCACAGTGACAATGTTTAAACCTATATTAATACTGTACGTTTTCAAACAGGCTACTTGCAAGTGTATCTAGCAATGCAGAGAATTCTGGAATGCGCAACAGTCATGAACCATGTATTACCGTGCTGCATGAGTGACATTTAGTCCACAGTGGAAAAGAATTGGAGGGAATGTCAGGGAAGTGCCTATAACATGCTATGATGTTACTGCCATAAGGACACTGGTGGGTGGATAGTACAGTTGTGTACACTTACCATAAATGTAGATGTTCGAGTATATTCACTGTTGCAGTCATCACATTTGGGTTATCCCTGCCAGGGTAGCCCTCAGTCAGCCCGAATACCAGAGGTTTAGTATTTCTGTGTCGGTTGCTGTCGCTTCAGGACTGACATCAGGTCGTCAGTAGTATAAAGTAAGGCAGGCGATGCCATTACATCAGTTTTTCTTGCCCCAACTGTCAGGAGCCCCAAAGTGGGAGCCAGGATATGGTGGATGAAACCCACCAGTAGAAAGTAAATATCAAAAATTTCCTTGTAATGAGAGAGACAGAGAAAATGGGGATGGAGGGAGGGAAACCAGGACTGCAACAGTGAATGCACTCGAACATCTACATTTATGGTAAGTGTACACAACTGTACTATGTTCTTCATGTTTTACTGTTGCAGTCATCATATTTGGGTTGATTCCCAAAACTGAGGAAAAGGGTGGAGGCAGTCAAGACGAATGGGGGTGGCTAGGATGCCCTGCAAGACTGCAGTGGCAAAGCCTGCCCTGGATTTGGAGAGGATAGGCAGGTGGTAATGCTTGGTGAAGGTATGAACAGATGTCCATGTTGCAGCCTCCAGGATGTCCCTGGTGGGGACTCCTCTGAGGAAAGCTGTTGAGATGGAGGTTGCTCTGGTAGAGTGAGTCCTGACTCCCTTAGGGGGAGGTTTCCCATGTTGCTTGTAGCAGAAATGGATGCAGTGTACTATCCATTTGGAAATGGTTTGTTTGGATATGGCTTTGCCCTCTGCTCCTGCAGCAAAGCTGACTAACAACTGATCAGTCTTTCTGAATGATTTAGTCCTGTCTAGATAGAATCTAAGCTGTCTGTGCACATCTAGAGAGTGCAGTATTCTTTACCCCTTGTTTTGTGGGTTAGGGAAAAAGGTGGGAAAATGAATGGATTGGTTGAGAGCCACACTGGACACCACTTTTGGCATGAAGGATGGGTTAGTCCTGAGGGAGACCCTGTCAGCATGGAAAATGATGAAGGGCTCTACAGCCATTAGTGCTTGTAGCTCAGATACTCTTCTTGCTGAAGTGATGGCCAGAAGCAAGCCTGTCTTCCATGAGAGAAACTTTAACTCTGCTGAAGCTGCTGGTTCAATGGGGGGCAGGGTGAATTTCTCCAGCACAAAGTTTAGGTCCCAAGAGGGTCTATATTAGAAGACCGACTGTTTAGGTGATCGAACACCTAAACATCGATCTTCTAATATCGAACCGCACAATGTTGAACGTCCCATGGAAACATGTCCCTAGGCCACAACACAAAAAATAAGAAGTTATGTACCTACCATAACGTTCCATGTTAGTTGTCTTCTACTCGCCTTCTTTCTTGCTGGATGGGTTCGGAGCCGATCCTCGGCTCCGACTCGGCCAATATTAAAGCTCGAGAGCTAATTCCACCGGCTCGAGGCTCCCCTATATCCCACAATGCTAGGCGGTAACTACTCAGATCTCGTTTGATAGCTATACCAAGCAATCCTAGTCTCCATAGAATGGAGTAGGGAAACCCACCTCAAACAGTCTGCGTAAAGAAAAAGCAGGCCTCAGTAAAAATAGAAGAGGTGGGAGAAAGTGTGGGAGTAACAAATTTCGGAAGAAGAAACACAAAAGAATTCCGGTCGGTCTGTCCAGGCTTGGGGGAAGGAGGAACGCAAGAAAGAAGGCGAGAAGAAGACAACTAACATGGAACGTTATGGTAGGTACATAACTTCTTAATGTTAAGTTGTCAATCTCGCCTTCATTCTTGCTGGATGGGACCGCGTCCCTAGCACCTTATCCCGGTGGCCTATCGGAACAGACTCTTGAGAACAGTGGAACCAAAATTGGCACGGCTTCTGGAAACCATGTCCAATTTGTAATGTGAAATGAATGTATGAGGAGAAGCCCAGGTGGCTGCTGCACAAATTGAATCTATTGGCAACCTGTCCTGAAAGGCTATGGATGTAGCTAATGCCCTAGTTGAATGAGCTCTAGGTCTTGAGGGTAGTTTTTGATGTCTGATCTCATAGATGAAAGTAATTGTAGACGTGAGCCATCTAGAAAGGGATACTTTAGTGACTGGAAGGCCCAATCTACCTTCTGCATATGACAGAAACAATTGATCAGATTTCCTGAATTGTTTAGTCCTGTCTAAGTAATATCTCAGTTGGCGATGAACATCCAAAAAATGCAGCTTTTGCTCTGACCTATTTGAATAGTTAGGGAAAAAAACGTGGAGATCAATAACTTGGTTTAGGTTAATTTGAGAAGAAATTTTAGGTAAAAGGATGGATTAGTCCGAGGGATACCCTGTCTTTGTGAAAAACTAAGTAAGGGGGACGACTGCACAGAGCATGGAGTTCAGATACTCTTTTCGCTGAAGTTATAGCTACCAGAAAAAGTGTCTTCCAAGAAAGCAACTTCAGAGAACATGAAGCCGGTTCAAAGGGGGGAAGAATTAAAGATGCCAGAACCAAGTTCAAATCCCATTGAGGCAGAGGTTCTTTGATTGGAGGTTTGAGAAGAAATACACCCCTTAAGAAGGCTTTACAGAGTTTGTGCGCCATGATGCTGGATTCTGAGACACCAACATGAAAATTTGATATGGCAGCCAATTGAACTCTAATGGTTGATGAAGAAGATCCTAAATGAAAGAGTTCTGCTAGAAAGTCTAAAATAGACTGGATAGGTGCAGTAAAGGGATCTATGCTTTTCGATGATGCCCAAAGGGAAAAACGTTTCCACTTGCTAGTATAAATCTTCCGGGTAGAGGATTTATGAGAGGCTATCAAAATATCTCGGACCGACCGAGATATTGAGGGAAGCCTGGCTAAGGTTGGAATCGGAGAAACCATGCTGTGAGGTTCTGAGAAGACAGAGATTGGTGCAGCTGACCCGATTGATGGGTAATCAGATCTGGTATTGGGTCCAGATGCCAAGGCTGCTCCAAAAGGTAACGATGAAGAAAGGGAAACCATATCTGTCGAGACCAGTAAGGGGCAATGAGGATCATTGTCACTCTCAAGGCGATGGCTTTCTGAATTAGTTGAGGTATCAGTGGAAAGGGGGGAAAGGCATACAGAAGTCCCCGGGGCCAATCGTGGACTAGAGCGTCTCTGGTGGGATGGCCTGGTAACGGGAAGAGAGTGAAGAAGTCGTGACACTTGCTGTTTTGGGGAGTAGCAAAAAGATCACAGCAAGGGTGGCCCCATCTTAGGAATACTTCTTCTAGAACTGATTTCTTTAGAGACCACTCGTGTGGCATGAGAATTGCTCTGCTCAATTTGTCTGCAATAACGTTGGATTTCCCGGGAATATGCGTTGCTATCAGAAAATGCTGAGAAGAGATCGCCCATTGCCAAAGTCTGAGTGCTTCTCGACATAAAGGGTATGATCTGGTTCCGCCTTGTTTGTTGATGTACCACACTACGGACATGTTGTCCGTTTGAATTGCAATAGTCCCCTTGGGAAGAGAGTCGTGAAAGGCTTGCAATGCTAAAAGCACTGCTCTCATCTCTAAGACATTTATGTGCAAGTGGCACTCGAAGGGTTGCCACGTGCCCTGGACTGTCCTGCCCTGATAATGCCCCCCCCCACACCCGATCAGGGAGGCATCTGTTGTCAACGTGGCAACTGGGGGGGGGGGCAGAGTGAAGGGTCTTCCTTGGAGAAGTTGAGGTGATGTGATCCACCAAGACAGTTGATTCTTGCATACTTGAGTTATCAGTATGGTATGGGACATCGGGAGTCGTTGAAAGGACCATTGAGTAAAAAGCATCCATTGGAGATCCTCTTGTAAAAGCGAGCTAAGGGGAGAAGGGGAATAGCTGCTGCCATGAGTCCTAGTACCTTCAATACCAGTCTGGCTTTGACTTTGACACATTGTAAGAGGAGGGACACTTGGTTCCGGATGTCTAACACCCTCTGCTCTGTGAGTCTGGCTGAAAGGGTCTGTGTATCTAAGGTGGCGCCTATAAAAATAATAGACTGACAAGGCGACAAGGCAGATTTTTCGAAATGTATTGAAATGCCTAGAGCTTGACAGGATTGAATGGTGAAGTCCCTGGATAGGAGAAGCTGATGTCTGGTGGTGGCAGTAAGGAGCCAATTGTCCAGATATGGAAACACCTGGAATCCTTGGCGTCTCAAGTGAGCCGTGACCACTGCCATGCATTTGGTGAACACCCGGGGGGCTGTAGTGAGACCAAAGGGCAGGGCCCTGAATTGGTAGTGACTGGCTCCCAGCCTGAAGCGGAGATATCTCCTGGAGCGTCGGTTCATTTTGATGTGGTAGTACGCGTCCTGAAGATCTATCGAGCACATCCAATTGTCCTGACCCAAGAAGGGTAGAATGGACTGTAGCGTGACCATCCGGAATTTTGTTTTCTTGACAAACTTGTTTAAGTAGCTGAGATCCAGTATGGGTCTCCAGTCCCCTGTTTTTTTTGGTACCAAAAAGAATTTGGAGTAGATTCCGGATCCTTGCTGGTCTGCCGGGACTGATTGGATGACTCTTTTTGATAGCAGCTTCGAAATTTCTAATGCTGCTTGTTCCCTTAGACCGGGTGGAACGTCTGGAAGGGATCTTTTTGGTTGGGTTGGAATATGAATGAAGGGAATTTTGTAACCCTCGGATATGATCGACTGTACCCATTTGTCTTGAGTTAGGGAAAGCCAGGCTTTTGGGTACAGTGATAACCTTCCCCCGACTGCCTCCGAAGGCGGACAGCCGGGCAGCCCCTCAGGGGTGCTGAAAGGGTTTGTCAGAGAACATTTCTCTGCTAACCTGGTTTTGCGGACCTCCTCTGCCTCTAGGGCGGCGTCTATTATTATTCCCCCCTCTGCCTCTAGAGGGGAATCGGCCTTGTGCATCAGATGAGACTCCCTGGGATTGTTTGCGGAACCACATCTTTCCTCCCCTTTGACCTTTGGGATAGGGTCTAGAAGGGGTAGAAAAACTGACTCCTACGGCTGAGAGAGTCTTACCTTTCACCTCCCACCTGGTCAATGTATCCTTCACCTGTGGACCAAACATTGATGATCCATCAAAGGGAGAATTGGTGAAGGATGCCTTGAAAGGGTCCGCAAAGTTGCATAGCCGCATCCAGGCGTGCCTTCGTAAGGCAACACCTGTGCCTGCGGCTCTACTCGCCCCATCTGCTGCGTATGAGACCAGCCGCATGGAGGAGTTAACAATGGAATTTAGGGTTGCCAACTGGGAGTTCATTGTGTCTTTGAACCCCTCAGCTGTAGGATCCTTCATCAGTTCACCCATATCCTTGAGTAAATCTCTTTGGAGCCGAGTGAAGTGGCATAAGTAGTTCAGCGACCGCATTGAAAAGGTCGCTGACGAGAACATCCGCTTGCCGTACCTGTCCACGGTCCTAGATTCTTTATTAGGAGGATGGACAGGAACCGAAGGATCAGCTAACTCCTTCTTTGTGGCCGCAGCCACCACCATGGCATCAACAGGGACACCTTTGGATAAAAACTCTTTGTCTTTGGGGGCAGTAATAAATTTGGATGGTCTCCTCGGGGTGGGTTCCACTGAGTCAGGAGCCGTCCAAGCCTTCCTTGCCACCACTTGCATAAGAGGGTCAAAGGGAGGGGACACCCAGGAGGTAGAAGGGCGAGAACCAAACGCCTCAAGATACACTGACTCATCCTCCGAAGGATTAAGGGCTGGCCAGTTCCCCCTCTGTATGAGGATTTCAAGGATGTCCGCAAAGGAGACATCCTCAGAGGGGGATCGAGGGGACCCTTCGGATTCCTCTAAGTCAGTGTCAGAGGTGATGGACTCAGGGGAGTCAATGTGCTTCCTCTTGCACTGCCTCTTCCTATTGGGATCTCCTGCAGGGTCAGGAGAGACCTCGGAAGAGGAGGAAATTCCCAATGGGGAATCTTGAGGAGTTGGTTCTCTGCGGTGTGGGACAAGGGGGTGAGTAGAAATCACCGCAGGCACTGTAGATGGAGGGGTTGAAGGAGCTGACTGTGGGGCAGAACCTGGTTCTAGCACGCTCTGCATGACCTCGAAGGCACCCCTGTCAGGCAAGGCCCGAGGCCCTCGCTCCGAAGAGACAAGGACCTCTCCCGGCACAGACAGAGACGGCTCGGCCGATGTCTGAGCCGAACTCACCAGCCAAGCTCCGAGAGGGAGAGCGGGTCGGACAAGGGTCCGATGCCACTCGCCTCGAGCCGACGAGGGAAGCTCGGTGCCGAGATCCCTCCAAAGAGGAGATCGGAGCAGACGACGGAGCCGAAATGGAAGGTATCGGATCCGAAGCACCGACAGTCATGGCTCCGACAAGCCTTGGCTCCGAACTCGAAGGAGTCGGAGGAGGAATGTAATGTGGAACGGGAATAGCCACTGACTGGTGAGTCGGGCTATGCAGCATTTGGGCCAGTGCCTCGGACTTAAGAAGTCTACTCACCACCCTCTGCAAATCATGGTCTGACAACCTGGAAGACCGAGAGGAATGGGTTTTGTGACTCCGCTCTGAAAGGAGAGGGGATCCTGGCGCCGAGTGCACGGATCCGATGGAGGGGGACCTGGACCTCTTTCTGGAATGTGGCTCCGATAAGGGTATCGGAGCCGATGAAGACTTATCAGCCTCGGCTCCAGCCGGAGCCGAGGTAACAGTATGAGGCTTAAGAACATCGGCTCCGTCCGGAGCCGATGTCGAAGCCTGCTTCAACTTCTCAGCAGTCGACTCAAGAGCAGGAGCCAACCGCTTTGAAGTTTTTGAAGGCTTCCCCGACACAGACTGAGTCGGGGGGCCTTCAGGCTTTAACAAGCCCTGCAAGATCAGTTTGTTCTTGCGTTCCTGCAGGACTCGAGGGCTGAAACCATGGCAAACAGCACATGAGTCCTGCGGGTGCACAGGTCCCAGGCAATACACACAAGAAGTGTGACCGTCTGTCAGAGACATTTTCTGACAGCACGAGTCACACTTCTTGAAGCCTGAGACCTTATCCTTAGACATAGTAAGGTAAGAGAGGCTGTACACACACACAAACCAGACACTCTTTACAGAAAAAAATTATTAAAAATTACAGTTATACAGAAACACATACACACAAGCCCCTACAACACTAATCTTAAAAGGGACTAGGGTGAGGGAAGGGCCGAAGGCCTAAAACAAGAAGTAAGAGGGGAAGGATTCGAAAGACAGGGGTCGATAAAACTATAGAAAATATTTTCTAACTAAAAAAAAGGGGTTATCAGTAATACCTAATGGTAAATATTTCACTAACCTGCCTGAGCCGGTAGAAAACGCACCTCGTCAGCTATAGCGGCAAACGAGATCTGAGTAGTTACCGCCTAGCATTGTGGGATATAGGGGAGCCTCGAGCCGGTGGAATTAGCTCTCGAGCTTTAGTATTGGCTGAGTTGGAGCCGATCCCATCCAGCAAGAATGAAGGCGAGATTGACAACTTAACATCATTACTTTACATCTAAATTAAGTGGAGGGCTGTGTCCTCCACACGCACCCTAACTAAATATATCAACTCCGAGATCGCTCAACAGTAGGGAAACAACAAACTCTGGCGAACAGCCAAGAAAAATCTTTCCCTGCGTTAATTCGGGCATTCGCTGTTTTTGCTTTCGATATTAGACGATCGATGTTTAGGTATTCGATCACCTAAACATTCGGTCTTCTAATATAGACCCACCCAAGCTGGGGTAGGTGCTCTTCTGGGTGTCCTCAAGTTGCTAGCCCATCTTAGGAACTGCTTGATGAGAGGGTGTGAGAAAAGAGGTTGCTCAGTGCTGAAATGAGCAGAGATAGCAGAGGCATGAATTTTAATAGAGAAAATGATAGACCACTGTGTAGTAGGTCAGCTAGGTAATCCAGGATGCGTGGTAGGGAGGGCTGTGCCATATCGGCTCCCTTAGCCTGGATCCAGGAGCAGAACCTTTTCCATTTGTCAGCATAAGACTTTCTAGTGCTATGGCGTCTGGTCTCACATATAACATCTCAAACCTGTTTACTGAGATTGGCAGCTTGTACAGTGGTCAGGGAATAAGCATAGCTGTGAAATTAAGGGTCTGCAATTGGGGATGCATGAATTCTCCTTCCCTCTGAGTCAGGAGTGTTGGGATCTGAGGGAGATGCCATGGTGGCAGAGGGGACAGGCTGCGCAGCAGTGGGTACCAGTGCTGGCATGGCTAGTCTGGGTCAATCAGGATTGTCCTTGGTTTTTCCTCCCTTACTTTGAGCAGTACCCCAGTAATGAGAGGTAGTGGGGGAAATGTATAGACTGAGAGGTTGATCCACTGGAAGGATAGAGTATCCACTTTCCAGGCCCTGTAGTGAGGCTCACTAGTGCAGAACTTGCTGAGCTGATGATTGGAGTGGGAAGCAAAGAGGTCGACCTTCGGGGTGCCCCATTTCTGAGTTATAAGGGTGAAGGTTATTTAGTTTAGCTGCCACTCATGTGGGTCCAGAAGATTTCTGCTCAAGCTGTCTGCCAGAGAGTTTAGAGAGCCTGGCAGGAATTGTGCTACCAGGTGTAGTTGCATGGCTGAGGATGTGTGCCAAGTGGTCATGGCGAGCCTGCATAGAGGGTAGGACTGAGTCCCTCCCTGCTTGTTGATATACCACATCACTGTGGTGTTGTCTGTTTTGATCAGTGGAGCCCCTGGGGAGAGAAGGGGTCTGAAAGCTGTCAATGCGTGCTGGACAGCTAAAATCTCTTTTTGGTTGATGTGCAGATGTATTTGATGTGGGCTCCATTGGCCCTGTATGCACTTGCCGTTCAGGTGTGCACCCCAGGCATAATCTCATGCGTCTGTGATGAGGGTCTGGACGGTATGGGATGGTGAGAAGGGTAGCCCCTTGTTGTGGTAGCATGTTGCTTGCCACCAAAGGAAATCTTTCCTTAGACAAGGTATCACTGGTATAAGAGTTTCCAGGTATTGAGAGTGTTGACACCAAAGGCTTTTTAGGTACCACTAAAGTTTCCTCATATGCAGTCTGGCATATGGAATGAGTAGAATGCAAGAAGTCATGAACCCCACAGTTGCAGGATTTTCCTTGCAGACAACTGGGGTCTGGTGGCTAATTGAGAGAAATAGGCTGTCAGGTAAGTTTGCTTTTCTGGTGTAAGAAATGCCATCTGGGATGCTGTGCCCAGGGTTGCTCCCAGGAATATAATTTTTTGGGTGGGTACTAGTTTGGATTTCTTTTCATTGCTAGTGTACCCTAGGAAGGTCAGTAGGTCCTTTACAAAGGCCACGTGCTTGAGCAGCTTTTCCTGACTGCCTGAATTCGGCAGTCATCTAAGTATGGGTAAATGTGAATATTTCTTTGCCTGCAAAAAGCAAGGCAGGGGCCAGGCATTTTGTGAAAACTCTGGGAGGAGTAGGCAATCCAAAGGGAAGTGCAGAGAACTGAAAGTGCAGAGATCCTGCCCTGAAATGTAGATATTTCCTGCATGATTCCCTGATTGGGATGTGTAGGTAAGCCTCTTTTAGGTCTAGGGTGGCTAGCCAAGCATCCTTGGAGAGCATAGGTAGTAGCTGCTGGAGGGTGAGCATTTTGAATTTTGGTATCACTAGGAAGAATTAGAATTGATAAATTGAGGATGGGGTGCCAAGTGTCCTCTTTTCTGGGTACCAGGAAGATACTGGAGTAGAAACCTTGGCCTATCTTTTCTGTAGGAACTTGCTCTATTGCCCTCATGGAGAGCAGGGAAAAAAATTGATTTTGGCCTCTGCCCACTGGTTTGGAGGTAGAGCTGGAAACCCTTTTGGGGTTGGTACAGTGGGGAAAGAAAATTTGTATCCCTGGGACACTATGTTGAGGACCCAGTGGTCATTGGTAATGGTGGCCCAGGTGCTTGCGTGGAAGGAGAGTTTTCTTCCAAGGGGCAAGTGCAGGTTGGCAGAGGGAGGGGTGGAAGTGGAAAGTCATTGTGAGTTCTTACCATGAGGGGTTAGCTTTGCACTCCCTGGTTTAGAAGTGGAGGTACTCTATTGCTTTGATCTCTGCATTCCCTGTGGCTGTTGTTGGGGGGGGGTCTGGGTTGAACTGACCTGGAGGGGGCAGGAAAGGACCAGTGGTTGGAGGGGCAATGCCTACTGAACCTGGGTGGCTGGACATGCAGGAAATTCTTAACTGTCTGCATAGATTTAGCATTTTCTTCCATATTTTTTAAGACCTCCTCTGCCTTGGTGCCAAATAAGTTGTCTTTGTGCAAGGGTGCATCCAGTAGTTTAGATTTGCCATGGTCTGGCAATGGCTGTTCCTTAAGCCAAGCATGCCTTCCAAAGACAGAACCGATGACTGCTGCCCTGCAAGATGCTTCTAGGGCATCAAAACCACAGTGTAAGGTGTGCTTAGTTACTTGACTTGCAGAATGCATTAAGTCTTGCAGCTCTTTATTTTCTGCACAAGTGGGAAAAGTTGACATTTTTTGTTTGAAGAGTTCCATGGTATGCTGCCGAAATTTTAGCATATGGAACTGACAATTTTAGTGCTGTAATAGCAAGAGCAGCAGAGGTGTATACTTTTTTACCCCATCTGTCTAATGCTCGGGAATCCCTACCTGAGGGGGTGGGATTCTTAGCATAAGTTATTTTAATTCCTTTAGGCCCTTGGGAGATAGCTTCAGAGTCAGCAGTAGGATCTTTGAAAGGATATTTGTGAGAGTCAGGGACTTTGTAAAACCTGTCAGGTTTCCTGGGAGCAGGAGGGAGGGTGTCAGGAGTTAAACTAGATTCCATGGAAACATCATCCACAACATCCAGGATAGGAGGAATGGCCAAGGGTCTGTGCTGTGGAAGATCTAAAAATTCCCTGAGTCTCTTTTTAGACTGAGGGTAGTCCTGACATTCCCATTGGAAATGCTCCCTTAAAGTATGAAGTGTTTCTCCAAAGGAAAAGTTTTTGGGTGGAGAGGCTGAAGGAATGGATTCCTCTGCATCAGAATCCCCATAAGCAGAGAGGGGTTGCATGTCTTCATATTCAGAGGCATCAGACTCCTGTTTAGATAAGACTACTGGGGACAAATCTCTTTTTCTTTTGGAAGGGGTAGCATGGCTTCCCCTGATCAACATTATAAGGTCTTCCGCCATTTTAAGCATTTGAGACTGAGGCAAGGAAGCAGGTGTCCGAGATGGGGTCGTCAGTTTCTTGGGTGTGGTTCATACCCTGGGCCTTAGAAACTTGGCAGTTTTTGAAAGAACAGTAGATGCGAAAGAAGTCGGTTTGTATCGAGAATCAGTAGTGCGAAGTACTTCCTCGGAAGCCGCAGCCTGCTCAGCAGCTCCGGACTCATCCAAGGTAAAGACAACCACAGGATCCTTAGTCGATGAAGAGTTTTGTGGCATACCGGACTCCGAAAGGGTCTCGGTAGCGGCCTGCGAATCCACAGAAGCGGGCATCAGGGGCTGCGAAAGCGCCTCACTGAGGATCAGAGAACTGATGACTAGCTTAATGGAAGCGTTGTCGGAAGGTTTAGACCTGTGCGGTCTGTCTCTGTAGCTTTGGACCTGTGTGGTCTGTCTCTGTCTTTATCCTTAGGTTTTTTCAGAAGATCTGCTGTTAGATGGCTTACCAAAGCCATATGAGAAACTGAGGACTGAGAGCAAAAATATCTAGCATTAAGGGCCCAACGACATATAGTTCTGGTGTTGAACAAAGCACACACAAAAGCGACAGTGGGGGACGTCGTAGTCTGGGCCTAAGCAAGTGACGCAGTAAGAATGAAAGTCTCAGTGTGGTATTTGCTTTCCACAGGTGAGACAATTGTTAACTTTTTCTGACATTGGTTAGAGCAAGAAAAAAGGATCCCCAATGGGGTACTTAGGTTTTAGAAGACTTGAACTTCAATTCAGAAAACAAAAACTTACATAACGGCCAACCGGCACTCGTGTAAACTGCTTCTGTTTCGGGCTCCTCGGCAAGAAAGACTGATGTAACAGAGTTGGCTGCCTTACTTTATACTACTGACGACCTGACGTCAGTCCTGAAGCGACAGCAACCAACGCAGAAATACTAAGACTCTGGTATTCGGGCTGACTGAGGGCTACCCTGACAGGGATAACCCCAAATGTGATGACTGCAACAGTGAAACACGAAGAACATCTAGTTAAAACCTGTGAGAATCAGACTCAAAATACTGATGCCTGCCAGAGGTAAGGAGTCCCACAACATGTATCTGCTGCATAAGCCTTTGAAAATCAAGAAGCACCAAAGCGTGGCTTCAAAACGAAGAAACGTTAAATAATGATCCAGTGGATAACTCACTTCATTAACTAAACTATTTGATGACAGTCATTCCATGTTACTATTCTTCTATATATTGGCACTTACCAAAAGAGCAAAAACTCCATTCCGATTTTCAATTCTTTTAAAGCGTCTGCTTCCTTTCTGCGTCTGAAAAAAGCAAACTATTAAACATATGCAGTCTAAGATCCACTAACTAAAATTTTCACTCACTGTTTATGACAGTATAGTTGCACTTAAAAATAGTCTTGCAGTCAAGCATTTCTTTTATATTGCCTGTATCTGTATTTCTGTATATAGCTGCACCTATAGGTTTGATAAGACAAACTGTAACATATTTGTATATATTTCTGAACATAAACTGTATTCTTCATAGGCTGGAAATATGAGAGTGTAACTTGTATGTTAATACAATATGTATGTGCATACACTATAACTTGCTTGTCTTTATCCGTTTGTAAGTTTGGAGCTTTTCTCCCTGGGCTTCAGCTGAAAATGGACATGTATCCAGTTGGACTATCCCGGTCAACAAATGTAAAATAAAACAAATCAATAAATAAATTTTATTTGCCTGGTTGTGCCTACTATAATTTTACACACTATTTATATGGATATTATATTTGTGTATGAGTATATATGTATATGAGCACACATACACACATATGTATGTAATACATCTACCACACATACATGCATATATTTATATCCTAGACTTGTACACCTGTATATTTAAATACGAATACACATACATATATACAATATACACATGCACACATTTTATATATATATATATATATATATAGATATATATATAGATATATATATATATAGATATATATATATATATATATATATATATATACACACACACACACACAAATATATGTGCATATACATACCTACATTTTTTATATATATATATATATATATATATATATATATATATATATATACATATATATACATATATATACATATACATATACACACAAATATATGTACCATGTAAACCAAAAAAAACCACAAACAGGATAAACAAAATAAGAAGTAAATTCGCTACCAAAGTCCACGAATCACCTTAAAAGTTTATTGTAAGCGCTTTCATGCACTTCTTGTGAGTGCACTTCCTCAGACAAAAAAACATACCAAACAACCATATTATATAATTGAACCAATTAGTTCAAATTAAACAATTACCATGATTGAATTAAAAAATGAAACCATCCTTTCTTCTCAACAATTTTTGTTAAAATCCAACAGCACTATAACCAAATAAAACCCTAAACATTCTTAATTTAAAACTATTAGAAAAAATCTATCATATTACAAAGAAGTGCATGAAAGCGCTTAAAATAAACTTTTAAGGTGATTCGTGGACTTTGGTAGCAGATTTACTTCTTATTTTGTTTACACAAATATATGTACATATACATACCTACATTTTATTTATTTATTTCCAGTTTGATTACTGGGGAAGTCCACTGGGCCCAGAGTGCCCTTTTTCAGTGGAGGCCCGGGGAGCAAAGCTCCATGAAACAGATTACAGTAAAGATAGCAGTCCAATAAAAATAAAAGTACAAGTACAAACACATATCAAATAATACAAAGCATGAGCAATACTACCCATAGTGGAAAAATATCATACAGATACATTTTAACAAATTCACACAGTTAAAGTCAAAAGTCAAAAGCTATTTACAATATTTACAGAGTGTGAGAGATCTTATGGGAATTAGCTATAGAAGGTTATAGCCAGCTATAAGGTGCTTAGGAACTCAGAAGGATACCCTCCCAGGGGTTTTTGTTAAAGGGTTCTAGGCAAGCAGAATACAATTACATTTCCATTTGGAGGAGAAGTAGGTGTAAAGCTGAGTTTTGAAGTTGTTTGTGTTTGACATTGTCCTTAGTGTGGAAGGGAGAGAGTTCCATTTCTTACCTAAGGAGAAGGAGAGGAGAAGTTGTCTAGCAGGACGTTTAGGTTTGTGGACAGTAATTAAGTTTTGGTGTTCAGATCTGACAGTTCTATTTGGGATGTATGGGGAAGGATGTTAGTTAGAGCGGGGCATTTGGTTGGATTAAATATTAGTCTATGTGCTGTAGTGATAATAATACATTACAAAAATACAATACTTTGTAGAAGCACCTTTTGATTTAATTACAGCATTCAGTCTTCTTGCGTACACAACTGTCATCAATGAAAGAGACTCTGAATAACCCCAAATAAAATTCAGCTGTCCTAGTTCGATTTTCCTGACATTTACTCAGTTGCATGCTACAGCAAAAGCCATGGTTCGCTGAAAGCTTACAAAGCATCAAAGGGATCTCACTGTTGAAAGGTATCAGTCAGGAGAAGGGTACAAAGAATTTTTCACAGCATTAGATATACCATGGAATGCAGTGAAGGCAGTCATCAAAAAGTGGAGAAAATATGGGACAACAATGATGTTGCAAAGAATTGGAAGTCCCTCCAAAACTGATGAAAAGACGAGACGAAAACTGGTCAGGGAGGCTGCCAAGAGACCTACAGCAACACTTAAGGAGCTGCAGGAATTTCTGGCAAGTACTGGTTGTGTACTATATGTGACAATAATCTCCCGTATTCTCCATATGTCTGGACTATGGGGCAGGGTTGGAAGATGGAAGCCTTTTCTTACACAGAAAAACAGCCAGGCCCTGCTAAAATTTGCAGCACAGTACATCAAGTCTCCCAAACGTATGTGGGAAAATGTGTTATGGTCTGATGAGACCAAAGTTTAACTTTTTTGGCCACAATTCCGATATATATACATATATATATATATATATATATATATATATATATATATATATATATATATATACATACACAGACACACACACACACATATATATATATATATATATATATATATATATATATATATATATAGATAGATATGCCTACACACACATATATCCAATGTCTATTTTCACCCAATTCAACCTTTGATCTGACCAGGTCCGATCTTGGTGCCTTTTTCTGAAGCTGTGAATCCAAGGCTCTGGCTCCTCCCTTACCCATAATTCCCTCCATTCCACCAAAATACCTTAGATCTTGTTTGCCATCTGATCAGTTCAGACATGTTTCAGAGAGCTTTGCTTTTCTGGTGGGATAAATGCTATTTCTTGGACTTAAATTTCTCTTTCCTTCCTTCCTTAAATACCTGCCTTAAATACTTATTACTAATAGATAATAGCGGTTAGGGTGTTAGTATTCTACACACAGGATCGCTTAAGAATTAAGACATCTCTTTTTTTGTGTGTGTGATTTACTTGTTAAAGTGTGTGCATGCACCATTTTAAAAGAAATAGTTGTAAAATACCTTTTAAGATAGCTTAGAAATAGCTGAAAATAGTTTATGAAGAGTTAAAGAAAAGTAATCAAAACCGTTTTCCTCTGTATATACTACAATTACAGGTTACAACAGAAAGAATATTTGTGTAAAATCTTACCGTAACTATAGATGTCCTTCTCTTCTACATTGCAGTACTCTTATCATGAGGGACTCACTGCCAAAGGTGGTCCCAATGTTTGGCCAGTATACAAAAGACTTCAACTACTGCAAGGTACGTGGGACGTCGCATGTAACCTAACAGCCGACGTCGGCCATAAAAGTGACGTCTATATGTACCATTCTCAGAATTGAATGCCCCAGTAAGAACCAGCCTAAGGAAAAAAAGGAGGTAAGCATACATCCAGGAAAAAAGACAAAAAATAGGGGGAAGGTGGGAGGGATAGAATACTGCAACACAGAAGAGAAGGACATCTATGGTTATGGCACAATTTTACACAACTATTCTATGTCCTTCTATTCTTATGTTACAGTATTCTTAACATGATGGAGAGTACCAAAACTCATGAATAAGAAAGGGAGGGGAGGGAGTAGAGGTGCTTTCTAAAAAGCCATGGAGAATGGCTCTAGCAAAGCCTGCTCTAGATTTGGAGATGCCATCCAGTTTACAGTGTTTAGTAAAAGTATGAACAGAAAATGGAGTTAGTAGCCAAACCTTTGAAAACAGCACCTGAAGAAGCCACAGCTCTCATAGAATGAGCATTAACAGGAGTAGAAAGGCTCTTACCATGAAAAACACAACAAAAGGAAATACCCTTAGAAATCCAAGTGGAAATGGTCTGCTTGGAAAACAGCATTCCCAGAGCCCTGGGATGAAAAGAAACACAAAAAACTGATCAGTTTTCCTGACAGCCTTAGTCTTATCCAAGTAAAATCTGAGTTGTCTATGTACTTCCAAGGTGTGTAGCACTCTCTCACTAGATGAATGGGGAGGGGGGAAAAGTAGGCAAATGAATAGATTGGTTAAGGGACAACTCATTTACAAACTTGGACAATAAAAGAATGGTTAGTACGCAAGAAAAACCTGTCCTTATGGAAAACCAGGAATGGAGGAGAAGCCATCATGGGTTGAAGTTCGGACACCCTCCTGGCTGAAGTGATGCCTAATAATAGCACAGTCTTCCAAGTACAGTGTTGCAGAGTAGCTGTAGCTGGAGGTTCAAACGAATCCACAGTGAGTTTTTCCAAGACAAAATGGAGGCCCCAAGGAGGAGGAACAGGCTTCCTGGGAGGTCTGATGTGAAGGATGTGAAGGACGCCTTTAAGGAAGAGTTTAACCTACAATTTAGAGGACAAAGGAGGAGACAAAGGCAGGCAAGCAGAAATTACTGATAGATGAGCTTTCACAAAGGAATAAGCCAACACAGCCTTCAGCGGTTCACACAAGTAAGATAAAAATAGAGGGACATCCACAAAAAGTGGGTCTAATTTACAAGACAGTCACCAGATGGAAAACCTCATCCATTTGGATAAGTAGGATTTCCTAGTATTGGGTTTTCTGGCCTCCTGCAGAACCCTAAGCAAGTCCTCTGAAAAGAGGTGTCTGAAAGGAATCAGAAGCTTATCACCCACAGTGTCAGATGCAGAGTTGACAGCTGTGGGTGTATGAGGCATCCCTTCTCTTGTGTGAGAGGATCCACCCTGTGAAGTAACTTGTGAAGACTGCTCTTGGCTAAATGCAGAAGAAGAAGGAACCAATGGTGTCTTGGTCAAAAGTGAGTCATCAGCAAGATTTTTGGTTTGTCCTGCTGAATCTTCAGCAGAACTTTCTGAATAAGAGGAAAGGGGGAAATGCATAAAGAAACACTCCCTTCCATGAGAAAGAAAGGGTGTCCACCTTCCACACCAGAGGTTCTGGAACTCTGGCAAAAAATTTTGGAAGTTCTCTATTCAAAGGAGAGGCAAAGAGAACTACTTGAGGAATAACCCACCAGTGGAGAATGTCCAGAAACACATCCCTGTGAAGCATCCATTTGTGGGATTAACTCGTGGTCCTGCTCAGAGTGTCTGCCACTACATTCTGATTGGAGATGTACACTATCTGAAGGGTGACCTGGTACTGAGTAGCCAGTCCTGATGCCAAGAAGGCTAGCCTACACAGAAGGTATGATTTTGTCTCCATGTTGTCTGCAAACAGTTTTAGAGGACCTGGACAAAAAAGAGAGTGAAAGGTTTGCAGAGCCAATAGCAGGGCTCTCATCTCTTTTATGTATATGTGTTCCATCCTTTGAAAAGGGGACCAAAGGTCTTGAACCTTCCAGGATGCAAAGGCTGCCCCCAACTCAAGTCTGAGGCATCTGCAAACAACTCCTGGATTGGAAGAGGAAGATGCAGAGGAAGGCTTGGGATTAGGGAAATCTGCTGAATCCACCAAAGTTCCCTCTTCAGACAAGGAAGAAGAGGAACAACAAAGTCCAGTGGTTGTGCATGTTGGCTCCAAACTGACTTGAAGTACCACTGAAATTTCCTTGTGAAATTTGGTCAGAGTTAACATGAGGATGATGGATGCCATGAACCCTAGAAGGCAGAGGAACTCCCTGGCTGTAAAAGACTGCAGGGGAAGAAGGTCTTGGAAGAATCTGGTTAGAGACAGACTTTTCTGGATGAGGAAAGATTTTTGGAAGTTTATTGTGAAACCCAGTTTTTGTAGAAGGGAAACAATGAAACAGAGATTCTGTTGTAAGATGTATGGAAGGAGTGCCTGGAGCAGGAGATCATCCAGATATGGAAAGATCTGTACACCCTAGAGTCTGCAATAAGCAATCACAAGAGCCAAGCATTTTGTAAATACCCTTGGTGCCACAGAGACCAAAGGGCAAAGCACAGAAATGAAGATGTTCTGAAACAGAAAAATGCAAACATTTGCTGAAAAGGGGATGAATGGGAATGTGAAAGTAAGCATCCTTGATGCCCAGGGAGTCCATAAAAGCCTGTGGAAGGATGAGGGGAAACAAGGTAGGCAGAGAAAGTATGCGGAAGGTTGGGACCTTTAGGAAGGTGTTGAGATGTGAAAGATCCAGAATGGGTCTTCAAGAGCCATCTCCTTTAGGACCCAGGAACATCTGGGAGTGGAAACCTCTTTCTCTTTGGTGCAGAGGAACTTCTTGAATAGTTCCTTGGGATTTCAATACCTGGAGCACCTCTGGAAAAAACTGTAGCTGCTCTAGATGTGGTTGAGGAATACCCATGAAAGATGGAAGAGTTTCTTACACCATGAAATACCCTTTGTGGCTAATGGAGAGAACCCATCAATCTTGAGTGATATGCTCCCATACTGGAAGGGAAAAGGGAAAGATGCAGAGATAGAGAGGAAAGTGGCTGAGAAAAAGTTGGTAGTCATGGACTACCTGGGCCTTTCTGGAAAAGTCTGTTTATGGGCAGGAGCATCTGGAAGCAGTAGGTTTCCCCAATACCCCTCTTACTTCTGGATGGAGGAGTGTGAGCTTGTTTCCTAACAAAAAGAATTTATGCTGGGTAATTCCTTTGGAATTTAGGAATCAGAGACACAAAGATGTGTTTTAGGTCCTGTAATTCTTTACCCTTCTTCTGCAAAGACTTGAACGTCTGCTGCTGCAGCCCCAAACAAAGTCTTGTCATCTAAGGGAGCATCCAGTAATTTAGCTTTAAAATCATCTGAAAGTGGCTGAAGCCTCAACCAGAAGTATTGCCTCAAAACAAAACTATATGCAACCACTCTAGCAGATGCTTCAGCTGCATCATAGCTGCATTAAATGAAGTGGTGTGCTTCCTGGGAGGTAGCCCCCAGAACTGATGAAAGCTGTGACTTAACTTCTGACCCTGAAAGGTCAAAGAGAAGCTAAGTAGCCTATGAAAAGAGAGCTAAAGCATACTTGGTCATATGGGTTTGGTAACTGATAGCATGGAAAGGTAGGGTGGCCAAGGTATAAACCTTTTTTCCCAAACTTTCCATGGTCTTACACTCTTTATCTGAAGGGAGAAGAGAAGTAAATGGCAATAGTCTAGAAGGTTCATCAGCAGCCACAGAAACAGTCACTGGATCTGCTAATGGACATATGTAAAGAAATTTACAGTCCTCTGGAACTTTATACAACCTGTTTGACTTTTTAGTAGCAGGGGGTTGAGAGTCAGGAGTCTTTGATGCAGAAGAGAAGGCATCAAGAAAAGCTGTTAAAACCGGAGACACAGCTGAAGGAAAGGGAGAATAAACTTGAAGCAAGTCATAGTACCTTTTCTACACCTCAGACACCTGACAGCAGTCCCACTTAAAATACTCTCTCATCCTGGCAATAGTGTCCCCAAAGGTGATATCTTCACCAGGAGGCTCTGTGCCATTGGACTATTCCTCAGGAAAGGCACACTCCAAGGAGGAGGTAATCTCAGCAGAGTAAGCCAAGGAATCATCTTCTGAGGAATCCTCCTCTTCAGAAGACGCCTGCACTCTAATCCTTTTCTGTGGTGAAGAAGTTAAAGTAGGGCTAAGAAGGGAACCCCCTGAGGGAGGTTTAAGAGCCATAAAGGCATTGAACAAGCCTTGTGTGAAAGCCTGACAATCAGCAGGTAGGTCCTGGGGAGCAGAGAAATATTTGGTTTTCTGCTTCTTTTTAAGAGGAACATCAGCCCTGTGAAAAGTGGAGGGACCCGACATAAACCTACATTCAATGGCATTTGTTGGTACTTCCCCTCTTATTAAAATTTGCAGAATACCTTCTGAAATAATTAGCCTTGGTTTCTCCTGTTCGTCCAAAGCAGACATCTGGATAGCCTCCAAGGACGTGCCGATGGCAGGATCCATTGTGGCCTCAGATGTGGTACCCGCCTTAGAATCCAAGCCAAAATCCAGATGGGTCTCCAAGCCTACATCAGCCTTGAGAAACACTTCTGGAAGGAGAGGTGCAGCTGAAGCTTCAGGTTCAACTTTTTTAGCCTTTATAGCAGGCTCAGAAGAAGACCACAACATACACTGCATAACGTCGTGCACTTACCTTTTCAGTCTCTGATTCTCAAGATAAATATAAAGAGACAAAAGGCTGCTAAGCAGGGTCTTAGGAAGAACAGCTTTGCAGATAGGGAAAGACTTATGGTAGTGGCTGGGCCCTAAGCAGAAGAGATACTAATTATGACTGTCTTTATGTGGAATTTGTCTTCCACACTGGCATTTGCCTTTTTTGGAAGACATGTAACCTCACAGCAAAAAAGGAGTAGCAAAAAATATAAAAGAAAACCCCAACAGGGCACTTATCTGAATCTACTGTATCCAGCAAACAACTTGGACTGGCAGACCAATGATCATAGATGGCGTTCACACAAGTGGCAGAAAAATTATGAGGATGGTACGAGCAGACGTCACTTTTATGACCTACACTGGCTACTCTCCTACGTGCGACGTCCTGCATACCTTGCAGTAGTTTAAAGTCTTTTGTATACTGGCAGAACTTTAGGACTGCCTTTGGCAGTGAATCCCTCATGTTAAGAAAACTGCAACATAAGAACAGAAGGACACAGTTTGTTCATCTCATGTCTGACAATGTCCAGGGGTTCAAAACATGCATGGCCAGTACACGTAAAATTCTATAGAAGACCCACACTCACTGTGTGTGTGTGTGTTGCTTGGGTGCTACTCATTTGAATGTTGACTGTGAGATTTATGCCTCCTAAAGAAAAAGGGCTATTCAGGGCCATAAAGAAAAACTATTATTGAAAGACTTACTTCCCCCTCCTACATCTCAACCTTCCACCTACTTCGAGGCCAGCTTCAGCTTCTCCTGAAAAATAGATGGAAAAACTCCAAATAGGGACAAGAAACATCTGAAGAAAGAAAGGTCAGAAAAGACTAGAAAAAGGTCTCCAGATCAAAGGGATTCTTTGGTTCTTGTACCCAAAAATCAGAGAATGTTGGCTCCACCAGTTCCTCGGATCCAATCTCCCTCATCTTCCCCAAGATTTTCTCTAGATCTAGTGAGCCCAAGGCTACATTCACTGATTTTCCAGAAAAGTGATACTCCAGACTCTGTAGCATCATCTTCAAGGTCTATCTGGTCTTCCCGAAGCCTTGGTGAAATGGATGTTGAGTGAATGATGCGGAGATTCTTCAGGAGGAAAATTCAAGTAGGGGGTTCTTGCGGAGTTGTCCCCCTTAGGCTGTCTGGGTATGGGTCCAACTACCCCTCCCTTGATATCTCCAGTACCGGTCTGCCCTTTGAATCTGATTCCCACAAGTCCAAACCCCTGGTGCACCTCTGTCTGAGCCAAGAGTTCTGTCAACTTCGACTCCATCTTCCATGGCTCTCTCGAATCCCATGTTTTTGTATCGGGATGAGTCTCGGAGTTGAAGTGTTGGCACAGTGGCCTGGGAAGTAGAGATGACTCTAGCTCTTGGGGCTCTGGCTTTCGATACCTCAGGTCTGGTGTCAGCCTGAGAGCTAATGTTGGTCAGAGTCGGGGGTCAATCCTCCTCCAGATAGGAGGGAAGTTCTTTTGGTCCTGATTGTGGTCTTGGCTTTGGAGGTGTCTCAAAGGATTTTCAGTAAGCCAAGAAGTCAGGTACCACTTTCAAGCTCAATCCCATCCTATACTCTTTTGGATCCTACAACTCACTCTACTCATTCAGATCAAAAGAGACAGTCAGCTCCATTACACCTGGAGGATACTTAAAATTCAAGTTGTGAATCTGACTCAGGCTTGTCTCATGAAATTCCTCCTGAGACAAGGTCCTAGGAAACAGACTTGTAAAACGAAATATCTAGACTCATCTCCAGAGAACATCACTGAGGACACTGATCTGGATGAAGGTGAAGGTTCCTCAATATCCTCTCTAGAAGACGTCACCTTTGGTAATATCCCAGAAATGATAAAGCAATAAGGAGGGGGGGCTGGTCCACAGATACTCCTTCTCCAAATTAATCTGTGTTCTACGAGTCCTTTGGTGCTGGCTAATCTGCATTCTGGGTGGTACCTCCCACTGATGCTCTTTGGTTGCTCAGTGGGCCTGGAAGGATCCTGATGTAGTTGAACCCATTTTCCAAAAAACAAATAGGATTTGAGGTGTTTCTCCACGGGCCTCCGCTGAAAATATGCTCTGTTCCTAGTCGGACTTTCCCAGTCAACAAATGTTAAATAAATAAATAAATACATTTTGGTTGCCCGAAAGCTAGAAAACACTGCAGCAAGGGTCCGCCATTAGATGCTACAGCAGCAGTGACAGCCACTTAAAAGGAACCATCTCAGTAGAGTTCTTCTGTCCATCCCCCTAATAGGGAGTCGAGGGTGGTGGACAGATTGACACTCTGGATGCTTAACTATCTTGCTTATATGAAACATTTTCAGAGGAACCTGACCAAGGAACTTACCAGTCCCGCTTGGGTAACTCTTCGGTGGATGTTCAGAAAACTGTGGACCCCCAACTGTGTACCCTTCAGTCTATGTCTAATGTGTCTAAGCATCTGCTCTCCAATGCAGCTGATGGCATAGCTAGGACAGCAGTCACCAGTGTTTGGATGCACCTTTGAGGCTTTATGGAAGGCTTTACCACAGTCTTAGTCAATGCCCCTTTTGATGGTTTCATACTTTTCAGACTTAAATAAAAGAACCGCTTACTGGGAGTGAACAAAATGGTAAAACCCTGTCTGCTGTTGGGATCCACTTCTCCACAACCTCAAAGGGCTTTCAATGGGGTGGTAAGAAGATGTGGTTCAGAAAATCATACGGTTATCTCCAGGACACTCCTGGAGACAGGTCCTTGCCAGGGCAGAAAGGAAGGCAACTGAAACAGATGTTGCCCTAGGGGCAGAGGTGGACCACACAACCAAGATTTTCATGGTCCCTTTGCCAAGGAATCCTATCAGCTTTCCTGAAAAGTTACCCAACTGACATACTCTGAAGGCAGCCAGAGGTATTTATCCTTGCACCCATACGCCTGACAAGATATTATGGATTAACGTGTGCCAAGAATAATCACGGGGCTATTCCATTACCTTTTCTTATCCTCCAAAGAAAAAGAAAAAGATTCCTAATGTTCCACCCAGCCAGTTATAATCTGCAGCAAGAGATGTACTCAAGTTGCTACACAAAAAAACAGTCATCCAACATGTCCCCGAGACCAGTACGAATACAAAGTCTATTCTATATATATATTTTTTTTCATATTCTATATCCTTTTCAGTTCCAAAGAAGACAGGGGATCTCAGGCCTACCTTGAGCCCAAGTTATCTCAATCGATTCATAAGACGGACAAAATTCCAGATGGTCACTTCAAATTGCCAAGCTCCCAGACACCAGAGTGCTTTCTCTTTGATTAGAGGCTACCCAGGTCATTCAGCGTCCTTTTCCTCAAGCAAGAGTAATACTTAATTTGAAGGACTCTACAATTACATTAGTTACCTTAGCAAAGTATTACAAGAGGGCACTCCAGTGGATCTTCTCAGTACAATGGTCACAAACTCTTTACCCCTTCATACCAAGATTAATCTTTCACAGGTTTGCAGAAATGATATCAAATGATGGAAAATCCCCCTATCAGTGATAGGAGGATGAACCTTTTGTCCATCAAACCTGCAGGCCACAGAGACCACGGATGCTCCCTTTTGGGTAGGAGGCATTTTGAAAGGAAGATAGTTCAAGGTGATTGGTCATCCCTAAGGCTAACATTCGCATCAATGTCTTTGAGATGAAGGTGGTCCTCCTAGCATTGTATTCTAGCACACCCTCTCCAACAAACAACACAGTAGCAGTCTGATATATTAACAATCGGGGGGAACCTGCTCTTGTCCACTTTGCCAGGAAGCCATGACTGTGTGGCAGTGGGCAAAATCTTCCCATCATTTTGTAATAGCAATGCACATCCTGGAGGTGTCAAATGTAATAGCAAACAAGTTGAGCAGGTAGATTCTTCTGCCTCAAGTTGTCACTCAGACAGTGGCAACACAGACTTTCAGCCGCTGAGGCCAACCTTGCGGTGATCTGTTCACCTCATGCCTGAGCAACAAGTGCTACAGTTACTTTGCCTTGATCCCTCTATAGGAACAGTCATTAATGGATGCACTAGTTTATAATTTGTCCCCCAGGTATCCTCTATGCCTTTCCCCTAATGCCCTTAATAATAAAATTCCTTCAGAAAGCCAGAAGGTGCAAGATCAGAGTTATCCTCATTGCCCTTTTTTGGCCCCAGCAGGTTTGGTTCCCCTTCTTGTGGTCTTATTTGCTACATCTTCCGTGAGTGTTGGATCTGAATTCAGACCTTCTGAGTCACCTGTCCAGATTGCCTCTACTGGATCTAAAAGCCCTGAAATTAACTGCATGATTCTTCCATATCTAACAATAGCTAGAGATGCTAGGCTATCCTCCTCGATGGTCCACATTATTTCTGTCTCTGAAAATCAATCTATCAAAAAGATAAACCAAAGTAAATGGGAAAAAATTATATTTGGACCTCAAAGGGAATAGATCCTTTCTTTGTACCCCTTCCTTCGATTTTGGATTTTTATCACACATAACCTGTAGGTGCTTTCTAACACTATCTACAGTTTTATCCTCTGGGCTCCCAAATGATACCTCCATTGTTCCACCTTACACAGAGCAAATTGACTTCCGGTTGAGGAAAGTTTCTGGTCTGCTCTCTTGCAACATTTTACTTAAGGTACTATAGCTGGAACATTTTCCTGCACTAGCAGATAAGCCAAAGTATAACTAAAACATGCTCACTACTCCTCATAATCAAATTCTAATGCCTGCCTCTACAGTTAAGGAGGATGAAATCCTTATTGCAGCCCAAGTGAACTGAGTTTGATTATTTTATTTATTCATTTATTTAACATTTGATTACCGGGAAAGTCTGAATGGACACAGGTCCTTTTTCAGTGGAGGCCCGGGGAGAAAAGCTCCATGAGTAACAGTAAATTTTAATGCACGAATTACAATAAATCTATAATAAGTATAAAGTAAACAAAATGTAGTATATATAAGAAAATACAATTTTTTTACATCATGAAAACAAAACCTAGGCTTTGAACATAGCTAGTACTATTTGTAAAATATGACTTTTAGGTCAAGGTTAAGACAAACCTGTAAGAATCAAGATTAAACACCGGGGAAGAAGTTGGGTATGGTTGGAGTATACTGCAATGTATTAGGGCATTCACATGTGGTTAGTATAGGAATATAGCCACTTATTTTTTAGATAAGCTTTAAGTGATGGCTTAAAGTGGTTATTGGGCAAGATTGAGAGAATGGAGTAGGAAGGGAGTTCCATATATGAGACATACAGCTGGAAAATAAAGATTCTCCTGCAGTGTTGGTGGCCTTGGAGACTGTATGTTCTTATTGTTAGAGTGAAGTGGTCTGCTGGAACTGTAAGGAAGGATAAGATTTTGTAGTGCAGGGGTTCTGGTTGGTTGTGTTACAATTCTATGAGTTAGAGAGAGTTGGTTATAAAGAATAATGTTGGGAAGTTCAAGCCAGTCTAGTATCCTTAAAGTTGTACAATGATGTGTTCTATATGGGCAGTCTTGGTAACGGAACAGCCAGGCAAGTAGGGACAGAGGTGAAGATGGTCACTCCTCTCGCTTCCTCTGTGGAAGAGGGGTTTGTACAGGCTCAAGGAGCATGCAGAGATGGTATGATTTCCATGACAGAGACCAGGGAAACCACCTCCGATCCTTTCAGGCTGGTAGGTAGGGTTGCTTGTAAGGAATATCCAGTGTGGACAATCCACAGCACTCCCCCCTTTGCATAACTGAGTGTGTGTGTGTGTGTGTGTGTGTGTGTGTGTGTGTGTGTGTGTGTGTGTGTGTGTGTGGAAATAGTACACTGAAGATCTGGAGGCTGCAGAGATAAGGAGAGCAAATTAATCCATAAACAAACAAACATCAAAATTTAATACAGAACACTTACTTCATAGACCAGCCAAAAGTAAGTACAACTAACCACTCTTTCTCATTTTCAGGGCAAGAGATATGGATATATTTATTTAATGAAATCTTGGAAAGTGAGAGGATGCCTGAGGAATGGAGAAAAAGTGTGTTTTAGTACCGATTTTTAAGAATAAGGGTGATGTGCAGAGCTGTAGTAACTACAGAGGGATTAAATTGATCAGTCACAGCATGAAGTTATGGGAAAGAGTAGTGGAAGCTACGTTAAGAAGGGAAATGATGATTAGTGATCAGCAGTATGGTTTCATGCCAGGAAAGAGCACTACAGATACGATGTTTGCTCTGAGAGTGTTGATGGAGAAATACAGAGAAGGTCAGAAGGAGTTGCATTGTGTCTTTGTGGACTTAGAGAAAGCATATGACAGGGTGCCTAGAGAGGAGTTGTGGTACTGTATGAGGAAATTGGGAGTGTCAGAGAAGTATGTAAGAGTGGTACAGAATATGTATGAGGGTAGTGAGACAGCTGTGAGGTCTGCAGTGGGAGTGACAGATGCGTTTAAGGTGGAGGTGGGATTACATCAAGGATCAGCTCTGAGCCCTTTCTTATTTGCAATGGTGATGGACAGGATGACAGACGAGATCAGACAGGAGTCCCCGTGGACTACGATGTTTTCAGATGACATTGTGATCTGTAGTGAGAGTAGGGAACAGGTGGAGGAGACCCTGGAGAGGTGGAGATATGCTCTAGAGAAAAGAGGAATGAAGGTCAGCAGGACTAAGACAGAATATATGTGTGTGAATGAGAGGGAGGATAGAGGAATAGTGACGATGCAGGGAGTAGAGGTGGCAAAGGTGGATGAGTTTAAATACTTGGAATCAACAGTTCAGAGTAATGGTGAGTGTGGAAGAGCGGTGAAGAAGAGAGTACAGGCAGGATGGAGTGGGTGGATGTTAGGAAAATGCATAATAGCAATGTGCATGCTTAGTACATTAAAGGCTTAAAAGGGTTAATACATTTATTCTGTTCATACTGCATGAATCTACATAGCTATTAGAAACTTAATAAAAGACACTTTATTCTGCTTATGCAATGAAAATATGTGCAGCTACCGGAAACTTAATAAGAGACATTTTATTTCTGCTTATGCCATGAGAAAATGTGCAGCTGCTAGAAGTCTTGATAAAGAAAGCAATAGATGTTTGAAAGCTTAAACCATAGTCAGCACAACTTGTACCAAAGCTAGAAATGTACCTTGAATCTAGACAAAATGTATCGCATATATTAGAACTGTACAATGGAAGAATTGAAAAGACAAGGTGGGCTAAAATAAGCCCAAGGCTAGGTTGTTTTTCTCAAATGTTTTTGCAAAACAGCAATAATCTGATCATGTCAGCAATAAGCCTGGTAACATTTTCTGTGTAACATACAGAAAGCTGTGTTCAACTACGTCAGCAGTAGATTAGTAACATTTTCTGTGTGACATGAAGAGAATTGTATAAGAATAACATACTGACCACCAGATAGTCAGACAAATCTTGTACCTACATGCTTTGTCTCCTTGCTGCAAGTAATAAAGGGTGCCTTGCTTGAACCTGACGTGTATTGATCTTTGAAGTTTTCCTTTTGCAGATTGGTCCTCTGGACCGGAACCCTCTCTTCGCCTCGGATCAGATGGCCAGGTGGCTGAAACCGTACGGGGAAGAAACCAAATCGGTTCTTCTTATATGATAAGTCCTCCGACTGAATTGTCGACAAAAGAGGCCAGCCACCTTCTGATTTGTGACTGAAGGACGGGTCTCCGCGAATTGGTGATTAATCACGTGGGCTCAGGTAAGGTGAATCTACTTTTTTCTGTTTTCTGTTTTAGATCAGGGACTAGATGTGTATTGTTTTTTTATCAAATTGTATTTTTCTTACAGTCAGGGATAAAAAAAGAGTACTGTCTTGTCATAGATCAGGAGAAACAGAATAAGTAGGCAGTCATTGTGAAGAGACTGTAACAAAATCCGTGGTACACGTTAAAATTAAGAGAAGTTACGTAACAATCAAAGGTAAAATAAAATGGGTAATAATTGCACAAAAACACCCCAGAACCCACCGTTAACAGAAGACGCAAAATATATGCAGTCGCAGCGCACCGATATTAGATATTTTTCAAAATGGGTTAATAAATATGAATTTGACGGAGAATTAGAAAAATCCTCGCTTATCAAACTTATCAAACAACTCAAAAACGATTCCAAGGGTCAGGTAAAAAAGCAACGGCGGTTAGGAATTCCTCAGGCACACAGGTGGCTAGAGGAAGTAAACCGTAGGGACCAAAGGAACAAAGATTCAAAAGCAATGTTTTTCGATAAGGAGGATAATAACTTAGTAATAGCATCAGCACCTCCGCCTCCCTTACCAGAATATGAAGCGAGTGAACAGGTTAGTCCACCCCCACTATATCCTGTGGTCATTGAAGATAGAGATATTATAAAACTAAAACTAACTAAGATCAGAGATCCCATTGGGACCAGGTCCCGAACAAAGGCAAGTAATTCAGAAAAAGGTATTGAGTTATGTCAAATAGTTAAAAATTCACAATCTATAGGAGAAGAAGAAGAAATATGCCCGCTTATAGAAGTACCTAATCCTCAGGCAGGTCAGGACAATCAGGACCCAACTATCTTAGTATATAGACCTTGGACCCGGAAAATATCCGGAAAGCCACTGAGGGAATTCCCCATCCGAAGATTAATTTTAGAAAATTCTCAAAAGACCTACAAAAAATGAGGTTAAGTTATAACTTAAACAGAAAAGAAATAGAAAAAGTAGTTAGACAAACTGTAGGGCCAGATTGGTACATGATTTGTGGCAACTGGAATCCTCGTGACGCTGCACAAAGACCCCTCCCACAGGGCAGCACAGAATTAGACACAAAAGTAAAAGTTCTTACAGACCACATCTCTGAAAAATGGAAACCTAGGGCAGACTGGACTTGCATTAATCAATGCATCCAACAAGAAGGTGAAACAATTGACCGGTACTATGCCAGATTGTTAGAATGTTTTAATAACCACTGTGGAATGCAGGTTCCTGAAGATCAAATGCAAGATTCCCCATATGAAGAGCAGTTAAAGAATGCATTTTTAAAAGGCAGTAGTGCACCTATAAGCAGTTTTATTACAAAACACATGGTAGATCATCGTACCAGCAGGTTACAATCATTACTTAAATATGCTAGACATGCCAAAAGGCATTTTAATAGCAAAAAAAAAAAAAAAGAAAGCTTAAGTATTTTCTGTAAAAGACGGAGCAGAAGTTTATGTAGTGCAGTCTGGGAAAAAGGGCAAGAAAAACACACAGGGAAACAAGCAGTCTGATTAGCGATCAGAGGACTTTGAAGGGCGTAAGAAAAGGGGAGAATGTTTTAAATGTGGTAAAAAAGGACATTTGGCAAGGGATTGCCGAATAAATAAAAAGGCAACAACGGAAGACAAGAAAAATGAGGAGTGACTATATGATAGTCAAGAATCACTAGAAGGGGCTAGTAAAGAAAGGGCAAATGAAAATGGGAAAGAGGGAGTAGAGGAAGTGCAGGAAGTTAGTGCCAATAAAAAAAAACGAAATATTAGACCTAGCTTTATTGAGCTTAGAGCTCTATTTAGTAGACACAAAACCAGAAGTTACACTCTTGGTAGAAGGAAGGGAGGTCAAATTTTTGTGTGACTCAGGGGCATCACGAACCCTGATACACCCCTCCAAACTACCAGAAAACATAGAGTCACCTGATTACATACTGGTCAAAGCAGCTAATGGACAGCTGTATCGGGAGCCTCTCTTCCATAACATTGCAATAACTGATCCAGTTTCAGGATTAACACAGAAAAGCAAAATTGTAGTTTCTGCAAAATGCCCAGTAAATCTCTTGGGCAGAGACCTCATGCAGATATTTGGTATAGCAGTAGTCCCAACCATGCAGGGTATGGAAGCACAGCAACAAAATAATACCTTTGTGGTGCAATCGGAGGGTGAAATGTTTTATTGGTACAGCCAGGACTTGGTAACGGCTGGTCCAGGGACTGTGACCGAGGAACTAATGAACGTAGCCATCAGTAAGTTTCCCTCCCTTGACATTGACAAGCAACACCTGTTGCACTGTACCCTGTATTTTTGTAACACACCAGGACCTGATAAGGAATATAAGAAAGAATTATTTAAAAATCATACAAATAGATTGATGCTGCGTAATCTGTACTGGGGCACAGAAGGAAACAGTGTAGCCAGCTGTTCACTGCCCCAGGAATTCTTTGCACTTTATAAATCTAATCGATTACCACATGTTAGCTTAACTAAAAACAAGAATATAAAATGGGCAGACCTAGGAGAAAAAGCCACGAGATGGGAGAAACAGACAGAACTGAAACTGTCAGGACAGGGGATACAAGTACAAAAATTAAATTGAATAACTCAGACCAACCCAGCTGTACACTTGCAATCTAGCAAAGACAGCTGATGGACACTCCTATTAAAGGAGGAAGAAAACGCCTTGCGAGATATACCAGAGACTCTCTGGTCAACAGGGAAATCAGATGTAGGACTCATTCGTACAGCGGGGCCAGTTACTATTACGCCAAAGTCAGCATTCAAACCACAAAAAAGACAGTATCCCTTAAGAAAAGATGAAGAGGCAGGGATAAAGCCTATTATAGCATCCTTACTTAAAGGAGAGATACTAGTAGAATCTCCCGATTCACCATGTAACACACCCTTATTTCCAGTTAAAAAAGCCAATGGAGAATGGCGTATGGTCCAGGATTTACAAGCTGTAAATGACGCGATAATACCAAGGGCACCCATAGTGCCAGATCCACACACCCTGTTGAATGACTTAAAACCTCAACAAAAGTATTTTTCTGTAGTAGACATTAGCAACGCATTTTTTTCTATACCTATACACCCTAATAGCCAGTATTGGTTTGCATTTACATTTCAGGGAAAAAGATATACATATACACGCCTACCACAGGGATATTGTGAAAATCCAATGATATTCTCACAAGAAATGGCAAGTAACTTGGCGGGATTCAACCCACCAAGAGGCAGCCAGGTTCTACTCTATGTTGATGACATTCTGCTAGCGGCCCCCACCCAGCAGGATTGTAAGGAAGATACCATAGCACTTCTATGATTTTTAGCTGCTGAGGGACATAAGGTAAATAAAGATAAACTGCAGCTCTGGAAAAAAAACAGGTTAAATACCTAGGATATGTAATATCCAAGGAAGGTAAAACGTTAGATGAGGACAGAAAAGTAGCAATTTTACAAGCACCAAAACCCACTACCAAGAAGGAAATGATGTCCTTCCTGGGTACAACTAATTTTTGCCGAAGCTGGATTCCAAACTTTGCTTTGGAATCTGCATCCTTAACTGACCTTATATATAAGACACCTATGGCAGTCTGGTTTTTGTAAACTAAAGCAGTTAATAGCGTCCTCACTAGTTCTGGGATTGCCAAACTATCATAAACGTTTTTTCCAGACTGTAGATAGCAAGCAGGGTTACATGACATCAGTATTAACACAACAGCATGGGGATAAGCAGCACCCCATCGCTTACTATTCATCACAACTGAACCCAGTGGCACGATCCTTACCCCACTGTGTACAAGCAGTAGTTGCAGCTGCAATGGCAGTACAGGCTTAGGCCTCAGTAGTCTTGTTCCACCCTCTCACTTTGAGAGTGCCCCATGTAGTCGCGATCATTTTACTGCAAGAAAAAGTGGCATATCTCTCCCCTGCTTCGCATCTTTCCTGCATGACTATATTGTTGAGCCAACCTCATATAATAATTGAATGATGTACAACTTTGAACCCTTCTACGCTGCTCCCAACCCCTGCAGATGGCACACCCCACCGCTGCCTGCAGGTAGTTGAGCAAAAGACCCTACCTAGAAAACATCTCACGGACGTCCCCTTGGATAATGCCGAGGTGACATATTACGTGAATGGCTCGTGCAAAAGGGGTCCTGCAGGAAAAAACCTAGTAGGATATGCAGTAGTCTCTGATACTGAGATTGTAGAAGCAAAATCTTTACCACACAATTTATCTGCAAAGGCAGCAGAATTAATTGCCCTGACACGGGCATGTACCCTATCAAAGGGTAAATGTGTAAACATTTTTACTGACAGCCAATACGCTTTTTCCACTGTACATGTGTTTGCACAAAAGTGGAAAAACAGAGGAATGATAACATCTACTGGTAAACCTATAAATCATGCACAGTTTATTTTAGATATTTTAGAATCTATTCAGTTACCTCAGGAAGTGGCCATTTGCAAATGTACAGCTCACACCAAGCAACAGAATAGGATTTCAAAAGGTAATGAGAGAGCTGATACAGCTGCAAAACAAGCGGCCACAGAAGTATTTCTTTTAAATAAGGAATTGCAACCATCTGAAACTTTAGATCTAGACATGTTAAAAACAATGCAGACACTCACTACGCAAGCTAAAAAACAATGATGGATAAAATGAGGAGCGATCCTCGAAAAGGGGCTGTACATCTCTAAAGAAGGAAAACCGATACTACCCTCTAATTTGTTTCACTATGCAGCATTGTTGAGCCATGGGTAGTGCCATGTCTCAACAGTTGGGATGGTACAGCTGGTGAACCAAGTGTTCACAACGTACGGATTTACAAACTATTCTAAAAAATTTTGTTTGATGTGTCAGATTTGTAACAAACATCATGCATAGGGGGCGAAAAAGCCCAAGCAAGGGAGTTTCCCCACACCACCATATCCGTTTCACACTATCTGTATGGATTTCATAGAATTGAACAAATGTGAAAATAAAAAGTATTGTCTTGTCATTATAGATATGTTTTCCAGGTGGGTGGAAGCCTTTCCAACCAAAAATCCGGATGCAGCTACAGTGGCAAACGTACTTGTCAAGGAAATTATGGTACACATTTTGTAAATCAAACCATACAGCAGTTAAGTAAGCATTTTGGTATTTCTTTAAAAAAATCATTGTGCATACCATCCACAGTCTGCAGGGCTAGTTGAAAGGCATAATGGTATACTAAAAAGTAAATTGAGAAAATTAATAGCTGAGACAGGAAAAACTTGGTTGTATTGTTTACCCCTGGCACTGTTGAGCATGAGAACTGCCCCTACAGCAAAAGGATTGATTCCTTTTGAAAAACTGTTTGAAAGAGCTTATTATACACCCCAGTGGAAACTTCTCATGTCATCAGACCAGGAAGCTGATTTTACACTAGCTGAATATATGAAAAAGTTGTTGAGTTCTAAACATCTGTTGCAGTCAAATTCTGTTTCAGATAAAAAAAACAAACAGAAACATCGGAAGTGGCAGTGACGCCAGGAGACTGGGTATGGATTAAAATCGTGAAGCGAAAGAACTGGGCATCGCCAAGGTGGGAAGGTCCCTACCAGGTGCTTCTTTCGACACCTACCGTAGTCAAAATAGCAGAACGAGCTTCATGGATACACCTGACACACTGCAAGCTAGTAAAGAACTTTGAATTGGACAAAGATCTTACCTCTCCATCAGGACCCTAAGCACAAAGTCTGGCTACAAAGGGGGGGTCAGATCAATAGGACTGATCCGTCTCAAACCCAGTGAAAAAACCATCGGTGCTGAAGGTCCTATTACGGCAGAGAGTAAGATCATGTGTGCAAAATAAAATGACTGAATCCAGTAAGATCCAAATACACCTACTTGGAAGAACCGGAGAAAACGGAAATGCAGAACAACCGTTTCCACATTTCTTTTCTCAGTCACGCAAGTAGAACTGAATAAGCGTGCAGAGTGGCACCCAAACTTTAATACTTACCAGGCAATCAAATATGTGTATGCTGAAACCTTCAATGTTTCTAATTGCTGGATTTGCACAGCTTTACCAACAGCATATGGGGGGGGGGCTACTGTTGACTGCAGTTCCCCTAGGGGCCAACAAGACCTGGGAAAACTTAATTCATGATACATCAGATGTCACATCAAGAGATAAGGTATCATTGCACTTGTCTATTCGACAGAAAGGAACTGTGTGTTTTTATAAGAATGATACAGTCAAGGTGGGTTGGAGCTATTGCAATGTAACTGTTCCCTATAGACGCTACACTAAATCCGATAACATCAAATTCTATTGCAACATGAGCTATGATTCATTTGCTGAACTGATGCATAGGACAATTGAAGAAGTAAAACATAATGCTGATCTCTATAAACAACCGTCTATAATCGATAGAAAAATGTTTCATGCAGAGCAAGGGTATAGTAAAGTTACTACTAAAGTGGAAGACTGTTACTTTATATGTGAGAGAAAAGCATATAAATGGCTACCCGAGAATTGGTCCGGCAGTTGTTTTTTGGGATACCTGGTTCCGGCCATATGACACACTACAGTTTTACCTCAAGGGAAGATTCGGAATGCCCGAGAAATCAAGAAGCCTGTCAATCCAGTGGGACAAATCAATGCAGCCTGGAAAAAACATCAAAACTTAGGTCCAGGGAACAGCAAAGGACTGTCGCACATGGATCTGAGTGATACTGTTATATTGTGGGCAGGCGTATTACCAGCATATGGAGCAACTAAATCAATCTGGGAACTGAGAAAATTGTCTAAGCTTCTTGAAATAATGAGTAATGCAACCTTTTCTGCCCTAAAATTGGTAACCGATGAACTGACTGCCATGAGAACAGTGGTACTTCAAAATCGCATGGCTCTTGACTTCACCCTAGCGGCGAGAGGAGGTACGTGCACTTTAATCCAGGAGGAGTGCTGTTCATATATTCCTGACCGCAAACACAAGACAGACAGCCATCTTGAGGTAATCCAGCAGGTGTCAGCCATGACCAAACCAGGACCAAATCCATTGACAGACTTTTTCCAGAAATTGTTTGGGGGGTGGGGCAGTATCCTGATGAACATTCTGATTGCCTTCTGTGTAGGGATAGCTCTACTGATGGTGTGTGGGTGCTGCTGCATCCCCTGCATAAAAGGACTAATCAAAAATTTTGTAGACATTTCAGTTTTGGAAACTTTATACCAAAATGCTGAACTCAAAGAGTTACTAAAAAACTGAAAATGCTTTCATGGGCATAAACTGAATGACTCTCTTAACTGCAAATCCTGAGTGGGAAGAGGTTAAGGGAAGAAAAAACTGTTTATGCTTGTTTTGAAAGTAGAATAAAAGTATTAAAAGGGGGGAAATGTTAGGAAAATGCATAATAGCAATGTGCATGCTTAGTACATTAAAGGCTTAAAAGGGTTAATACATTTATTCTGTTCATACTGCATGAATCTGCACAGCTATTAGAAACTTAATAAAAGACACTTTATTCTGCTTATGCAATGAAAATATGTGCAGCTACCAGAAACTTAATAAGAGACATTCTATTTCTGCTTATGCCATGAGAGCATGTGCAGCTGCTAGAAGTCTCGATAAAGAAAACAATAGATGTTTGAAAGCTTAAACCATAGTCAGCACAACTTGTATCAAAGCTAGAAATGTACCTTGAATCTAGACAAAATGTATCGCATATATTAGAACTGTACAATGGAAGAATTGAAAAGACAAGGTGGGCTAAAATAAGCCCAAGGCTAGGTTGTTTTTCTCAAATGTTTTTGCAAAACAGCAATAATTTGATCATGTCGGCAATAAGCCTGGTAACATTTTCTGTGTAACATACAGAAAGCTGTGTTCAACTACGTCAGCAGTAGATTAGTAACATTTTCTGTGTGACATAAAGAGAATTGTATAAGAATAATATACTGACCCACCAGATAGTCAGACAAATCTTGTACCTACATGCTTTGTCTCCTTGCTGCAAGTAATAAAGGGTGCCTTGCTTGAACCTGACGTGTATTGATCTTTGACGTTTTTCCTTTTACAGTGGAGAAGAGTGTCAGGAGTGATTTGTGACAGACAAGTACCAGTAAGAGTGAAAGGGAAGGTCTACAAGAGGGTAGTGAGGCCAGCTATGTTATATGGGTTGGAGACAGTGGCACTGACAAAAAAGCAGGTGTCAGAGCTGGACGTGGCAGAGTTAAAGATGTTAAGATTTGCACTGGGTGTGACAAGAGTGGACAGAATTAGGAATAAGTATATTAGAGGCTCAGCCCAGTTTGGAAGGTTTGGAGACAAAGCCAGAGAGGTAAGATTACGTTGGTTTGGACATGTGCTGAGGAGGGATGCAGAATATATTGGGGAAAAAGATGCTAAGGATGAAGCTGCCAGGTAACAGGAAAAGAGGAAGGCCTAAGATAAGGTTTACGGATGTGGTGAGAGAGGACATGCAGGTGGTCTGTGTGACAGAGCAAGATGCAGAGGACAGGAAGAAATGGAAACAGATGATCCGCTGTGGAGACCTCTAATGGGAGCAGCCAAAAGAAGAAGAAGAAGATCTGTAGCAAACTAACCTTAAACAATTCAGGACTAAATTGATTAATCAATTAAAAAAAAGATCACTCTGTTCCCTTTGAGCATGACAAGTCCTGCCTTCTTAACTGCGTGCTTAACATGGAAAAATCCTTACAATCCTGTAAAAAATAATTTCTGAAGAAATTTGATGGCTTCTCATTGTACAACATTATTATATGACAATATGACTGAATAAACAGCTCTCCCAGTATGAAAACAGAAACTGAGAAAAGGCAACCAGTGAAACTGTCTTTTTGGGTAAAACTGTTACTGCCTAGTAAGTACATGAAAGTTAGAGAACCTGATAGAAAACCAACCAGAAGGATGAAGACAAAACACTCCGTGGGAAGAATCCAGTAGCTGTTTGGTACACAAGACAGCTTCCTGTAATTTAGAGGAAAAATATAAGTAAAAGAAAGATTTTTTAAATGAAGAATGTTTATCAGTCACTCTAAAAAGTAAAAAATAAGGAAGAAGAGTGAAAACTTTGCAAAAGAAACACAGACAAGCTGATTTCAGAAAAGCATTTGAGGTTATTTTGCTGATTCTTGTAATGAGGTACCAGAAGTAGTAGCAGGAGTCAGCAAAACCAACCTCAAATGATTTTCTGAAATCAGCTTGTCTGTGTTTCCTTTGCAAAGTTTTCAATCTTCTTTATTTTTTTTTTACTTTGTAGAGTGACTAAATAAAAAGCATTCTTTATTTAAAAAATCTTTTTTTTTACTTATATTTTAGTTAAAAACTAAAAAAAGGTGGGAGATCAGCAATGCAATCAACACCTACATCCAGTGGGAAGCAATCATTATGCAATAGACAGTACCTCAGCAACCCGGATAGCCAAGTGCATCGAGGACCATGAAAGAACCACAGAGATACAGAGCCAGAAAGCCAATTTATATATATATATATATATATATATATATATATATATATATATATATATATATATATAATAAACATATAAAAGTAGTAAATAATTAATATAAAAAAGTAAAATAAGAAATAAAAAAATATAAAAAACGTTCTAATAATAATAAAAAAAAAATCAAAGATACTTACTCAGAGGTAATTAAAATAAATGAAACAGAAGGAGTATATCACCTCAAATAACAAATGGCTGGAAAATATAGAAGCTTCAACTAGCTATTCAGATGAATTGATAAAAACTTCAAAAATCAGAAACTAAAATGAAGAAAATGCTGTCTGAGTTTGAAACTTCTCAAGAAGAGTGGTTTTAAAAAATGGTAGAGTTAGAAGACAAAGTGCACAGAGACAACCTGAGATTTTCTGCTGTAACAGAGAAACTGAAAGGAACAGACTATTAATTTTGTAGAAACACAAAAAAGGAACTGGACTGGTATTCCACAGCAGGATTTACTCTCCAAAAGGGCACACTAAATGTATGCTCCAAATCTGACCATAAGAAAGCAGCCAAAAAGTACAGTTGTGTACCTACCATAAATGTAGAAGTTCGAGTGTATTCACTGTTGCAGTCATTACACTTGGGTTATCCTGCTGGCAGGCTACCCGCAGTCAGCCTGAATTCCAAAGTCCTGGTCCGGCGTCGGTTGCTGTCGCCTCTTCCCTGACGTCAGTGCGCCAGAGGTATATAAGATGCAGCCGACACCATTTTCTTCAGTTTTTCATGCCCCAGATGTCAGGTGCCCCCAAAAGGGTAGGCTAAAAAACATTGCCTATAAAAAACATACACTAAAGCAAATATCTTCATCTACAAGCAAATACACCACATAGGTTGTATAGAATAGAGAAGTACAGATAAGTCCCAGCAAAGAAAGGGGGATGGTGGGTGGGTAACCTGGACTGCAACAGTGAATACACTCGAACATCTACATTTATGGTAGGTACACAACTGTACTATGTTCATCGTGTTTCACTGTTACAGTCATTACACTTGGGTTGAATCCCAAAGCTGAGGTTGGGCAGCTGGGTCTAAATAGAATTAGGAGTGGCTATGAGGCCCTGCAGAAGTGCAGTGGCAAAGCCTGCTCTGGATTTAGACTAAAGAGGTAAGTGATAGTGCTTGGTAAAAGTGTACACTGAACTCCAAGTTGCAGCCTCCAAAATTTCCTTGGTTGGTACTCCTCTGAGAAAGGCTGCTGAGGTGGCTGCTGCCCTGGTCGAATGTGGCCTAATGCCCTTACGTACTGATTTGCCATGCAGTGCACAACAGAAATGAATGCAGTGTCCTATCCATTTTGAAATAGTCTGCTTTGAGATAGCCTTTCCTTGTGATCCTACAGCATATGCCACTAAAAGTTGCTCAGTCTTTCTGAAAGCTTTAGTTTTGTCCAAGTAGAAGCGTAGCTGCCTGTGTATGTCCAAAGAATGCAGAAGTTTCTCCCCTTTATTCTGGGGGTTTGGATAAAAAGTAGGCAAATGAATGGTTTGGTTAAGAGCCACACTGGATATTACCTTTGGCATAAATGTTGGGTTTGTCCTTAGAGAAAGTCTGTCTGGATGGAAAATGATAAAAGGCTCCACTGCCATTAATGCCTGTAACTCTGAGACTCTTCTTGCTGAAGTTATTGCTAGGAGCAGAGCTGTTTTCCATGATAAGAATTTAATCTCAGCTGTACTGGCTGGCTCAAAAGGAGGCAGTGTGAGCTTTTCCAAGACAAAATTGAGGTCCCATGTAGGTATCGGTGCTCTCCTTGGGGGTCTTATGTTTTTGGCCCCTCTGATGTACTGCCTTAGCAGAGGATGTGAAAAAATAGGAGGTTCCGCATTGTAATGAGCTGAAATGGCAGAAGCATGGATCTTAATTGATGAGAAGGATAGGCCTTTGTCCAGCATCTCAGTTAAGGATTGTAAAATCTGAGGAATATTTGGAACAAACGGTTCAATTCCTTGTGCCTGATTCCAAGCACAGAATCTCTACCATTTCTCTGCATAAGATTTTCTGGTGCTGGGCCTCCTGGCTTCCAAAATGGCATCCATAACTGCTTTAGAGAGAGGTGTGTTCTGAGTGGTTATATTATTCGCCATGCAGCCAGATTTAAGGTTCTGAGTTGACTGTGCAGGATCGGATTGTTTTGTTGGGTCAGAAGATGAGGAATTTGAGGTAAAGTCCAGGCTGGGCCTTGAGACACGCTCTTTAGGATTGGATACCAGTGCTGTCGTGGCCAGTCTGGGGCAATCAGAATAATTTTTGGCTTCTCTTGTCTGACCTTTAGGAGTACCTTAGGGAGGAGAGGCAGTGGCGGGAAGGCATAAACTGTCAGGGTTTTCCAGCTGAATGACAGAGCATCCACCTTCCATGCTTGTGTGTGGTAAGTCCTTGTGCAGAATCTCTGTAATTGACAGTTGTGAGGGGAGGCAAACAGATCTATGTCTGAGCATCCCCATTTCCTTGTTATCATGCTGAAGACTTGTGGATCTAGTTTCCACTCGTGAGAGTCCATGAGGTTTCTGCTTTAGTTCGTCTGCCAGAGTATTTGTCTTTCCTGGCAGGAATTCTGCCTACAGATGCACTTGATAAGTTAATGCTGTGTTCCACAAAGTCATGGCTTGCCTGCAGAGGGGGTAGGAATGTGTGCCCCCTTGCTTGTTTATGTACCACATGACTGTAGTATTGTCCGTCTTTAGCAATAGTTGTCCTGGATGGAGTAGATCCTTGAAGGCTGTCAGGGCATTCTGTACAGCTAGCATCTCTTTTTGATTGATGTGAAGATGCATTTGGCTTGTGGGCCACGTGCCCTGAATACATTTTCCCGCCATGTGTGCCCCCCAGGCATAATCCGATGCATGTGTTGTTAGTGTCTGCCTGGCTGTGGGTAAAGTGAATAGCTGTGCCTTGTTGTGGTGACAGGCCTGTGCCCACCATCGAAACTCTTGTTGCAGGCAGGGAATGAGAGTAATTATTGTTTCCAGGCTGTGGCAATGTTGAGTCCAAACACTTTTTAGATACCACTGTAGCTTCCTCATATGCAGTGTTGCATATGGAATTAGCAGAATGCAGGATGCCATGAAGCCCAAAGCCTGCAGAATTTTTCTTGCAGGTAACTGGGTTTTTGTTGCCATCATTTGAAAGTAATGAGTCAGTTGCCTTTCTTTGTCTGGCGTGAGATAAGCCATCTGGGCAGTTGTATTTAAGCTTGCACCCAAGAATATTATCTCTTGAGAGGGCACTAGTTTTGATTTCTTTTCATTTACTGTGTACCACAGGCAAATTAGTAATCTTTTTACAAACGCCAGATGCTTTAGTAGAATGTCCTTGCTCTCTGCTTGAATAAGGCAGTCCAAGTAGGGATATATCTGAATTATTTTTTGTCTGCAAAATGCAATTACTGGTGCCAGGCATTTTGCGAAGACCCTGGGCGCAGCAGATAAGCCAAAGGGCAGTGCAGAGAATTGGTAGTGCATTGAGCCAGCTATGAATCTGAGGTATCTTCTGCAAGATTGTCTGATTGGGACATGCAGATATGCCTCTTTGAGGTCCAAAGTTACGAGCCAAGCCTCCTTGGCCAGCATGGGTAGAAGTTGCTGCAGTGTCAATTTTGAATTTTGGAACGTCCAGAAAAGTATTTAGGGTAGACAGGTCCAGTATTGGTCTCCAGGCTTTGTCCTTTCTGGGTACCAAGAAAAGTCTTGAGTAAAATCCTTGCCCCTGCTCTTGCTGTGGTACTCTTTGAATAGCCCTCATGTCCATGAGAGATGAAATTTGCTTTTGTGCCTCTGCCCATTGATTGCGTGGCAGATCTGGCATACCTTTTGCCCTTGGGAGGGTGTAAAAGTGGAATCTGTAGCCCTGAGAAACAATATTCAGTACCCATTTGTCCTGGGTGATCATGTGCCAATTTTGTAAGAAAAGTGCTAGTTTTCCCCCCTAAGGGTGCTGCCAAAAGGTAAGCGCTTGGCATTGGTAATGGGAAGTCATTGGGACTGTTTCCTATATGGTTGTGATTTGTCTTCTCCGCCTTTGGAGGTTGAAGCACCCCATTGTTTAGGCCTGTATGAGCCTTGGGGCTGAGATCTGCCTCTAGGGTGTCTGTATCTGCCTCTTTGTAGCCTGTCTGACACTGGAAAGGACCAATTTTTAGAAGGCCAGTTCCTGCTAAATCTGGGTGGCTGAACCTGTAAGAAATTCTTTACAGTCTGCATTGATTTCACTTTATCCTCCATTTTTTTTAACACCTCTTCTGCCTTAACACCAAACAAAGTATCATGCTGTAATGGAGCATCCAATAATTTTGCTTTAACATGATCGGGCAGACTATGTTCCTTTAACCAAGCATGCCTTTGAATGACAGAGCCTGTGACTGCAGCCCTGCAAGAAGCCTCTAATGAATCAAAACCACATTGCAAAGTATGCTTTCCCACTTGTTCAGCTGCATGCAATAAATCCTGCTTTTCCTTGTTTTCTGGACATTCAGAGTTTGTCAGCATTTTCTGTTTTAGCAGAGACATTAGGTATTGCTGATATTTAAGCATGTTAAACTGACAGTTTAAAGCCCTTACAGCTAAAGTAGCAGAGGTGTAAACTTTTTTCCCCCATCTGTCCAGTGCTCTAGAATCCCTATAAGAGGGAACAGGGTTCTTTTCAGTGGAAGTCTTGACCCCTTTGGGACCCTGAGATATAGTTTCTGGGTCAGCAGCAGGGTTTTTATAAAGAAATTTATGTGAATTTGGAACCCTGTAGTACCTGTCTGGCTTGACTGGTGCAGGGGGATAAAGAATCAGGAGACAGACTGGACTCAGAAAATACATTATCTACAATGTCCAGCACAGGAGGAATAGCAAGAGGTTTGTGTTGAGGCAATAAAAGAAAGTCTCTGAGCCTTTTCTTGGATTCTGAATAATCTTGGCTCTCCCAGTGGAAATGCTCCCTCATGGTGTGCAGGGTTTCCCCAAACGAGTAGTCCTCAGGAGGAGAGGCTGAAGGGATAGAGTCTTCAGCATCAGAGTCCTCATAGGGAGGAAGAGAATATCCCTGTTCTGAAGAGGAATCAGAAGAAATAGAAACCTGGTCAGAGGAATCATAGTCAGTTTCTTGCTTAGGCCTTTTATCAGGAGGGGGGTGGGAACCCCTGATCAAAGTAATTAGGTCCTCGGCCATTTTAAGCATCTGTTTCTTAGGCATGGATGACTGTCAAGGAGAATGCTGTACTTGTTTCTTTGTCTTTAAGGGTGTTTTAGACTTTGCCTTGGCTGCTGAAGTGGTCTTGATAGTAAGCTGTGTAGGTCTGAAAACACCCTCAGAAGCCGATGCCTGCTCAGCGGCTCCGCATTTGAGTGAATAGTTTCCGTAGGCCCACTACCTTGAGTTTCCAGAGGCTTAGTTGTCTCCACATGGGAGTCGGAGGCGGCCTGTGGCTCTGAGGTAGCGGGTGTCAGGGGCTGCGAAAGCGCCTCACTGAGAACCGGCGACTGGCCTAGAAGAGGCTTTGTCGTCGGTTTTGGACCTTGGATGCCTGTCTTTTCTTTTTCCTTGTGCTTTTTATGAACTCCGGTCGTCGGTTGTTCCGACGGCATTACATAGTTAAATCTTCAGCCAAAGTAATGTAAAGCAAAATCGAACCGACGCTTAATAGTGCGTTGGTTAAATCTAGCACAAAACCAACAACTATCAACGTCGTGGTCAGGGCCTAGGCAAGGAATACAGTAAGAATGAAAATCCTTATGAGGTATTTGCTTCCCACAAGAAATACAATTGTTAATTTTTACTGACATCGGTCTGGAGCAAAAAAAAAGTTTCCCTAACGGGGTACTCAGCTTTTTTGAAGACTTCGGATCTGAAATTCAGTTTAAAAAATCTCAGGAATCGGCCAACCGTCACTTGCGAACTGCTTTTGCTTCGGGCACCGAGCGGCAAGAAAGACTGAAGAAAATGGCGTCGGCTGCATCTTATATACCCCTGGCGCACTGACGTCAGGGAAGAGGCAACAGCAACCGACGCCGGTCCAGGACTTTGGAATTCAGGCCGACTGCGGGTAGCCTGCCAGCAGGATAACCCAAATGTAATGACTGCAACAGTGAAACACGATGAACATCCTGTATTAGTACACATGCAATCATACCAGCAGAAAGAGCTGATCCTGTCAAAACAGTGGCAGAAGGACAAAGTGCTACAAATTCGAGATAGTAGAGTACTTGTAGAAAATGATAAATTACTGTACACCAAGCAGAAAAAAAGCAAATTTATCTGCTCAATCAAGTAATGTCGACGAGCAGGTGTGAGATTTAAGCTGCTGTATCTAGCTGTTCTCATAATATTTTTCCAGGAGAATCAAAGTAATTTTTGAAGTAGAACAGGCTAAGGAGGAAATACAAATGTTTGTCCAAAAGAAAGTGAGCCATCAAGTAGAAGGTGACTCTGCTTCTCATATTTCTTTCAATAAAGCATAGAGAGAGAGAGACTTTGTCAGTGAAAACATTTCCAGTGTTTCAAACGAAAATGTTTGAGAGGCAGAAGAAGCACAGGAATTGACTTGAAGACGCAAGAGTACCTTGGACTTGAACCACAGTCTGGTGTTGACAGATGGAGATGAACAGGAAGAAGACCATCAGCAATGAAATAAGTGAATAAATTGGAGACTATAAGGTATCAATCACATTTATTAAATATAGCTTTACAAGAAAAAGTAGCTGAGAATGACTGACTTTTTTTTAACTTTGTTAAACTTACGGGTGGACTGTAATGCATATATACCACTTTATGTCATTAATGTTTAGAAGGATAAGAAAAGGGAAAAGTTAAGTAAACAATTTTTGTTCTTATTTGTATTCAAATAAAACACTTTATATCATGAAGTGCATGTTACATACAGTAAAGCAGTTTTGTTTAGTGTGCAGTCAGGGGTATTTCAAATGTTGGGGAAGAGTCATCTCAGTGACTGCTGAATGCAATAAAGATAGTAAAGTAAGCGAGTAGTTTTTTACTTGTAAGAAATATAGGCATTACAGCATAGCAAGAGTGGAAAGGCTCGACAAAAGCAAGTTTTCAAACATATTTTACTTTCCAAATAATATAATGTTTAACAATACAATCATCAATAAACAAGTATCATAAACCTTTATATACACTATGTACAACTGACCTGAACAAAGGAGGGAAAAAATTAAAACATATAAAATTAATAACAAAAATTTATAATATTCAATTAATAAAGTATAAAGTTACACATTAATTATTTAGGGTTCATTTTTAATGTCTCAATAAGAGTTAAACATTTTTCCCAAGGATTGTTTGTCCATGCTTTAGGTGAAATTCTCGATTCCTTCACCTTGATTTCTAATGTCGCTGTTTCCTCCATCAATCTCAAGAATTCTTCCAGAGTAGGTTCTTGTGAAGACTTCCACTTTCTAGTTATACATTTCCTTACCATAGCTAGTAGGGACCAAAGTAGGTATAGATCTTTTTTATTCATTCCAATAGTATCATTAACATTTAAGAGGACAAAAGCACTGATTACATGTAAAATTAATATTTTTTTTCTCTTAATTTTACAATGGTGAATGTCCAGATTAGTGCTGTTGGCTTAAGTTATAACCAAGTATTTTTGTAAGCAAGTACGCATGAAAAATAAGACAAAATGATGAAAGCCATTGAAATGTTAAGTTTAATACACCTACAGAGATATTTGTTTGTTTTTTTCTATTAGTAAATGTTCAGTGGGGGGTCAAGAAGTCTGCAGATGAAGGCATTTGTACATTTTGTTCTGAGTGAAGTTGAAAGAGATTCATTGCTGACTATTTTTACATAGAGATGAGGTGTCTACAAGTGCAAGCAATTAATTCGGAGAGTTCTGAGAATTCTTTGCTGATCAAAATGCAAAATTTAAAGGTTCAATGGCAAATAATTCAGTTGAAAATAAAGTTTGAAATTATGGGGTGTGAATAAGAGATATGAGCCTCCCTAGTAGTATTAATACTATAATGCATTTAACAGAACAAAGTATGATTTTGTTTTATTCAAAGATACCCAGTGTACATTTTCTTAAGGCTAAAAGTTAATGTTTTCTGAAATCATACAAGTTGTTTTTCACATCTGAAAGGGGAATAGAGATGAGAAACGAACAAACAGCAATCAATGTAAGTGGGAAAACAGGCTGTAACATGTGCTTTAGCATGGGTAACCTTAAAGTCAAAAGTCAAAGTAAACTTTGTAAACTTTATTGTCATTCAGACTCCACAATAAGTGTAATTGAACAAAATCACGTTACTCCAGGCTCTATGCACAAACATCTAACATATACAACAATTCACATTGCTACATTTAGACGTTCCTACTACATAAAATTTACTGTTTTACATATCAACAGGCATTTACTAAGCTAAACAGACATGGTACTTATTGCAGAGAATTGCACAGCTACTTCTTATTGCACAGGATTCTGTTGGCACTAGTCTAAGGTAACACGATATTTACTACAAAAAAAATTTCACAGCGGTTACTTATTGCACGGGATGCTGTTTTAGTAGCAATGGATATTACAAAGAAATAAGATTATTTCCATTAGATTAATTGCACATTATAATTAAGACCTTTTAAGGTTATTGCACTCAAATATGCTTCTCACTGGTCATATTATATACTGTCCCTGGTGTCAAGTGAGATGTAAGTTGCTACTGGAGTTCAGTAGCCTGATGGCCAAGGGTAAGAAGCTACTGCTAAATCTGGCCATTTTGCAACATATGCACGATAACACCTCCCACATGTTAGGTGTTTTTTGTTTGAGGGTTGTCATTAAAATAACAAGTCTTGAAGAATGTGACAGATTCAAACAGAGATGAGAAGAAATTATTAGTCGTACTCACCATAACTTGGCATCTGTGTTGTCCATTTTCATTCTTCCTCACCAATGGATTTGGATCTGATCCTCAGATCCGACTCTGCCGCATTCTATAGACTTTGGATCCATCTCTCGAGCTCCTCCCTCTACTCATAATGCCCTATTCCATCACCAACACCTCAGATGGAGTTTGCTGCCTAATCTCCCCTTTTTATAGCAGTGGTACACATAGACAAAAGATGGACAGAAGGAAGACAGGGTTCAATCCAGGAAATGAATGGTTCCAATACAGTCTAACAGGTACATACAGGAGTGACAAGGATGGGAGGGAAGTCGAGGAAGAATGAAAATGGACAACACAGATGCCAAGTTATGGTGAGTACACAACTAATAAATCTGATGTTGCCCTTTTCATTTTTCTGCACCAATGGGACAGAGTCCCCAGCTACATAACCCTTGAGAGGCCCTCATGGAAGGACCTGCAGGAGCACTGTCGAACCAAAATAAGCTGTGCTTCTGGAAATTATGTCCAATTTCTAATGTGTAGCAAAGGTATGAGACTTTGACCAAGTATCAGTAACACAAATGTCATTAACGGAGGTCCTTGACTAAAAGGCAGATAAAGTAGCCATGGACCAAGTAGCATGGACTCAAAGAGGTTGTGGTAATTTTAGTTCTTTTTGAGAATAAACAAATGAAATGCAATCAGTAATCCTCTTGGCTAGAGTAACTTTAGATACTGCCTAACCCAAACGATTTGGGGAGAAGAATACAAAGAGTTGGTCAGACTTCCTGAACTGTTTTGTTCTGTAAAGATGAAAACAAAGTTGTCTGTTCACATCAAGGAGATGAAGCATGTATTCCCCCTTAGTAAAATTCAGAAAGAAGACTGGTAATTGTACGTACTGGTTGATGTTATGCTCAGATGCCACCTTAGGAAGAAAGGTAGGGTTAGCACGCAGAGACACCCTGTCTTTATAGAAAATAATATATGGAGGCTTTGCTGATACAGCCTGGAGCTCAGAAATTCTTTTTGCTGAAGTAACAGCTACTAAGAAGATCATTATCCAAGAAAGATACTTTAGATCACATTTGTTTGCCATTTCAACGGCTTTCTGAGTTAAACCCTGAAGGACCACTGTAAGGTCCCAAGGAGGGAAAGGATCCTTTATTGAAGGTCTGAGGAGAAAAATGGCTTTGATGAAGGCCCTACACAATCTGGACGAAACTAGAGAAGAAGAATCATTTCCAGAATGGAAATTTGAAATTGCTGCCCACTGAAGTTTAACTGTAGAAAAACAAACTCCTTTGTTAAAAAGAGTTGTTTGAAAAAGAAGAATGGCCAAAGATGGTGCTGAAAAAGGGTCAATATTATGGTTAGAGGCCCAAACAGAACATCTTTTCCATTTGCTTCTGTAGACTTTCTTGGGAGAAGCTTTCTGGGAGGCCAAGATAATATTGGGAACTGGGGAAGAAAGCCTGGCCTGTCTAACTATTACTGGAAGCAGAGAAACCATATGGTTAGCTTGAAGACATGGAGATTGGAGTGCTGAATTTTCAATGGGTGAGACAGAAGATCCTGAGTGGGTTCCAATATCCATGGGGGATATCATAAGTGAGACCATAGGAAGGGGAACCACACCCGTCAAGGCCAGAAGGGGCAATTAGGGGTGACTGAACTCTTCAGCCTGCTTGGTTTCTTTAAGAACTTTGGAATCAGTGGAAGATGAAGGTAGGCATACAGGAGATCTGGGGGTCAAATGTGAATCACAGCACCTCTCAGTGACTCTCCTGGATGGGGAATTAGAGCAAAGTATTTGCTGCACTTGTTGCAGAGGGATGAGGCAAACAGGTTATAACAAGGCTGGACCCAGTGGCTGCTACTGACTGACTGACAGACCTCACGTGAGGTATCAGAATGGATCTGCTGAGCCTGTCTGCTAGTACATTGGTTTTCCCTGGGATGTGTGTTGCATTGAGAAAGGGGTCTGAAGTGATCACCCATTCCCAAACCCTCATGGCCTCTCTCCACAGTGGATAAGATTGGGTTCCTCCATGCTTTTTAATGTACCAGACTACTGACCTGTTGAATTTTTAAACTGCCATAGTCCCGACAGGAAGAATGTCTTGAAATGCCTGAAATGCTAGAAGGACTGCTTTCATTTCTAGGACGCTGATATGCAACTTGATCTCCAGAGGGGACCACATGCCTTGGACCATCTTTTCCAACAAGTGTCCCTCCACCCCAGTTGGGTAGCGTCCGTGGTCACAGTGGCAACTCGGGGCAGAAGGGTGAATGATCTACCCAGGAATAGTTTGTAGGACTGAATCCACCAATGAATATGACATCTACAGATTGGAGTGAGTCTTATGGGAAACGACAGGGGCTGATAAAGCATGAACCACTGTACCACCAAGGTAAACTGAAGAATTCACATAAAGAATCATGTAGAGGGACAAGAGGTATGGCAGCTGACATTGACCCCAGAGCTTTTAGTACTAACCTTGCTGGAGGAGACTGGTGAGACAGTATTGACCAAACATGATGTCTCAATGACGTGATGCGATGGAGGGCTAAGGAAGTCACCTGAGTTACAGTATTCAACAAGGTCCCTATGACTTGGCATAGTTTACTGAGATGCCTAAAGTGTTGGAAACCTGGAGCAAGTAGTCCTTAGCATGTAAAAGTTGATGCTTGGATGGGGCGGTGAGGAGCCAATCATCGAGATATAGAAACACCTGGAATCCCTTGAGTCTCAAGTGAGCTGCCACAACTGCCATGCATTTGGTTAATATGCTGGGGACTGTGGCAAGTCCAAAGGACAGTGCAATGAACTGGTAATGATTGGCTCCCAGCTGAAAGTGTATGACTCCTGGATTGCCTGTCTGTTTTTATGTGATAGTACGCATCCTGGAGATCTATAGAGCACATCCAATCATCCTTGCACACAACAGGCAGGATGGACTAAACCGTGACCATGAAGAACTTCATCTTCTTTACATAATGGTTCAACTTGCCAAGAGTAAAATGGGTCTTACGTCTCTGTTTTCTTTGGCACTAAAAAGAAGTAAGAGTAAGTTCTGAATCCCATCTGGTTGGGTGGGACCTGTTTAATGACACTTCTGTAGCAGCTTGTGTAGCTCTCATGCTGCATCCTTCCTCTGACTGGGTGAAACATTGAGAAGATTCTTCTAAGTAGGAGGTGAAAGGGAAAATGGTTTGTAGTAAACTCTGGACAGGATTCTTATTACCTAGGAATATTTTGTGATTTCTGTCCAGGCATCTAGGTGCAAAGAAAAATGACCCCCGACTGCCTCCAAAGTTGGACGGTCAGGCAGCGCTTCAGGAATGCCGACAGGCCCCATTGGAAAGGGAATCTCTAAAGCCCTGATTTTGCAGACCCCCTCTGCCTCTAGGCTGACATCTACCATTAAAATTTCCTCCACTACCCCTAGAGGAATTATCCCCATGCAAATCCTTGAAAGGTCCTTGAGATTTTCAGAACCACATCTTCTTACCGCCTCGTTGGCTTCTAGAGATGGTCCACCAAGTGGTAGAAAACTTTATTCCTATGGCAGCAAGGGTCTTTCCCTCTTGTTCTCTTTGGGTAAGCATGTCCTTAACTGATGGCCTGAACAAAGAAGTGCCATCAAAGGGGGCACTGACAAAGGATGTCTTGAAGGGCTCTACAAAATCACATAGCCTCATCCAGGCATGTCTCCATATGGCTATACCTGAACCGGCTGCTCAAGATGTACCTTCCACTGCATGGGAGATCAGCCTCATTGATGCATTTGAAAGGGCCAGGACAGTGGTCAGTTGAGAGGAAGTCTTTTTGAAATCCTTAGCAGACATGTACTCCAGGAAAGTACTTGATAATTCCTTAGTCAAATCTCTCTGCAGCCAAGTGAAATGTTTAGAGACCTCAGCACAATGGTAGCTGAGGTGAACACTTGCTTTCCAAATCTGTCCATTGCTCTGGACTCCCTGTTCAGTGGATGGACAGAAGAGCTCTGGTTCAACTACCTCCTTCTTGGTGGCTGTGGCCACCACAACAGAATCAACCAGGACTCCTTTGCTCCAGTGAGGTCTATCAACAGGAGTGGTCAGAAATTTGTCTGGGCACTTGGGAATAGGTTTGACAGTGTTTGGTTCCTTCCAAGCCCAGCAGGAAACCAAGTCAGTCAAGTTCATCTGCTGGGGGGTCACCGTTGATGGTCCAGAACAGAAAGCCTCCAGAAACACAGATTCTTCAGGAGAAGGAGACTGGGAAGACCAGCCACCCTTCTGTCTGAGGATCTCGAGGGTATCCCCAAAGGAAATGTCATCAGGTGGTGAGCTGGGGAAATCCCTCTCCATCATCAAAATTAGTGTCTTCTGTGAGAGACTCCATGTGCACATCTTTGCGTCTCCTCTTACATCCTCTTCCGGGGAACCTCCTCCATTGGATGTTCAGGAGAGGTATCAGAAGAGGGGGGAAATTCCTCTAGAGAACTGTCTGGTGGTTTCACAGAACTGGCTGTTACTGTAGGATAGATCTGATGGACTCAGAGGTCAGAATCAAAGATGGGAGATGGGTAGGATCCAAGACAAGAAAAGACAGTTTGCTGTGAAAAGAGAATGCCTTACTACCACCTTGAAAACTGAAGGACCAGGGGAACCTCTCTCCCCCTCCTCAGAGCCAAAGCCTCTGAGATAGATAGGTAGGGCTGCCCATTGATCAGAACCTCAAGGGGAGAATCGGATCAGAGCTGTCCAGAGCTGAGGCTTTGAGAGGAAGGGAAGGATCCGACTAATTTAGAGCCAACCTCTCAGATCTGAGACCCACACTGATCCAAGGGTATCAGAACAGAACTGGTCAGGGACACTGTCGGGGTCGAGGAATTTACTTTCCTTGGATCTGACGCTGAACCTCTCAGGGATCTTGTATCTTGCTACTGGTCAGATCGGAGAAAGAGAGAGAATGGGCTTAGCAGATGTACTCATGGATCCAGGAGGAGAGAGAGCTGGCAGGACCCCCATCTGGATCTGAGCCCTGAGAAATTTCTACATCATCCTATTCACATCCGCCTCTGACAAACTTCTAGAAGACCTGGAAGACATTGTGGATGAAGGTATGTAGTGTTTCTTCAGAAGGCTGGAAAATATGCCCTGATAAAGAAAGTGATACAGGCTTAATGGTATACTCTGGAGTACGGTTCCTGCGGGCAGAGCTAGACGTCAGATCCAAGGTCCTGGGATCTGATGAGGAGGTAAAAAGGAAGTGGAGAAATCACTATCAGAGCTGAAAATGTAGGATCCAAAAGGAGTTTAGGATATGAAGGAAGGTTCCCAGGTTTAGGATCTGAAATGGTCAGAACCATGACTTTTTGGATCTTCTCTAAAGGCTAAGACAAAGCTCGAGGAAACTGTGGTGGAGATCTCTTTTTGGTTTCCGAAGAAACAGATTTTGCTGGCTTAGTGGGGGTGTGAGCCCCCGAAGAAGCAAGAAAAAGACCTTTAAGGATTAATTTATTGCAACTGTTGGCTAATACTCTGGGGCTAAAGGCAGAGCATACTGAACAGGCTGTACTGAAGTGGTCAGGTCCTAAACAATAAATGCACTGCTTGTGAGCATCCGAACTGGGGATTTTATGCCCACAAGAGGTGCACATCTTGAAACCTGGTGGTTTCTCAGACATAGATGATTACAGAAAAAAAAATTAGCTCCACCAGATAACCTTATAAGCCAAAGCAAAACTTTTTTTTTGAAGGCGACCAACAACAGTAAGCCCAGAGTAAAAACAATAAGGGATACCAGCTATGCTAAGTTATAACTACCTAAAAAGGTAAGGAAAATATACTAACAATGTTATTTTGACAGGAACTGCTGAAGTAAAAGATTAAAAAATGAAAAGAAACAGGACAAGATGAACACTAACTACACTAATTCCTAATGCCCAGCAATTGCTAAGAGGGAGGAATAAGGATGTAAAAAGGTATAGAAGGAGGAGAAAAAGGGAATATAAAGGACTATCTAATACTTTTGACTGGAAAATTAATCACAGTTTGAGAGCGAAACCTACGTCTAAACACGATGGTGGTAAACGAGATCTAAGGTGTTGGTGATAAAATACAGCATTATGGCTAGAGGGAGGAGCTCAAAATTTGGATCCGAAGTCTACAGAATGCAGTGAGTTGGATCTGAGGATCAGATTCGAACCCATTGGTGAGAAGAATGAAAAGGACAACATCAGGTCAACTGTATGAAAGATCAGGATGCCAAACATTAGGGTGTGGACGTAACATAAAAGTTGGAAATACACATTCAAAAAAACTGTCATGTACAACAAATAGAAGTGATAGCTTTTTATCATAATGGCTATACTGCTCACATTACCCTGGAATGTAAATGGCCTTACAGGTATAGACAAAAAGGAAAGGGTATTAAATTATATTAAGAAATGCAGAATGCAATGCTGCAGAATATATATTTGGAAAGAAATGAGCATGTGCATTTGACAAAGAAAGGATTTCAAAACAAATTTTCAGTGGAATATCAGGAACACAAGAAAAGGGGAGTAATTACACCAATTGCTAGAGGGGTTACAATAGTGATAGAACAGGGGAAAAAAGACAATAATGGTAGAGTTGTGGTAGTAATTGGCTATTGGCAAGGAAGGATGATTAACATTGGCATGCATTTATATTTCACCAAAAACTGCTGTTATGGAGCTTAAGAAAATTTTGGGAAAAATAATCAGCTTTCAGCAGGTAATATTACTTATGGGTGGGGAATGGAATTTGATTTGCAGTACTAAGGATGTAAAGTACAGTTTTGTACCTACCATAAATGTAGATGTTCGAGTGCTAATACAGCTGCAGTCATAACAGATGGGTTCTCCTGCCGTCAGGCGGGTCCTCGGTCGGCCGAATTCCAAAGTCTAGGTCCGGCGTCGGTTGTCGTCGCTTTCTTTCCTGAAGTCAGTGCGACAGGGGTACATAAGACACAGCCGACGCCATTTTCTTCAGTCTTTCTTGCCCCAGATGTCAGGTGCCCCCAGAAGGAAGGCAATATATATATATATATATATATATATATATATATATATATAAAATATATAATCATGCAATGCAATATAATCAAAAATCAGTAGTTGCAAGCAAATACACCATAGAAGGATAACCCAATCAGGTTGTAAGATGAGGAGTTAGCCACTAGGTCTGTACCCAGAGGGGAAGGAGGGAGGGAAACCTGGACTGCAGCTGTATTAGCACTCGAACATCTACATTTATGGTAGGTACAAAATGGTACTATGTTCATCGTGCATACAGCTGCAGTCATAACAGATGGGTAGAATCCCAAAGCTACGCACAGGGTGGTAGGCACTAGGTGGAACTGGGAGGAGCCAGAATGCCCTGCAAGACAGCAGTGGCAAAGCCTGCTCTAGTTTTGGAGTATAAAGGAAGGTGGTAGTGTTTAGTGAAGGTATGCACAGAACTCCAAGTGGCTGCCTCCAAAATATCTTTGGTAGGGACTCCTCTGAGGAAGGCTGCAGAGGTAGCTGTGGCCCTTGTGGAGTGGGATCTGATGCCTGCAGGTACAGATTTACCATGAAAGGAGTAACAAAACCGTATGCAGTGGCCTATCCATTTTGAAATTGTCTGTTTGGAAATTGGCTTCCCTTGAGCTCCTACAGCATAGGACACAAAGAGTTGTTCTGATTTCCTGAAAGGCTTTGTTCTGTCCAAATAGTAACGTAGCTGTCTATGGATGTCTAAGGAATGTAGCAGCCTTTCCCCTTTGTTTTGAGGATTGGGGTAAAAGGTAGGTAAGTGTATGGCCTGATTTAAAGCTACCCTGGATACTACCTTAGGCATAAATGACGGGTTGGTTCATAGGGAAACCCTGTCCTGATGGAAGATGAGAAAGGGCTGCACAGCCATGAGGGTTTGTAGTTCCGAGACCCTACGAGCTGAGGTAATAGCCAGAAGGAAAGCTGTTTTCCAGGACAAATATTGCAAATCTGTTGAGGCAGCTGGTTCAAAGGGAGGCAATGTTAATTTTTCTAGAATGTAATTAAGATCCCAGGCTGGTATTGGTTGTTTCCTTGGAGGTCTTCTATTCTTAGCCCCTCTGAGGAACTGCCTTAAGAGTGGGTGAGAGAATAAGGGTGGATCAGTGTTGTATTCTGCAGAAATGGCTGAGGCATGGATTTTGATGGAGGAAAATGAAAGTCCACTGTTCAGCAGCTCAGCTAGATACTGTAATATCTGAGGCAAATTCAGTTTTCTAGGATCCTGGCCCTTTTTCTCATTCCAAGCGCAAAACCGTTTCCATTTTGCGGAGTAAGCTTTTCTAGTAGATGGCCTTCTGGCCTCCAAAATGACGTCCTGCACCTCCTTGGAGAGTAGGGTCTGTTGTGGTGTTAAGGAATTTTCCATGCAGCCAGATTGAGTGTTTTCAGCTGACTGTGAAGAGTTTTGTAGCTGTGCTGAGTCAGGAGAAGAGGCATTAGAGGTAGGGTCCAGGGAGGAGAATGTGTTAGGCTCCTCAGGAGTGGGTACCAGTGTTGTCTTGGCCAGTCTGGAGCAATCAGTATCATCTTTGGTCTGTCTGCTCTTGCTTTCAAGAGCACCTTGGGCAGTAGAGGCAAAGGTGGGAAGGCGTAAACTGTCCGTGCTGCCCAACTGAAAGAAAGGGCTTCCACTCTCCAGGCCTTTGGATGAAATGTCCTTGAGCAGAATTTTGTCAATTGATGATTCCTGTGGGAGGCAAAGAGATCTATGTCTGGCCTTCCCCACGCTTGGATTATCTTTGTAAACACTTGAGGATGCAACTTCCATTTGTGCGGGTCTGTCATATTTCTGCTTAGATTGTCTGCCAGCGTGTTTTCCAAACCTGGCAGGTACTGCGCTTGAAGCTCGATTTGCCATTCCAGAGCCATGTTCCAAAGTGACATGGCCAGCCTGCACAGGGGGGATGAATGTGTTCCTCCTTGTTTGTTTATGTACCACATTACTGTGGTGTTGTCTGTTCTTATCAATAATTGCCCTGGATGCAGGAGGTCCTTGAAAGCTGTAATTGCATTTATCACTGCTAGCATTTCCTTTTGATTGATGTGAAGGTGCTTTTCCTTTTGGGACCATTTGCCCTGAATGCACCTGTCTGTCATGTGTGCCCCCAGGCGTAGTCTGAGGCGACTGTTGTGATGACTTGATTTGCTTGAGGCTTGCAGAATGGTAGACCTGTGTTTGTTTGGCATGCTTGGGCCCACCATAGAAATTCCTTTTGCAAACATGGAATTAGTGGTATTATTGTTTCCAAACTGTGGCTGTGTTGAGACCATAGGTTTTTTAGGTACCATTGAAGTTTCCTCATATGCAACTTTGCACATGGGATTAGAAGAATGCAAGATGCCATGAAGCCCAGAGCCTGCAGGATTTTCCTTGCAGTTAGCCTGGTACAATTTGCTAGCATCTTGAAGTACTGAGTTAGTTGCTCCTGTTTTTCTGGCGTAAGATAGGCCATCTGGGTGTTTGTGTCCAAGTTGGCACCCAAGAAAATTATTTTCTGAGATGGTGTTAGCCTGGATTTCTCTTTGTTGACTGTGTATCCCAGAGAATTCAATAACCGTGTTACATAAGCCAGATGTTCCAGAAGTATGTGTTTGCTGTCCGCTTGGATCAGGCAATCGTCCAAATAAGGGTAAATTTGTATCCCTTGAAGTCTGCAGTAGGCAATTACTGATGCCAGGCATTTCGTGAATACTCTGGGCGCAGTAGATAAGCCAAAGGGCAATGCAGAGAATTGATAGTGGATTGAACCTGCAAGAAATCTGAGGTATCTTCTGCAGCTTTGTCTGATTGGGACATGCAGGTATGCCTCCTTGAGGTCCAATGTTACCAGCCAAGACTCCTTGCCCAGCATGGGGAAAAAGCTTCTGTAAGGTGAGCATCTTGAATTTTGGTACGAGTAGAAATGTGTTTAGGATGGATAAGTCCAAAATGGGTCTCGAATCGGTTCCCTTCCTTGGTACCAGGAATAGTCTGGAATAAAAACCTTGACCTTGTTCGTGAGTAGGTACCTCTTGAATAGCTTTCATGTCCATGAGCTTTGAAATTTGTATTTGAGCCTCTGCCCTTTGATTGTGTGGCAGGTTTGGCATGCCTCTCATTTTTGGAAGAGTGTGAAAATGAAATCTGTAGCCTCTGTTTATAATGTCCAGGATCCATTTGTCTTTTGTGACAATATGCCAATTTTTGAAAATAATGCCAGCTTTCCTCCTAAGGGTGCTGCCACCTGAGCCTTGCTTGGCATGCAAAGGGAAAGTCATTGGGTTTGTTTCCTGTATTGTTGTGCACTGTCTTCGCCACCTCTTGGTGCTGGAGATTGCCATTGTCTGCCTCTATATGATCCTTGAGACTGTCCTCTGCCCCTTGTGCGCCTGTATCTACCTCTTTGGGGCTTGTCCGTGGCTGGAAAGGACCAGTTTTTTGAAGGCCAATTTCTGCTAAAACGTGGTGGTTGTACCTGTAGAAAAGCTTTGACAGTTTGCATAGATTTAGCTTTTTCTTTCATTTTCCGTAGTATCTCCTCAGCATTAGTACCAAATAATACATCCTTTTGTAAAGGAGCATCTAGTAGTTTAGCTTTAACATGATCAGGCAAGGTTTGTTCCCTAAGCCAGGCATGTCTACGAATGACTGATCCTGTAACAGCAGCTCTACTTGAGGCCTCTAGAGCATTATAGCCACATTGTAAGGTGTGTTTACCCACTTGTTCTGCACTATGCATCATATCCTGCAACTCCTTCAAATCTGGTTGTACAGGTTGTGACATTTTATTCCTTAATTGTGATAACAGAAACTGCTGATATTTAAGCATATGGAACTGACAATTTAAGGCCCTCATGGCTAGGGTGGCCAAGGTATATACCTTTTTCCCCACCTTTCTAAGGATCTAGACTCTCTCTCGGAAGGTAATGGATTCTTAGCAGTAGAGGCCTTCATTCCCTTGGGGCCTTGAGAAATGGTTTCAGGGTCAGCATTATGGCTTTTGTAAAGAAATTGGTGTGAGTTAGGAACTCTGTAGTACCTATCAGGCTTGACTGGGGCAGGAGGCAGGAATCCGGATTAAGGCAAGCCTCCGAGTAAACATCATCAAGTATGTCCAAGACAGGAGGTATCGCCAGAGGTCTGTGCTGAGGTAGCAAAATAAATTCCCTAAGCCTTTTCTTGGAATCTGAAAAATCTTGGCCTTCCCAATGGAAGTGTTCCCTCAAGGTATGCAAGGTTTCCCCGAAAGAAAAATCCTCTGGGGGGGATACAGAAGGAATGGACTGCTCTGCATCAGAATCTTCAAAAGGGGAGTACGAGTGTTCCTCTTAATCAGAATGTTCTGAAATAATGGAGCCCTGGTCAGAAGAGGGAGAATCTTCCTCCACTCTGGGTCTCTTGTCCGGAGGGGGTTGGGAACCCCTGATAAGAGTAATTAAATCCTCAGCCATTTTGAGCATCTGTTTTTTAGGCATGGGACCTGGAGATGGGCCCTGTGCAACAGGCCTCTTGGAATGCATGGCTGATTTAGACTTAGTAAAGGCCTTTATGGAAACGGAAGATGAAGGTCTGAAGACGCCATGGGTGGAAGTGGACCTGTCCACATTAAGAGGCTCAACACTCACAGTGGCTTCGGTAGCTGTAGTCAGGGTATGGGCCGAGGAACCTGCGGTCTCGGTTACAGAAGACACCGCCAGAGAAGTGTCGTCGGTAGTCAGGGGCTGCGTAGGCACCTCGCTGAGAACCGGACCATGTGTAGCTGGTTTTGGCGTGGTGTCGGTGGAGACCACGGACCTCGCGTGTCGGTCTTTGTCCTTGCGTGTTTTGGATAAAACAGTAGTCGGAGTCTCCGACAACATTTTATAATTAAAAGCTTTACCAAAAAAGTGCTGGGCGAACTCCGCCCGACGCTTAATAGTGCATTTATTGAAAGTAGCACAAAAGCGACAGCCCGAGACGTTGTGGTCTGGGCCTAAACAAGGTATACAGAGGGAATGGAAATCCTTTTGCGGTATTTGCTTCCCACAAGAAATACAATTGTTAACTTTGTCTGACATCGGTCAGAGGCAAGAAAAGTTTCCCCAACGGGGTACTTAGCTTTAAAGAAGACTTCGGTTTCCAAATTTACGTAATTTCAGGAGCTGGCCGACCGGCACTTGCGAACTGCTTCTGCTTCGGGCACCGCGCGGCAAAAAAGACTGAAGAAAATGGCGTCGGCTGTGTCTTATGTACCCCTGTCACATTGACGTCAGGAAAGAAAGCGACGACAACCGACGCCGGACCTAGACTTTGGAATTCGGCCGACCGAGGACCCGCCTGACGGCAGGAGAACCCATCTGTTATGACTGCAGCTGTATGCACGATGAACATCAGGGGGATCTAGAAGGGAAAATACAACAAACGAGGGCAGATTTCTGAAGAAATTTATGAAAATATTTGATATACAAGATGTAAATTCAGTAGCAGGAACTCTGACAGAATTTACATATTGATCCGCAAGATACAATAACTAGGCTAGACTGATCAGAAATTATATTTCACAAGAACATGTGTCGTGAATTGAAAGTTCTGACACACATCCAATAACTATTTCAGATCATGCACCAATAAAAGCTAAGGTCCAAGGTAATGAAATAAAAATGAGACATCAGCACTTTCCCATCCACCTGTTAAAAAAGAGAACAATTTAAGGAATGGGTAGTAGAAATTATTTGAGAATGATTAGGGAAGATAAAAAAATTATCTTCAGAAATTATGGTTAGTAAATGGGATAAAATGAAAATGGGGTTTAAAACAAATAGAAATAAAAGAGATACATGGTTAATAAGTTATAGGAATTACTTAGAGGAGCCGACAAAGATTAAAATACTGCAGAATAAGGGGAATCTAACACAATAAAAACAGGAGCAAATGCAGAGTGCTAAAGAGAAAATAAGAGTATTTGGATAATATGCATGAGTTTAGAAAGATTGCTGTTAGGCAACTATTTTTTGATAATAACTCTAGATCACAAAATCCTTTTAGCACAACAACGTAGGCAACAGAAAGTAGAGAGGGTTGTCACCAAACTTAGGAGGCCTATAACAAGAAAAATACCCAGAGATCTAGTAGAGATACTGGATAAATTTCAGAAATTTTATGAAAATTTGTATAAAGCAGAGAAATATGTATATCAAGAAAGAGCACAAATGGAAATATTTATGGAAAACATAATTGTGCCAAGGTTTTAGATAGTTGAGGCTCAGCAACTAACAATCAAGATAGGAGAAGAAAATAAAAACAGTGATGCATAATCAATCTTCAGGAAAGTCTCTAGGAACAAATGGTATTCCTGTAAAAGTTAGGACAGAAGAAAGTAATACAAATCTGGAAGATTTTTTTAAATCTTTTTTTAAAAGGAGTGGAAGCACCAATATCTTTGAAGAAAGCCGTGACAGCTTTCTTACCTTAAGATTGTAAATGCCCAACAGACCCAGTTTCAAATATGCCAATTTCAATTTTAAACCATGATTATAAAGTGTTTATTTTTATACTAGCTAAAGGAATGGCAAAGATGTGACCAAAATTGACAGATATCGATCAAAGTGGTTTTGCAGATGGAAGGCAAACATTTGACAATATTAACAAACAAAGATGATTCAGAAGGAAGCAGAATGTAAGAAAACGCAGCTGTTGTTGGTGGGTCTTGATGCAGAGAAAGCATTCAAGAGAGTAAGCTGGGATTTTGAGAAGGGTAATGGAAGCAGTTGCATTCCCTGATACAATAGTAATGTTAATTAGGAGGATATATGAAGGCTCACAGGCAAAAATTAAAGTGAGAGGGTTCCTCTCTGATAAGTTTTGTTCGAACAGAGTGAACAGGCAGAGGTCTCCTCTTTCCCCTTTGTTATTTGCTTTGCACTTAGAGCAACTGGCAAAGAAAATAAGGGACTCAGAAATGCAAGAATATAATTGGTTCAGTAAAGAAAGGATGTCTTTATTTACAGATATTATTTCGTACCTGATAAATCCAGAAAAAGGACATCTCGGTATTGTAGAACACTTTTGAGACAGTTTCAAGTCCTTTAATAAAGATAAAACAAAGGCTACAGCCGTAAACTATGTACCCACACACAAATTGTTTCAGCAATACCCATATTTATGGGGGCACGATAAGATGAAGTATTTAGGAGTGTGGATTAAAAATGCTTCTGTTACGACAGCTAAAGATATATGGGAAGAGACTCAAAAAAGATTATTCAAAAAATTGAGAACCTGGAAGCTGTTGCTTACGGATACAGATAGCAAGATACACACAGTGAAAATGTCTTTCATCATAGTTTTATGTAAGGGTCAGGCATATTTTTATCAACCACAGGAGAAGTTATGGACAATAATTAATAAACAGTTGAAGGAATTTATCTGGAAAGGGAACAGGGCAAGAGTTAAGTGGGAGAATTTGATCCTGCCAGTAGAACAAGGTGGTTCAGGATTACCTAATATAAAGTGATATTTTAGAGCTACACAGTTAAGGCTCGTATACATAACAGAAGGTTATAATTTAGAATGGAAAGGGGTGATGATTAAGTGGGGGTAGAGGGAGAGTTCAATAAATACACAGAGTGGGATTTTGGAAGTAATTCCTTAGGGAGAAAAAAAGCACCATACAGAATACTGTATTCATAAAGTAGTAGAAAGTATTCTAAGAATGTACAGTTGTGTACACTTACCATAAATGTGGATGTTCGAGTGTATTCACCGTTGCAATCATCACCTGTGGGTTATCCCTGCTGTGGTAGCCCTGGGGCAGCCCGAATACCAGAGTCAATGTTCTTCTGCATCAGCTGTTGTTGCTTGCTGACTGATGTCAAGCCGTCAATGCTATAAAGCAAAGTAGCTGATGCCATTACATCAGTTTTTCTTGCCCTAATCAGTCAGAAGCCCAAGTAATATGGTAAAGAGGTCCTGGCTGCAAAAAGCCACCTTGAGAAGCTTATGTCTCCCTAAAGAAAGAAGATATAAGGGGGAAGGTGGGAGAGAAACCAGAACTGCAACAGTGAATACACTCGAAGATCTGCATTTATGGTAAGTGTACACAATTGTACTATGTTCTTAGTGTTTCACTGTTGCAGTCTTCACCTGTGGGAGGATTCCCAAAGCTGAGGAGAGGGGTGGTAGGATTAGTATGAGACCTAGGCATGGGTCAGCATGCCCTGCAGAACTGCAGAGGCAAACCCTGCCCTAGCCTTAGAAAATAGAGGTAGGTGGTAATGCTTGGTAAAGGTATTGACAAAAGTTCAGGTGGCAGCTTCCAGGATGTCCCTGGTGGGAACTCCTCCGAGGAATGCTGTGGAAGTGGAGGCTGCTCTAGTGGAATGGGTTCAAAAAGATTTAGGGGGGGGATCTCATGCAATCTGTAGCAGAAATGGATACAGTGTGATATCCATTTGGGAATGGTTTGCTTGGAAATGGGCTTCCTCTCTGCCCCTGGGACAAAGCTGACAAGTAGTTGGTCTGTTTTCCTGAAGTGTTTAGTACGGTCCAGATAGTATCTGAGCTGTCTGTGCATGTCTAGTGAGTGCAAAATTCTTTCCCCCTTGTTTTGTGGGTTAGGAAAGAAGTTGGGTAGATGTACGGCCTGGTTGAGAGTCACATTAGATATCACCTTGGGCATAAAGGAGGGATTAGTCCTCAGGGAGACCCTGTCTGCATAGAAAATGATGAAGGGCTCAATGGCCATCAGTCCCTGAAATTCTGAAACCGTTCTGGCTGAAGTGACAGCTAGGAGAAAAGCAGTCTTCCAGGTGAGGTATCTTAGTTCTGCTGAAGCAGCAGGTTCGAAGGGTCGTAAGGTTAGTTTTTCCAAAACATAATTCAGGTCCCAGGCTGGCGTGGGTGGCCTTCTGGGAGGTCTGATATTAGAAGCCCCTCTGAGGAATTGTTTAATCAAAGGATGGGAGAAACAGGTGCTGATCTGTATCAAAATGAGCTGAAATGGCTGAGGCATGGATTTTAATAGAAGAGAAGGAGAGGCCACTATTAAGTAGCTCCGCTAGGTAGTCCAGGATGAGAGGGACGGAAGACTGTTAGGTACTGCCCCCTCTGGACTTGCTCCAGGAGCAGAATCTTTTCCATTTTCCTGCTTAACATTTTCTGGTGCTGGGCCTTCTGGCCTCTGTGGTGATGTCTAGGACCTGTTTACTTAACTGTGGCCCCTTGTTTGCCTTTAGAGTATTAGCCATGCTGACAATTTGAGAGTCTGCAAGTCTGGGTGCATCACCCCCCCCATACCTGTGTCAAGAGGTCTGAGATCAGGGGAAGCTGCCTGGGAGGCTGTAATGTCAGGCTGCGCAGTAAGGGGTACCAATGCTGTCTGGGCCAATCTGGAGCAATGAGGATGGCCTTTGGTCTCTCCTCCCTTATTTTGATCAGTACCTTGGGAATAAGAGGCAGAGGAGGGAATGCGTACACAACGACGGTATTCCAGGGGAAGGTGAAGGCATCCACCTTCCACGCTAGGTGGTGATACTCCCTGGTATAGAATTTTTTCAGCTGATGGTTGAGATGCGATGCAAAGAGCTCCACCTCCAGAGTCCCCCACTCCTGAGTGATCTGTAAAAAGATTTTTCTGTGGAGCTGCCATTCGTGGGTGTCCAGTAAGTTTCTGCTTAAGTGGTCTGCCAGGGTGCTGTTGATCCCTGGTAGGTATTGGTCTATTAGGTGTAATCCCATGGAAGAGGCTGTCAGCCAGAGGTTCATGGCTAGCCTGCACAGAGGGTAAGATTGGGTCGCTCCCTGTTTGTTGATGTACCACATTACTGTGGTGTTGCCTGTTTTGATAAGGAGACCCCCTGGCTTGAGATGGGGTTTGAAGGATGTCCGAGCCTTCTGTACTGCCATCATTTCCTTATGGTTGATGTGTAAGGGAAGGTGCTGGGGATCCCAATGACCTTAGGTGCACCTGCCTTCTAGGTGAGTGCCCCAAGCAATGTCTGAGGCGTCGGTGGTAATGGTCTGCCCAGTTGGGCGAAGGGAAGACCCTTGTTCTTGGCACAGGCCCCTGCCCACCAGAGAAACTCAGCCCTTATACAGGGGATCAGAGGGAGAGAGGTCTCTAGAGGTTGAGAGTGCTGACACCAAAGGTCCTTTAGATACTACTGAAGTTTTCTCATGTGAAGCCTGGCCAGAGGAATTAGAAGGAAGCAAGATGCCATGTACCCCAGGAGGAACTTTCTCACAGTGAGGTGACTTCTGGAAGCCAGCTGGGTAAAGTAGAGAGGCAGGAAGCTCTGCTTTTCTGGGGATAGGAAGGCCATTTGGGATGCTGTGTCCGGCAGTAATCCCAAGAAAAATGATCTTCCCGGAGGGTGTTTGCTTTAATTTCTTTTCATTGATTGTGTACCCTAAGGAGGTTAGGAGGGTTTTGACAAAGAGGAGGTCCTTTTCTTTGCACTCTGCCTGAATGACAGAGTTGTCCATATAAGGGCAAATCTGTATATTTTTCTGTCTGCAAAAGGTTATGGCTGGGGTCAAGCATTTGGTGAATACCATGGGAGCAGTAGATAAGCCAAAGGGTAGCGCAGAGAACTGAAAGTGGTGTGAGCCTCCTCTGAAGCCATGGAATTTCCTGCAGGATTCCCTTATGGGGTTGTGGAGGTAGGCATCTTTTAGATCTAGGGTAACTAACGGCCATCTTTTTAAGAACCTCTTCTGCTTTTACTCCAAACACACGGTCCTTATCCAAGTGTGCATCAATTCATTTAGATTTGATATGATCAGGGAGAGGTTGTTCCTTCAACCATGCATGTCTCCTAATGACAGATCCTGACACTGCGGCCCTGCTTGAGGCTTCTAGGGCATCATATCCACACTGTAATGAGTGCTTGGCCACTTGACAAGTAGAGTGCAGTAAATCTGCTAACTCTTTCGAATTGGCACAGTCAGGAAAGGTTGAAATATTTTGCTTTAATAGTTCCAAAGTGTGTTGGTGATATTTTAACATGTGAAACTGACAGCTGAGTGCTCTGATAGCTAAGGTTGCAGAGGTGTATACTTTTTTACCCCATCAGTCCATAGCTCTGGAATCCTTATCAGAAGGAATATGATTCTCTGCAGAACTAACCTTAGCTCCTTTTGATCCCTGTGTAATGACCTTTGGGTCTGCAGCAGGATTTCTGTACAGGTTTTTGTGAGAATCCGGTACTCTGTAATACCAGTCAGATTTACTGGGAGCAGGTGGGAGGGCATTAGGAGCTAAGCTGGATTCATGGAAGACATCATCCACCACCTCTAAGATAAGGGGGATGGCCAAGGGTCTGCGCTGGGGCAGGTCTAGAAACTCTCTTAGTCTTTTCTTAGTCTGAGGGAAGTCCTGGGATTACCAGTGGAAATGTTCCCTGAGGGTGTGAAGGGTTTCCCGAAAGGAAAGATCTTCTGGTGGGGAGGCAGAAGGAATGGATTCCTCTGCATCTGAATCCTCAAAAGCAGTCAAATCTGAATAATCAGACTCCTCAGAATCCTGTTTTGTCAGTATGTCAGGAGATGGGTCTGTTTTCCATTTAGAAGTTGTGGTTTGACTATCCCTGATAAGGGAGATAAGATCCTCCACCATTTTAAGCATTTGAGCATGGAGTGGTGGAGCAGGAGAAAGATGGTGGCTAGAGGTAGATTTCCTAGGAGTAGCCTTGCTTCTAGGCCTAAGAGTATCCATCGGTCTGAGAGAAACAGTAGTCAGATGAGAAGACATTTTTTGTCAAGATTCGGTAGTGTGAAAAACCTCCTCAGAAGCCGGTGCCTGCATCGCTGCTCCGGACCCAAACAAAGCAGACACAATCAAAGGCTCAGAAGACGAAGAAGATTTCTGCGGTATACCAGACTCTGAAAGGGTCTTGGTAGAGGCCTGCGAAGGTGTCGGATCGGGCATCAGGGGCTGCGAAAGCGCCTCACTGAATTCCAGAGAAGTGACAACCTGCTTAACAGTGGAGTTGTCGGAAGGCATAGCCTGGTGTGGTCTGTCTCTATCTTTATCTTTACGTTTTTTCGGAATTTATACGGATTGTTGGCTGATGGATGCCATTTCAGAATGCGAAGATGTAAGACGAAAATACCTGGCTACAATAACAGCTCTACGGCAAATTGTTCTTGCATTAAAGTGGGCACAGAACCGGCAATGGGGGACGTCGTGGTCTGGGCCTAAACAAGTGACGCAGTATGAATGGAAGTCTCGGTGTGGGATTTGCTTTCCACAGGCGAGACAATTGTTAACTTTTTCAGATATCGGTTAATGCAAGAAAAAAGGATCCCCAACGGTGTACTTAGCTTTAGACGTTTTCTGCTGTAATTCAAAACTCTGGTACTGACCGACCAGCACACTTGCAAACTGCTTCTGCTATGGGCTCCACGGAAAGAAAGACTGGTGTAATGGTGTCGTCTGCCTTGCTTTATAGCACTGATGACCTGACGTCAGTCAGCAAGCGACAGCAGCCAACGCAGAAAAACATTGACTCTGGTATTCGGGACAGCCGAGGGCTACCACAGCAGGGATAAACCACAGGTGATGACTGCAACAGTGAAAAATGAAGAACATCTAAGCCAACACAAGAATGGAGAAAGAAGATTTTGCCAGTAAGATGACTGTACGTACAAGTACAAAAAGACAAGAGGCGGCTGAAATTTGCTAGAGAAAACTGCCAAAGGAACCAACAATCTCTGAATGTCATGTTCCCATGGGATGGAAAAAAGCTTTTGTCACTCCACTCCACAAAGGGGACAACAATGATACGAACTTTCGACCCATCACTATCCTATCCCCACTATCTAAGCTCCTTGAAAAATGTATTCATCAACAACTACTACCCTATCTCATAAACAACCACCTCCTCACTCCAACTCAGCACGGATTCCGGCCTAGCCACAGTACAAGCACTGCCCTGCTTTCCTTCTTAGAAACTATTAACAAGCTCCGGGCGTCTGGCCATTTTGTGTCTACCCTCCTCTTAGACCTTCCTAAAGCCTTCGACACCATCTCTCACAACCTTATCCTTACTAAACTCTCTGAAATAAACCTATCCCTTCCCTTCATCAATTGGTTCACCAGCTACTTAGAAAATAGGCAACAGGCAGTCAAATGGAATAAATCTATTTCACCCTTCCAGCACACTGCTACAGGTGTACCTCAAGGCTCAATTTTAGGTCCCCTACTATTTAATATTTTTATTAACGACTTCCATCATACCATCCCAAATGCAAACCTTATCCAATATGCAAATGATTCTACAATAATCTTCTCTGCCACAGCTACCTCCTTATTAACAAAACTAATTCAGGATGTCTTCTCCTCAACTGAACAATGGATGCTAGATAACCATCTTGCACTTAACACCACCAAGACCAAACTTATGATATTCTGCCCTACTAAAACCACCACCCCTGACAAAAATTAATTCTTCATTACCAGTCAAAATAACACTCCTCTGGAAATTGTCTCCTCTGCTAAATTACTAGGCGTTATTCTTGATGACCATTTAAAATTAGACTACCACATTCAATCAAATATTAAAAAAATGCAAACAAAACTTGGTATGCTCTATCGTCACAACCGTTTCATCTCTCCCCCAATTAGGCTTGTTCTTGCAACTACCTATCTCATCCCCTCACTTCTATATAGTGCTTCTATCTTCACTAACCTGCAATCCTCCCTCAAGTCAAAACTATCTTCCTGCTACTACAAAATCTCAAAATTTGCCAGAGGACACAAATCCACTACCCATCACTGTATACCTCTTCAACAACTCAACTGGCTTGAGCTACCAAACTATCTCACATACATTCAACTTATCCAAGCACACAAACTTATCTTCATCCCCTCCCTCTGCCCCTCACTTGCCCTTACCTTTCAAATGCATCTACCTAATAGACATCTAAGATCAAATTTTCAAAATCTAATTGAACTCCACGAACCCACTCGTCCTCCAGGCAAACATCTCCTATCCTTTTCACTTGCTCGCCATTGGAACTCTCTTCCACCTCTCATCCATACAACCAAAAGTCTCACAACTTTTAAAACTTTCCTCCATGCACACCTAACTTCAAAATGGGAATGCTCCTGTTCTCATCCCTCACAGATTCCTTGACTATAGTTAGCTCTACCTCCCTTTAGTAAGAACTTGCAAGAATTAAATACTGCACTATGATCTGTATTTTTGACTTAAATAGTCTAACCACATTGTATTACTGTACTTCTTCCAAATGTCAGCATTTGTTTTTGATTATGTAACCTTGTACTCTTTCTTTAACCGACTCAGATTTTGTAATTTTTGTATTCTTGTATCTTGTTATTATTTGTATTACTGGAGCTTTTCTCCCCAGAACTCCACTGAAAATGGTTTCCTTGTGGCCCAATGGACTATCCTGGTAAACAAACTGCAAATAAATACATAAGACATTGGGAGGAAATAACTAGAGCAGGAAAGGTAATAGAGTGAGATGAGGCTAAGAAGATATTTGGACTGCAAGCTAGAGACTGCTTTCCCTACCAGGGATTAATATCAGAGTATAGGCAAAATGAAAGGGATAGGGCAATGTCAAGAAAAAGACCTGCACTGGTAGTGTTTTTTTTTTTAACGCCTTTACTGAATTATCACTTGTGACACCGGCAAATTTACATTTACACAAAAGTAATCAAACTGTATTAAATTAACAAACATTATATTTAACATATATTGCTATCTATCATATAACTTAATAAACACTACACAAACTATTCAATTCCTGCCCCTTTTTTAACAAGATACACCTTTATTAAACGATCACTTGCAACATAAGCAATCCTACATTTATATAAATGAAAAACAAATCACACCGACGCTAAGTTACAAGCATTTTACATCACAAACCACAAAGACACACTCCTAGTTGCAAACATTATACATCTATTATAATCTACCCAATAATTTTCAGTCAAACATTACATAGCTCATTTAAGTTCTGCCTTTTTTTAAACCTCATTCCCCCCCTGTATGTATTGTTCCTACAATTCCCATTTTTTCCTATATAGTTTGCTCCTACCTTCAGTGGTAGTGTTTTTAGTTGAATCTAGAACATAAGCTGTTGTTAGAAAATGGATAATTAGCAGGGAATACAAAAATATTGCATGATAACTATAAGAATAAATCAGAGGAGTTTAGAAAAGATTGAGAAGAGAGAGACGTCTTCTTCTTTCAGCTGCTCCCATTAGGGGTCGCCACAGCGGATCAACTGTTTCCATTTCGTCCTGTCCTCTGCATCTTGCTCTGTCACACCAACCACCTGCATGTCCTCTCTCACCACATCCATAAACCTCCTGTTAGGTCTTCCTCTTTACCTTAGCATCTTTTTCCCAATATACTCTGCATCCCTCCTCAGCACATGTCCAAACCAATGTAATCTTGCCTCTCTGGCTTTGTCTCCAAACCTTCCAACCTGGGCTGATCCTATAATATACTTATTCCTAATCCTGTCCATCCTCATCACACCCAGTGCAAATCTTAACATCTTCAATTCTGCCACATCAAGCTCTGACTCCTGCCTTTTTGTCAATGCCACTGTCTCCAACCCATATAACATAGCTGGTCTCACTACCCACTTGTAGACTTTCCCTTTCACTCTTAAAAGTACTCGTTTGTCGCAAATCACTCCAGACACTCTTCTCCACCCACTCCATCCTGCCTGTACTCTCTTCTTCACCTCTATTCCACACTCACCATTACTCTGAACTGTTGATCCCAAGTACTTAAACTCATCCACCTTCGCCACCTCTACTCCCTACATCCTCACCATTCTTCTATCCTCCCTCTCATTCACACACATATACTCTGTCTTAGTCCTGCTGAACTTCATTCCTCTTCTCTCTAGAGCATATCTCCACCTCTCCAGGGTCTCCTCCACCTGTTCCCTACTCTCACTACAGATCACAATGTCATCTGCAAACATCATAGTCCATGGGGACCTCCTGTCTGATCTCGTCTGTCAACCTGTCCATCACCATTGCAAATAAGAAAGGGCTCAGAGCTGATCCTTGATGTAATCCCACCTCCACCTTAAATGCATTTGTCACTCCCACCACAGACCTCACCGCTGTCACACTACCCTCGTACATATCCTGTACCACTCTTACATACTTCTCTGGCACTACTGACTTCCTTATACAATACCACAACTCCCCTCTAGGCACCCTGTCATATGCTTTCTCAAGTCCACAAAGACACAATGCAACTCCTTCTGACCTTCTCTGTACTTCTCCAGCAACACTCTCAGAGCAAACATCACATCTGTAGTGCTCTTTCCTGGCATGAAACCATACTGCTGATCACTAATCATCACCTCCCTTCTTAACCTAGCTTCCATTACTCTTTCCCATAACTTCATGCTGTGACTGATCAGTTTAATCCCTCTGTAGTTACTACAGCTCTGCACATCACCCTTATTCTTAAAAATCGGTACCAAAACACTTTTTCTCCATTCCTCAGGCATTCTCTCACTTTCCAAGATTTCATTAAACAATCTAGTTAAAAACTCTGCTGCCATTTCACCTAAACACCACCATGCTTCCACAGGTATATCATCTGGATCAACAGCCTTTCCATTCTTCATCCTCTTCATAGCTATCCTTACTTCCTCCTTGCTAATCCACTGCACTTCATGATTCACTATCCGCACATCATCCAACCTTCTCTCACTCTCATTCTCTTCATTCATCAGCCCCTCAAAGTATTCTTTCCATCTGCTCAACACACTCTCCTCGCTTGCGAGTACATTTCCCTCATTATTCTTTATCACCCTTACCTTCTGCCCATCTTTACTAGCTCAGTCCCTTTGTCTAGCCAGTCGGTACAGGTCCTTTTCTCCCTTAGTGTCCAACCTTTCATACAACTCTTCATACGCCTTATCCTTATCCTTCGCTACCTCTCTCTTTGCCATGCACCTCATCTCCTTATACTCTTGTCTACTTTCTTCATCTCTCTGACAATCCCACTTCTTCTTCGCCAACCTCTTTCTCTGTATACTCTCCTGTACTTCTTCATTCCACCACCAGGTCTCCTTGTCCTCCTTCCTCTTTCCAGATGTCACATCAAGCACCTTTCTAGCCATCTCTCTTACTAGCTCTGCTGTAGTTACCCAGCTATTCGGTAGCTCTTCACTGCCACCTAGTGCCTATCTTAACTCTTCCCTGAACTCCACCTCACAATTAACCTTTTTCAATTTCCACCATTTGATCCTTGGTGCTGCCCTCATACTCATCCTCCTCTTCTTGATCACCAATGTCATCCTTTAAACCACCATCCTATGCTGCCTAACTACACTTTCCCCTGCCACCACTTTACAGTCTCCTTCAGACTGGCCCTTCTATATAAGATATAATCCACCTGTGTGCATCTTCCTCCACTCTTGTATGTCACCCTATGCTCCTCCCTCTTGTTAAAATTCATATTCACCACAGCCATGTCCATCCTTTTCGCAAAATCCACTACCATCTGACCTTCTGCATTCCTTTGCTTAACACCATACCTACCCATCACTTCCTCATCCCATCTGTTCCCTTCATCAACATGCCCACTGAAATCTGCTCCAATCTAGAAAACCAATTCATAAGACAACAATAGGGGGACATATGAACATCTCCGATGTTTGTAATAAAATCTATAGGTTTAGGACATTTGCTTGGAAATGTTTTAATAGTTATTTTTATGCCCCAACCAGACTTCAAATAACTTTTCCTCAGGTAGATGGCAAATGGAAGTGTGACAGGGAAGAAAGAGGTGACTGGGTACACTATGGGGATGTAATTGTGTTTTGAATAAGTCTGAAACCATAGTTTGGTATTGTTTCAAACTTCAAAAGTTAAAAGCTAATAGTTTTTCAGCTTGGGTATGTTTATTAGAATTGCCTGCTGCTATGTTCTTTTTATACACATGTTTTTTATATATCAATGCTTTTAATTCATGGAATACATTTTTACAGTATTTTTTATATGTTCACTCAAACTTTTCAACCAGTTTTGTTGTTTGTGGAACTTAGTGGATATGTTTAAATTTGGCTAGGTATTATATGCATTGTTAAATGGATTCTTTGATTTGTTTTAGATGAAATGATTTGCACTAAGCACTTTTTTTTAAGGGCGGTTCACCTAATGTTATTTTATGGCTGTTGATTGGCTTATCAATTAACTAATTAAGTGTTTGTAAAAAAACTTTTTTTCACTATTTATTCTGTTGTAGTTAGAGGTTTCTTTGACTCTGATGAAGCGAATTACTGGCGAAAGCGCTTAGTCGAAGGAACATTTTGTTGTCAATAAAGCTGGTATTGGGATTATTTCTTTATTTTCCAAGTTTTTTATTCCTGTTGGGAATCTGTTTTTGCTGCGTGAATGGGAACATGTTTTGGAAGTGTAATGAGTTGGCAGTTTTAAAAAATTCACCACCGAGTACTCTGTCAGAAATATTAGGTGAGGAAATGGTTGTAATTAAGGAAATTATTCTGTTGAGCTGAAACACACCACCTGAACTTAATAGATATAGTAAGGCCTTATTAAGTTTAATTCTGCTGGCTGCCAAAAAAAGCAATTACTAGAAAATGGAAATCAACTGTACAGTTGGTTTAGACTGAATTAGTGAATATTATAAAAAGAAATAAAAGGACTGGATGAGGGATCTTTAGAAAAAGGAAGGAGCTAATTATATAGAAATAAATGGAAACTGCGGAAACCACACACGTAGAATAACGTTCAGGAGAAGGAGGGGTGAGGTTTAAGGGAAGGCAGAAATTCAGCAATTTATATAACAGATTGATGACAGTTACAAAGAAAAGATATGCAATGTCTAATGTATGCAAATATAATAAAATATCAGTATGATTTGTTTTCTTTTCTGTTAATGTATAGTACATTTGCTCATGTCTTAAGTCATACTATAATAAAAGTGTTTAAAATAAAAATAAAAAAAAATGTGATATCACATGTTATGTTACTGTATCATGAATTCAACATCTAAAAGAATGGAACCACTACGAAAAAGAAAGCAGGATTTTGACGTGTTCTGACGAAGTTCCATTGTTTCAGGGAACGAAAGCTCTACACAAACTTTATTTTTAATAGAAGTTTTTGACTGGTCCGATTAATGACGCCTTTGTGGTTGTTTTTTTTTTGTTTTTTTTAGTTGGCATTGGTGAACAAATTTCTTTTATGTTATGATTTTGACCCTGCTGAATAAATATAAGCAGTGAATGAACAGTAAAGCGGATCAGGGAAAAAAACATGCATTATCTGTATGGATGTTCTACAAAATTAAGGAATATTGATGATGTTTATTTAATGACACAAATCCTAGTATTTTGTGAAAAACTTGTACTAAATGGCAAATACAAAAACATACTTGATTACTACAATTCAAAATACAGCTTTGTGCTGCAAGACAACTTTGCAAAAAAGAAGGTTACATATAATAGCCTTGCTTTTTGTGTTTACCTATTTGAAATACTGGAATTTGTGCTATGTAACACAAAAGTGCAATTCATTCTCTAACAAATGTCTATAAATTATCAAATGACAGCTAAGTGAGCAAGATAAAAAGGCACAAACTGTACCGTCGGACATAACAAAACAGCACAATTACTAACATAAAAAGAAATGTTAAAAATGTATTTGTCATTTTCCATCATGATTATATTTCCAGTAAAATATGTCTGCAAAAGTGTAGCATTTCAAGCTCCCCTTGGAAGCATTCAAACTTACTTTCGACATACACCTGTGTAATTAAACAGTTAAACTTTAGTTCTAACTCTTGGTAATAACCTTGCATTTTCAGACCAAAATAAACAGTAAAAACTGCTTACATAGCTGGCAACAGCAATGCAATTACCTGCTAATATGTACTTGGGATGACTCTTCACTAGAACAAATGCCTAGGCAGGCAATGCAAGATTATACCATTCATGTTTACTGTGTATCCACTGTGTTAGAGCAGCCAGGATATTTTAAGATAACTTCAAAAGAAATGTAATATTTATGCTATATTAAAAGAATGGAGGAGTCAGATTAAAAGAAATAAAATAACTCTGTGCACACATAAATGGTAGAGTAAGGTAGAGGGAGAAAAAAATAACACCTCGAGAGGCAAGGCAAGCAATGAAAAGTCCCTAAAATGCAAGTCAGCCCAGATGACAAAATATTCTCATGGCAAACAGACCTGAGAGTGACTGGAAGTGGATGATCCTGTGATACAGAATTCCAACAATACTGACTCAAACATCCTAAATATATGTAAACAATACACATTTATCAAATCTGATAAACCAATATTTTTTTTCTGTCTTTCTATTATGTACACACTTACCAAGTACTGTAACATCTTATAGTTTTGTTTGACACTAAACAGTAACTTTCTGTCTTTAGCATTATAAAATTCTCCAGGATCAAAAAATGTCACAATTATTCATTGTCTTTTATTATAGAGAAAATGCTCTTCCTCAATCCAGAATGAAAAATAATATCTCTTGCTTTAAAACAAAAAGTAGAAATGTCCAAGTCTGTAGTAAGTAACCTATAATGTTAAAAGGAAAAAAAAAGTTTTTCCAAAGGCAAAATGTGCGTGCTGCAATAAAAGCTGCACTGTTAATGTGTCACAATGTCGCAGTCATAAAACCATCAAGCTACCTTCATTTTCTTTTTTTTTAATAGCACAAAGGTGCTGATCTTGTCTCTGTTTTGTTAGTGCTCTATTAAACATCCTTACACTTGACATGCCAAGTACAGCAGAATAGTAATTAGGGCAAATCAAAGGGGGACAATGCTCCAGTGGTGTCAGTGAAGAATCAGCATTCATATAAGATATCAGAAGTGATATCGCTGCTTCTTTAATGAATACTGATGCTGCATTCACTGAGCCGACTACATTGGTAAATGTCTCAAGTAGCTTGCTACACTTGTAGCAACATGCTGCTTACAACAATTAGGAGTGGGAGACCTTTCTTTTGCTCACACAAGGAGAGGGCAGGCTGTGTCATGAGCAAGAATACTACAACAACCAATGGATAACTAAAGAGCTGAGGAAAAACTATGAATAAATGTTGCACAAAAAATTCAGAGTAGCTCTGACTGTTGCAAATGCTGTAAGGCATGACACCGTGAAGAAAAACCTAGACAATAAGCAGTGAATTTACAACCTTTTTTGGCACCCTTCCAGTGGTCCTAGACTTTATGGCTTCTCTTTTTTAAAACGGTGCTAGCTACTCTACTATAAAAGTCCAGTTGGCTATTATCTTAAGCTTTCAGAATGGAGAATCAATCTCAAATTGCATCTCTCAGGTTATGTAAAGTTTATTGAAGGGTACTTTTCTTCTCAGACCTCCACTTAGAGATCCTACTCCTCCTTGGGACATTACTATTTTACTTCAAGTCATGACTAGACCTGCATTTTAACCTATAGCTGATGTAGAGCTCTAATTTTTAACATGGAAAATATTGGTTTTGGTGGAAATTACTTCTGCCAGAAGGATATCGGAGCTCAAGTTCTTTCCTGTAAACCTCCATACATTATTTTTCATACAGACAGGGTTTTCTTAAGAACCAGTCCTTCTTTATTACCAAAGACAGCTATTTAGATTTGTTTAAATCAATGAACATCAGTCTTTCAGTTTTCTTCCAGAATTCTTCCAATAAAGGAGAATACATGGCTACATTTGCTGGATTTTCATAGACTGCTAAGTTTTTACATCCACCATATGAGAGCCTTCAGAAAGTCTGATTATCTTTGTGTGTCTTTCTCAGCAACTAAGCTGGGTCACGGAGTCTCTAAAGTCACTTTATCAATTTGAATGTATATATGTGTAATGCAGGCAAACAAAGCAAAAAGGTTTGGCCTTGCCTAAACCTGTCAAAGCTCACTCTTCTAGATCTGTGGCAACCTAAACTGCTTTTTTTTTCCAGAGCACCTATCAATGACATTTGTGCAGCTGCCACTTAGTCCAATATTCATACCTTCATATCCCATTATAAATTTGATTTATTTTCTAGAGGCAGGGTAGCATTTGGTTCAGCTGTCCTCTAGAATATCCTTCCTAGAGACCATCCAGTGGTTATATTAGCTGGGTCCTCTGTTCCACCCATTGAGGAACACACGGAAGAGACAATATCAGATAAAAAAGTTGTGTATTTACCATAACGACAGATCTGTGTTGCCTGCTTTCATCCTTACTCAAGCCCCCTCCCACCTGTCCCTGCTACCTAATTATGGAAAGCATTACTCCTTTATCCCGATATGACTAAAGTAACTTATTCCAAAGGCCCTTCAAGTGCACTTTTTATCTCTAGATCAGCTTATGAGCTCGCGTTACCTTTGGGTTATCGTTTTGTAGCATTGCTATTTTGGAGTGGCTGCATTCTTTAGGCAAAATCGGTCTGAGGTAATGTTGGCCATTGCAGGGAGTTATGGACAAGGGAAGGGGGCCGTGTTTGAGATCCAAACTCTTGAGTGGCCAAAGATGAATCAGAGGCTGATTCAAAACCCCATCCATTGAAGAAGGATGGAAGCAGACAACACAGATCTATCATTATAGTATGTATGTAACTTTCATCTTTTTTTTTTTTAAGCTTGGTCCCGTTTAATCCATAGAGCATGTGCAAATGTGTGCCAATGTTAGCACTGCCAACAATAAATAACATGTTGACGTTTACTTGAATTGACTTGGATCGCTAGAGCCATACATATATGCACACACACACACAAGCATACACCCCTACACATAAAACACAAAACATGTAAACACATACCTACACATTATATCTATAAAAAAAATACATATTATACAGACTATATGTGTGTGTGTGTTTTTTTGTATACACACACACACACACACACACTTACACACGACTGTATACCAAATAACCAAAATGAATAAGCTTTGAAAAACACAAAAGATCAAGGCATTCATTTCGAAAAATTAAACTACTGTAAAACAAAAATACCTAAAAAA
>NC_056741.1:1319753217-1319755717 GCF_019279795.1 Protopterus annectens | reverse complement strand
AATCATATATTAAGGCAGGGTAAACAAAAATTAGATCAAAATCCTAAGAACAGAAAAGGCAAATTGTAGACAGAAGTGTACCTAGGTTATCTGGTATTCTATGCAAGTCTGAAGAGCCAGCACCCCCTCACTTCCAAATTGAAGAGAAAGAGGAGGGAGCTCTTCACCTGTCTGAAAGTGTAGTGTAGCAAGCTGTTGCCACAAACCCAATAAATAGCTTGGAGCAGTTAAATTACTACACACTACACACTTCAAAGCTGACCAGAAATGCAGTATTTATTGTGATTTCATAAAGCAATGTTGGTACGGCACTCTTCCACTCTCAGCACCTGATGATGGAGACCTCAAACAGACTGCAGCCAGCCTCTTTGCCCAACCCTAGCTCATGCTCTGACTGTAGGAGTGATTTAAGACAGATATCAAACAGAAAAAATACTTTAATTTGTTGAAAAGATTAACATGGTGAGTCAAGATGCCATTTGGGCAAACCTACATGTATTAATGTGGTTCATGCTGTCAGTATAAGACAGTGAATAAGGTGCTATTAAAGGCAAACACCAGATGTAGTTTTCCTCAAAGACTAGCCTGGCATTATATGTCAGGAGGGAGATGGGTCAAAAAGCTTTTCAAAGTTCTGGTTGTATCTTTCTTTACTCGGTAATGTAGCTTTTAACAGTAATGACCCAGTAAATCCTAAATAGCATACACAAGTGACTACCTAAAGAGTATCACGGATTTAGAATGTGTACAAAAGCCTCCTCAGAGAGAGCATACAGCAGCAGAAACTCATGCTGGCATTTAAAAAGTCTTGTTGTCAACAGTTCTGTTATGAAATTGTCTGAAATCACAACTTAAGAATTACATATAAATTTCCACATTTTCTAACAGCTTTATAATTTTTATTCATTTGTTAAACTAAGGCACGTGCCTCTAAGGTGACACTGCAACATACTCTAGTTAGGTGACAAGTAAACAGAGAGGGGAATCAAAACCAATACTACAGCAGAATGTTCATCTGAAACATATAATCTTAATAATCAGAATTAAACAAGAACATAGACAATGATGCAGACAACTGCTTTATCTTTAATGTGCAACATCTACTCTACCTTGCTTTACCTTTAATGCTTGAAGCACCTACCAGAATTCAAGACTGTTCTTTCTTTCTTCTCTTGCTACCTTAAGCTTTTTCTGGTTTATTCTCTCTCCTTCCCTCCCAAGGTTTCTAACCGGCTCACCTTGCTCCATTTTGTGTGCTACTTAGAAAAGCTGATGTGCTTTCATCTTTTCTTTTTCTAAATATTTCACAAATTTCTGCATGAGGTAGAAGCCATCAATGTCATCAATTCCTCTTTTCCCCATTTTTACACGGGGTCTGGTGTCATATCAATATTAGTCAATGTGACAAGGTAGAAGTGAAAGCTTTTAACTCTCCTGTTCAGACAATTCTGTCAAATTTCAGATGATTATTAAAGTAACCAGGAAAAGCCGAAAGAAGAACATTAAAGTCTCAAGGTATGCTCTGGTTTAAGTGCAATGGCTGTGACAACCTTCATAGGCTATACATACTTACAGGGGGGGGGGGGGGCAACTTAAATGGTGATGCTCTAAAAAAATGCCATATTTTCTTGGCGAGAATATGCAGATTTTGACAGCACACCAAAGATATGATCAGTGAAAGTAGCATGAGGCACTATGCATTTCAACTTCACCATTATAAACAGAGAAAACAATCTTAGTCAGACGGTGACAAGAAATGAAGACAGTGAACAATGTGTGATACATCAGTGAGTCTTGTGAAATCTGAGTAAATACTTTCACTGGCATGAAAATGTGACAGTTCTCAAAAGGGCAAAGCAAATACTTAGCAAAATCCACCCAGAAACTGGATACACAAGGAAGGAAAACCAAAAATGTTAGGATTACTCTCACAACATCACAGTAGCAGCAACTAACTTTATGCTCTACAAGTCTGTAAATTCCTTTCTTTCTAGCTAAAGTATTTTTTTGTGTGTTAAACACTGCACAACAGTTAACAGAATTGTAATACTCTACTAAACAGAAAAGACACCATCAATGACAATCTTTCACAGAAATCTGGCCCCCACAAGAATATTGTCTAAGAACTTCTGTGCATTTTTCTGCTGTGCAACAACACAACTAAGTTATTTATGTTTACTTACCAGGCAGCAATAATCTCTTTGAACATCATTCACAAAAGAACAAAATCATTCAAAATAAACTTCCAAATACAATGTGAAAAAAATTGTAGTTAACACTGCCAAAATATGGAGGCCTAAGCAGAACTAATGAATCAGGAAATCAAACAGGATCAACTATTAATTTCAGGTAGCAAAAAAAACGCAGAGTACCACATACTGTGCATTTTCTTTGGTAGCAGTCCTTCCCCTAATAGCCAGAGGGAGAGCCTGCATCCATAAGCCCCTACAGATCCCAAATTACAGAAAAACATAAAGTCAGGAGACTGGTGTCTGCCTTC
>NC_056741.1:1319663217-1319743217 GCF_019279795.1 Protopterus annectens | reverse complement strand
TAAGTAAATATATACATATACAAAGCCATCCATCCATCCATACATACACACATACATGCATGGACTGTAATTGAGAAGACAGGCTGTTGACTACAGTCAGTGAGCTTATGCCTATAAATCTCAACTGTCTTCTGCAACTGCTAAAAGCTTAAAAAAAAGTTAGAGGTAAACAGATTACAATTATCTCCAGACAATGGCAGTGGTAGAGTCAGACTGTCCTTAGTGTTTTTTTCTTATGCCATCTGTCTGACCAAAATTTTTTTGTGAAAGGCCATATTTAGTTTGTAGCCTGTATTGTTTAGTTACTTTTGAAGAAATTCATAATTCTACCTCAAAAACTTATCTCTGCTATTTGTTAATTTATATGTAGTAGTGAGAAGACATGTTCTTCCACCAGTCCTGATTTTTAGTTTGAAATCACGTGAAATCTGTAGCTTGTGGATATGAAAGTGAACTGAACTTATAGCAGACATGGAATAAAAATGAAGAATAACTTGGGAAAACCATTAAAGCGTAGGAAGTAGCAGTCTCTGAAGACTGACAAAATGACAAATGATGAGAATGCAATATTGCTCTTCTGGGGCCAGCAAGCACAACTGCATGAGAATATGGCTGCAGTGGCATCCCGAGATAAATTAATGACAGCCTTTGAAAGGGAGAGTTGAGTGGTAAACTTGATCTCTGTATGACAGATGCCAACATGAGGGATTCAGACATGGTGGAGTCCATGAACTCTCATGCAGCTGCTATTACAGACTTACAGAGAAGGGTGCATATATGTGGTACATAAACTGCACATACTAATAGAAAATTCTAAACTACAGGGCTGCTGGAGTAGGGCAGACATGATTGTGTGGCTTTTGTTCAGAATAAGCCAGCAAGCTGGTCTAAAGTTGAGCAGATCAAACATTAAACAGTCCACACACTTTTTGATCCTGGAGCAGCAGGGCTGGCAATATAACTGAGACGTATATTGGTTTGTTTTGAGACTTACAGGGTGAAAAAATCAGACTGCATCCCTATTCTGGCATCCGGGGAAAAATACAAGGTTGGAGATAAGCTTTTTTTTTTTTGCAATGATAATACTACATACTGGACAACAAATAGTACAGATTTTGGTATCAGTCAGAGAATGCAGATTGAGGCACAGCCTCAATATTTTGTGTCTGCCCCACTCAGAAATGTAAACAATTCACATAATTATAATATAAAAGTAATATTAAACAGACATGCATACATGGGCTGCCTTTAAAATGCATAACAGATGCAAGGGAGAATCAGCTTAGTCTAGCAGTGACAGTTACATCTGAAGTTCAAGTTCTTTCCAACTTTGATGGTTTCTCTTTTGCCATCTCTTTTCAGGTGTAATCTTGATTCACTCGGTGTTGTCCACTGATTTTTATGGTTTTCTCATTGAATTCCTAGTCACCCCTTTAAGACAACCTTCATTTGATTTGCTCAATAATATTTCTCATTGCATTTCCTTAAGTCTCCTACTGGAAATTTCTTATAAACAGGGGGAACACAGCATGCATAAGTATAACGGATCCAGTTTGGCAAATGCTGTACACATACAATTACTACATATATTTTCTGCACAGTACAATATTTGCTGTAATCTCAGGTAGTCAAAATCTTTCTTGCAGATATGTGTACGTCAATCATTTGAAATATCCAGATACAGCATGTCTGTGCACAGCAAACTGCCATTTTGGTTTAAAATCTCAATCCAGACTGCCATTAATTGTTTTAAAAAATATATAGCCTATTGTTTGAATAAATACAATGCAGGAAAGTAGTCTCTTAATCATCTGCTATTCTCCATTAGGAAATGGCAGCTTAATGTTGTGACTGGTTTTCATTTGTGAGCAGCTATTTCTTACAAGTAGCAGAAACAAGCAAAATAGCAAAACTGTCATGCCCAATCCTAGCTCGTTGGTGCAGGGGATGGACTTCCAACTGCAAGCCAGGTGACTAAAGTTCGACTAGTGGCCACAGCACTGGATAAGCCAGTCACAGGGAAGGAGAAGAGTGAAGTGGAGCAGCCAGCTCACCTCTCCCAGGGGCAGGGGTGGGGTTTGTACACACTCAGGGCACAATGAGCAGTGTTATTCCTGATGGAACCTGGGAACCTCACTTGTGCTTTGGGGGTGGGGACAAGGATCCTGGAGGGAATATCTCTTAAGAACTGAGTGAAAGACCTCTGTTGTCATCTCACTGCACACCCTTCTCCCTGCACTTGTGTGTGTGTGTGTGTGTGTGTGTGTGTGTGTGTGTGTGTGTGTGTGTGTGTGTGTGTGTGTGTGTGTGTGTCATTAGCGATGGGGAGATACTAAGCAAAAAATAAATACATAAAGAAACTTGAACCACCCTCCTGATGGCTGTCTGAATGACAGCCCTTCCTAGCTGATCCTCATGTCAGTGATGGGGACCAAATGGTCCCACTGATTCTGGAGAAGGCTGATGATCGACAGACAGTTGGGAAAAAGAGTGCCAAAAAAAATCATGTCCTATATTTACAGCTGCCACATATAATAGACATGGTAACTATTTAATTCACCCATTTGCCTTGAAACAACCCATCCCATACGCTGCCAGCAATACCCCAACATCCCTGCTTGGGTTAGCACTGCAACAGGCTGAATTTCCCCCTATCCCCCAATTTCTTCTTATTCTGATGTAGAAAACATATGTTCTCTCACCTAAGTAATCAAAGAACTCACTTGTTTTACATTTGTAGGGTTCTGAGGCTGTTGCTGCAAACACAGCGACTTCTACTGTCATAGCTTTTCCATGTCCGTGTTTGGTGACTACAATTTCACTCAGATCAGACAAGATAAGGAATCAGTGTCAGATTCCTTGGCAGCTTTAACGATTGTTGCGTCCTTCAGTAGGGAGTATCAGTTTACTGCAATCACAATTATCTACAGAAGCCATAACAGAAATACTGACTGAGCCAAGACCCAACTACAGAGTTGACTGAAATTGAGTACATAAAAATATTTTAAGAGAGTCACTTTCTAACTAAAGGAAAATGGACATCCTTTACTTTACAAGAAAAAGGATCTCACTCACCAGCAAAGGTCCTCAGCCTTAGCAACAGTTTGATGCAGCTTTCTGGCTAATTTCAGTGTGAGAGAACTGGTGAGGTGGAAGAAACAATACATTTTAGGATAGAGAGAACACTTACTAGCCTGGGAAACTTCTGTAAGCTGACAGGTTCTAAATGACTGAGCCTAAGTCGTAACATTTCCTGCAGCCAGAGAGCTTGTCACACTTACAAAGTCCACAGTCTCCAAGACCATATGTAAAATGCTGGTTTACAAGTATGATTCAAAAACTTAAAGTTCCAGAGTTGCATACTGGAAGGATTTTCCAGCAAGATGTTTTCCTTACTTCACTCCAATCTTTTTTTCCTGACAAGACTACATATCTTTATGTCTCTGCAAAAAGAGGCCTTAGCAATGGTCATCTCAAGTCTGCTAACCACTACACTGCTAAGAGTGAATACTGGTCTGAAATTTCTGAGATATTAAAAAAGCATGAATTAAATCATCCAGCACATCCCAGCACAAATGTACCAAATGGGACAAGCCCTGTATCCCATAAAGGGATACAAACTTCATTAATTCTATAAAGCTGAGATTGTATATCATATTTTAATCAAATCAGATCATTATAGTATTATTTAAACACACCAATAAAAATGAAAATACGTCTTTCAGACTAAATGAAAGCTCCCTCTGCAATAGACTCAACTGCAGAAAAAGAGCTCATATAGTTTTACAACACTTTATTTCCTTTAACACTTGGTATGACAGCATATTAAACAGGCATTTCTTACTCAGTAATTTGATCAACAATAAAAATGCAGGTCCACTATCCATACAGGCACCACAGTACCTGTATTTTTTTTTCAGATTTGAGATTTATAACTACTTAAATAAAACACATACCTGTGCTGCATCAAGCCAGGTCAGATTGGGTTTCTCTCCCAAGTCATTATTCTGGTCACTAGAGATAGAAGAAAAGAAAAACAAAGCCTGAAACTAAATCAAGGATCCAACAGATAAGTAAAATAGCATAAAAGGCAAATGGGCACTTCAGTGTTCATTCCATAAAGCAATGCTTCTGTACTTCCAAAGAAAACAAAGAGCAATTTAGCAGAAAAGAATGCTTGGTTTTCCAAATATGCCTGCATTTTGTCTAGCAATTCATCTACAATGACCCAGACCTAGTCTAACTCTAACATTCCAAGAGGTGTATCTGTTTTCATGCAGATCCTCAGAGTTTTTGATTATTTTTATTCTCATCATACTTATAAATGGCAGACTATCCCCAGACACCCCTCCCCATCATACTTATAAATGTCAGACTATCCCCAGACACCCCTCCCCATCATACTTATAAATGGCAGACTATCCCCAGACACCCCTCCCCATCATACTTATAAATGGCAGACTATCCCTAGACACCCCTCCCCATCATACTTATAAATGGCAGACTATACCCAGACACCCCTCACCCCTTTCAGCCAAACATAAGCCCTCATACTAGTGCATATTAGTGTTACATATCTGCTCCCAGTTTCCTTGCACAGCCTTCTGTAAGTGTAAACTCTCCTCAGGTACTTTTCTTTCCACAAGGGGCAACTGGGTACAAGAATAAACCAATTTTACCTAAATAATGTGCATGTATTTCAACAACTGGGCTGTCAAAAAAATTACAACTTGGCTGTTTAGCAGGAGTTACACTGATACTTAAGCTTTCCCAAGCATTTCCAGTTGTTAAAAATCCAAGTGATTCACACCTCATCAAAGCAAACACCATGGACTATATTCATAAAACAATGTACACCAGGGACTAAGGTTAGCATGACGTAGAATGGCAGCATACCAAAGACCAAAATGATTTTTAACAACTGTGTAGCTACATTATATGTATATCTAACCCCTCCCAAAATGTAAACAATTCACTTAAACAGCAGTAGCTCCATGTAGGCTCGTTCTAATAAAGAAACCTACAGGTCTCCAGTGATATACATTCAAATGATGCTTCACTTGTCAGCAAAGTAATCACTTCCCTGTCAATATGCTGCTCAGCATACAGAGTTGAGTTGTACACGAACACTTCAGTATAAAAAAAAAGAAAAAAAAATAATTTTCACTGTAGGAAAAACCCCTATTGGCAACAGAGTTCCCCATGATACTGGCAACATTACTTCCCTACTAACTCAACCACATCTTTTTCCACTCCTGCCAATAGAAATTCCAACAGCAGCAAATCCCCTTATCACCATCACACGGTAATGACCCTAACTTTCATCGCGTCTAATGAATGAAAAGTTTTACGGCTCACTCTTAAGTATGATGGCAGAACACAGCAAAACTGGGAACAGCAACTTGACATGGCATATTAAGCTTTATTATATCTTACCAAGTTGCTGCTCCCAGCTGTGCTGAGTCATACTACACTGTGTTTCCCTCTCAGAAGTACCAGTGCATATCTCATACAGCTTTGTATTATGCACACCTGTATACCACTCACAGAAACCAACTGGCATTCGTACACCATTAGTCATAGACATGCTTCCTGTCTATGAAGTGTCACAATGAACTGGCAGCATACTAAACAGTGTGCAGGCCCCATTGCTCAACTGCGCACTAAATTTATTAATACACAGTCCACTTTGAACAGTCAGGTATAACATGGAGGAGTCAAACTAGTGTAGGTGCAAGCAAATTGTAGTCATTCATGGATGGCAATACAACATTTAGCAGTTTAACATCTTAATGAGCAAATGTCTCATGAATAACATCTACCAGACATGTCACAAGCTCCAAAAGATGCAAATACTACCAGCCCTATGACTTTTGTTGCACATCCTTTAAGCATTTGGCTTCTCCTCTGCAATGATTCTACCAATGACCTTTCCGAAACATGACCTCTGGAGTTGAAAAGTGAAGTCAATATGATATCTCGGTAAAGATGGCTGCAGTAAAGACAACTGCGGTAAAGGCACCTAACTATATACTCTCAGAAAGCTTAGTGTCCTTACAGCAACAGGCACAGATGTTTTAAAACATCTAGGCATCATAGTAGCTGATGGCCTTCTATGGCAAGTGTGTGGCATTCAGAGCAGCATCCATGACCTCTAGTGGCAACTGCAGTAACAGTAATACATAATACAGAAATACATACAGAGCAAATACAAACATATCCCCTAAAGATACCGAACAAGAAAAACAATCCTCATGGGTGCTCTATACAGGTCACCATAAGAAGAAAGCCTAAAGTAATCCTCATCCACCTTACCAGAGCACAGGAAAAGACATGGGAATTCCAGCACTGTTTACAAATATGCAAGATGCCCTGCTCTTTGATCTCCACGAGGGACAAGTACTGGTAAACATAATGGAATTTTAAAGAGAAGTCATTAAATCATGGTGGAATGAGTCAGGTAGAATTCTCTACCTTCACTAAATGAAAGTTGGATTTACAGCAACTGGTATCAAAATGTCAAGAAAATTGTAAAAATCCTTGAACATTGTTTTTAACGCACAAAATCCAAAATGTAAAAATCTAATAAGTGTGCATGTATGCTGCAATAATTTTCTGTGGAGTTGAAAAATCCAGTGTGTGCAACTAAGCCTGTTTATTTGGTAATGTAGCCCCCACTCATACCAAGAGAGATATGTATAACAGCAAACTGTAACTTTTCTAATCTCACCTAAATTAATTCACTGTTATGTCAGCATAACTGCAATCTTTTGCAAAATAAATAACTGTGATATAAGAAAAGAAAAGAAAAAAATCATGCCTGTTTCCAGTAAACAGCAAGGTACAAGAATGACTAAGATATAATGGTTTATATTTTCATGTAAATGTACTATTTATTAATGAAAGTGATTAAAGTGTAATATGGCTTGCAACAGTATGTACTACAGCGCAAACAAGTACACACTGTAGGACACTTTTCTATACAGATGATAGCATCATTTGCATTAGAGGAAGCAGTTCATAGGTAAATACAAAGTTAACAGTCTACAGATTATTACAAACCTAGCCAATAACCTGAGGTCAGAATCAAACCCTGTACCTTGCATTTGTGAGGTACAGACCTTAACCATTATGCCAAACCTTTCATATTAGCATACTGCAGATGGAGAACAGTAAACTTCTCTCACAACTATTCGGTATTAATGACTTAAGTACTGTTGGACAAATCTTGTTAAAATAATAGCCAAAATAAAAGGGCTTAGTCAGACAGTTGGAACTGAGTGAATGGGTCCATCTCCACAACAAGCAATTTGCTTCAGGACCATACTTAATCATGTTCTATGGCTATCTGGGATTATCAGAAATGAGATGATGGCCTAAGCAGTAGAGCAGAGTGACTTTTTCACTAGATACATCTCATTAGCCAGTAGTTATAAGAATAATATCTAGCCCAGTAATGAGAGCAGAAATTAGATATACTATTCGGGAACTAAATGGCAGAAGGCATGCTCCTATGACATGACTGCAAGCTACTACAGCTGTGACTGGAAGAAAAGTCATATGGGTCTTGTAAATTACTCTTGTTCCTTAAAAGATGAGGAGTGGTGGCAAAAAAAAAAAAATAAAAATAAAAAAAAAGAGAGAACGAGAGATTTGAAAAGGGGACCCATATTCGGAAATAAGACATAAGGACAGGTAGTGCCTCATGCTCTTTCTCCATCTTTTCATGTGAAGTAGACCGTAACAAAAAGTATGCCCAAAAGCTGTGTAAGGTCCACCCAAGCAAGACACCTTCAATGCAAGGTCCAAAACATCAGAAGGGGTAATGGCTCTTCATACACCCAGAAAATATAAATAAAACAAGAGCTTACTAGAAACAGGAAAAAAGTTTGTAGAACATTTTCAAAATGCGCGTGATATGAAAAAAAATTACTCACCTTTCCAGAGCATCAGTAGCTGCAGACAAACTGGTCACACTGTCAAGAGCAGGAAACAGAGAGTAGTTTCCCTGTCCATCATTATCCATTTCAAATTCAAAATTAGGAAGAGAGCTCATGGTGTAGGCGGGTCAAGAATGTATTCTAGAATTCAGCTCTTCAAAATTATAGACTCTTAAATGCTGGCAAAAACAAAAACAACTTAAAATTAACCCATAAAAGGCCACCCAGCTAGTGTTGAGATTAGAATGAACAGTTAAACAACCCACACATTGTTAAGCATTTTTAAAAAATAGACAACAGTTTTGCAAACATAGTAATAATGAACAAGTATTTCAAACAATTAACAGCAACCAATGCATCTTTGTACGATGACTCCTTAATGGGGAAAAAAAAAAAAAAAAAAGACAAACTGTAGCATTTTTCCATATTTATACTAATATTTTGGACATTTTGTGAAAATGTCCATTTTCCAAGTGCTGTTGTATACAGGGATAAAGACATGACTATGGCTCAGGCAACTTTTAGTTATGTACTTACCATAACTTCGGATGTATGGGATCCATCTCGCCTACATTCACAACAGATGGGTTCGGAGCCGATCCATCGTCTCCGACTCGGCAACTAATACACTAGCACGAAGTCTCTCATTGGCTGGGCTACTCCCTATCCCAGGATGCACCACACCTGCTTCCCCAGATCTTGTTTGTTCGCTTTCATACACCCATGCAAACACAGAAAAACTAATAGTCACTATAACCAACTAAAGTTCTTCAAGAAAGATCGCCAAGAAAAAAGAGACTACAGCTCCTCTAAATCCGAATGGCAGGGGGAAGGAGGGTGGGTACTTATGAATGAGAGATGGATCCCATACATCCGGGTTATGGTAAGTACATAACTAAAAGATGTAATGGGATCCTATCTCGCCTACATTCACAACAGATGGGACAGCGTCCCTAGCACCTACATCCCGCGTGGCTCATTGGAACACACTCCTGAGAACTGTGGAACCAAAGGAAGCTCTGCCTCGAGAAACCACATCCAATTTGTAATGAGAAATGAAAGTGTGCGGAGAAGTCCAGGTTGCCGCAGCACAAATATCATCTATTGATAACTTGGAGTGAAAAGCTACGGAAGTAGCCATTGCCCTGGTAGAATGAGCCATGACTGGAAAGGGAAGGTCTTTGTTAGCCTGTGAATTAATTAAAATGATACAATGTTTAATCCATTTAGATATGGAGGTTTTGTTACTGGTTGACCCAATTTGTTCACTGCAAAGGAAACAAACAATTGATTTGATTTCCGCGTTTGAGCGGTTCTATTCAAATAAAAACGCAGTTGTCTATGTACGTCCAATTGATGCAAAGTATATTCTGCGTTATTAGTGAATTCTGGAAAAAAGACAGGGAGTTCTATAGTTTGTTGAATACAGAAAGAGGAGGCCACTTTTGGTATAAATGCAGGGTTTAATTTCAATGAAACTCTATGCTTGTGAAAAATCAAATAGGGAGGATCAGAACAAAGAGCTTGAAGTTCTGAAACTCGCCTAGCAGACGTTATGGCTACTCCAAAGGCCGCTTTCCAAGACAGAAATTTTAAATCACAAGTAGCAGCTGGTTCGAAAGGACGGGCAGTTAGGGCAGCAAGAACCATATTCAAATCCCAAGGGGGGACAGGATGAGATAAAGGAGGCCTAAGGAGCCAAGCCCCTTTAAGGAAAGCCTTACAAAGTTTGTGAGACATCAATGAAGGTTCAAATGAAGCATGAAAATTAGAGATCGCCACTAACTGAACCTTAATGGTAGAAACTGAAGAGCCCGACTGAAAAAGGGAGGCCAGAAAATTCAGAACCTCCGATACTGGTGCAGTGAGAGGATCTATACCCGCTCTTGAGCCCAGAAGGCAAACCTTTTCCATTTACTGGAATAAAGTTTGATGCTGGAAGGTCTATGAGACGACGACAGTATGTGGACCACGTCCGCGAAAGAGCATTGTCTCGGACTAAGGATGGAAGTGGAGTAACCATGCTGCCAACTTCAGGGACCTGAGAGACGGATGAAGCCGTCCTGACTGATGAGTCAACAGGTCTGGCACCGGATCCAGAAACCATGGACCTTCTATCGCATGCCTCTGTAGGAAAGGAAACCAAACTTGACGAGGCCAGTGCGGGGCAATCAAAATCATCTCGCTCTCCATGTAAATGGCCTTCTGTATCACCCTCGGTAGGAGGGGGAACGGAGGGAAGGCGTAGAGAAGACCGGGGGGCCAAATGTGAGTCAGAGCGTCCCTGGGAATCTGTCCCTGAGAAGGGAACAGTGTGAAGAACTCTCTGCATTTCGCATTGTGAGGGCTGGAAAACAGGTCGCAGCAAGGAAGACCCCATCTGTCGAAGATTTTCGCAGCTATACCCTGGTTGAGGGACCACTCGTGGGGTAAAAGAATGGTCCTGCTTAGTCTGTCCGCAATCACATTGGACTTCCCCGGTATGTGCGTTGCCATTAGAAAGCGGTTGGTAGCTACCGCCCAGTGCCAAAGTCTCATGGCTTCTCTGCATAGTGGGTAAGACCTGGTTCCACCTTGCTTGTTTATGTACCACACCACCGACATGTTGTCGGATAGGATAGTAATCGGGCCCTGTGGAAGAGCGTGATGGAGAGCTTGGAGTACCAATAGTACCGCTCTCATCTCCAGGACACTGATATGCAAATGCGTTTCCTGGATCTGCCATGTGCCTTGGACCGACCTGTCCAGGTAATGACCCCCCCCACCCTACCTGGGAGGCGTCCGTAGTCACAGTGGCAACGGGACGTTGAGGTATAAAGGGTCACCCCTGGTCGAGATTTGATTGGAGAAGCCACCAATGCAGATCTCGACGGCAACTTTCCGTGATTATGATTAAGTGGTTCAAGGGAAGTTCCTGATAAGACCATTGAACCGACAGTAGCCATTGTAAAATTCGCATGTGAAGTCTGGCCAAGGGAACTAAAAGTATGGTCGACGCCATCGAGCCCAACAGTTGTAGGATCCGATGGGCCGGGGCTCTTAGTAGGGGAAGACAGGATTTGACTTGATATTGTAAGACCTGAATTCTTGCTGCCGGTAAAAAGGCGCGCATTCTTTTTGTGTCTAAGTCTGCGCCTATGAAAGTAATACGCTGAGATGGCTGTAGTACAGATTTTTGCAAATTGAACGTGATCCCCAAGAAACGGCCCAAGGTGAACGTGGCTCTGAGCGCTTGGAGTAGTAGATGCTCGGAGGTGGCAGTAAGGAGCCAGTCATCTAGATAAGGAAACACCTGGAATCCCAGACTTCTCAGGTGAGCAGTTACCACTGCCAGACACTTGGTGAACACCCTGGGGCTGTGGTGAGACCAAAGGGCAGTGCTCGGAATTGGAAATGACTGACTTCGAGGCGGAAGCGTAAATGTCTCCTGGACTCTTGAGCTATGGGAATGTGATAGTAAGCGTCCTGGAGATCTATGGAGCACATCCATGCATCTTTTTCCAGCAAAGGAAGAATAGATTGAAGAGTGACCATTCGAATTTGGACTTCTTTACTAAACGATTCAATGAACTGAGGTCCAAAATGGGCCTGAAGTCCCCTGTCTTTTGGTACCAAAATAATCTTGACTAAGTTCCTGATCCGATCTGGTCGATGGGGATAGGCTGGATGGCTCTTTTTCTAGCAGCTTTGAAACCTCTAATGCTGCCTGATCCCGCTGACTGGGTGGTACGTCCGGGATTTCCCTTAAAGAAAGGGGTTTGATGAAGGGGATGATATAACCTCCAGTAATACGCGAAGCACCCACTGATCACTTGTTATGGATTCCCAAGCTTGTGGGTGCGCCAAAAACGACCCCGACTGGCTCCGGAGTTGCACAGTCGGGCAACAACTCAGGAACGCTGGTTGTATGAAGAACCACGAAAGGAATCGTGGTCTCCAGAGTTACGGGGGCCTCTGCCACCTCTGGGGCGGCGTCTTCCAAAACCCCTGCCTCTGGAGGGGAATCACTGGGTGGAGTAGGGAAAGACTTCTGAGATTTTCTAAACCACATTTTCCCTCCTCTCCCAGCCTTGGGGTAAGGCCTAGAAGGAGCGGAAAATCGGGCCCCGACGGCAGTCAAAGTCTTGCCCTCCTGCTCGCACCGAGTTAGTGTGTCCTTCACCTTGGGTCCAAACAAAGATGACCCATCAAAGGGCGCCAGCGAAGGAAGACTTGAAGGCCTCTGCGAGCGAACACAAGCGTAACCAGGCTTGTCTCCTGAGGGCAACGCCTGTTCCTGCTCTACTCACCCCTTCGGCCGCATATGAAATGAGCCTCATGGACGAGTTAACAATAGAAAAAGGGTAGTCATCTGTGCGCCAACAGTCGGGCCAGCGCCTCAGGTAGGTTACCAACAAGAGAGTCATTTAGCTCTTTGAGAAGATCCCTTTGGAGCCTCGTAAAATGACATAAGTAATTCAGCGACCGTAAGGCAAAGGCCGCTGAAGACAGGGTACGCTTCCCGTACCTATCCATACTCCTAGAATCCTTATTAGGAGGATGAACAGACGTCGAAGCCTCTGCCACGTCCTGCTGTGTGGCAGAAGCCACCACCAAAGCATCTACAGGCACACCCTTTGTGAGAAACTCCTTCTGGGGGGGGGGCTGACAAAAATTTATTGGGCCTCGCAGGCACCGGTTCCACAGAATCAGGGTGTTCCCATGCCCTTCGAGAAACCAAATCAAGGAGTTCATCGAAGGGCGGAGACACCCAGGAGGCGGAAGGCTGGGCCCCAAAGGCCTTGAGGAAGACTGACTCCTCAGCTGAAGGGGTTTTGGCTTGCCAGTCACCTCTCTGTCTCAGAATCTCCAAGATATCTGAGAAGGAGATATCATCCGAAGATGATTTGGGGGACTCTTCTGCGTCATCGAGGTCAGTATCCGATGTAACAGACTCATCTTGGGAGTCTACGTGCTTCCTCTTACACAATTTCTTCCGTGAGGGTTCGTCCGAAGCAGTTTCGGACGGACCACCCGGAAGAAGGGAACCCCCGATGGGGGTATCCCCAGGCCCTGGGGCCCCGCTGCCGGGGGGCTGCAACACAACAGAGGCACCAGTCTCCAAATCTAGGGACAGTGAGGTAGAATCTTGCTGAACCGGCAAAGGCATGGCCAGCGCGCTCCTCATGGCCTCAAAGGCCGGGCCTCCAGAATCCAAGGAGGTCACTGGTCTAGAGGCCACGATGGCACTGGGAATTCCAGCAGCCGATGCTCCGAGAGGAAGACTAGGCACCGAAGCACCCAATCCCAAAGTGTTCCCCTCGGGCCCGGCTGAAGAGGTCGCAGTACCAAACCCTGAACCGGAGGACAGGGTAGGAAGCACAGTCGGAACCGAGAGATCTCGAAGGGGTCTCTGTTCCGACCGTATGGCTCCGCTTTGCTCCACCACCACCGACTCCAACGGCTCCGAGGAGGTTGGAGGAGGAATCGAATGTGTTGGAGGGGGGATCGGCTCCGAAGTTAACTGTGCTGGAGCCGAGACCAATTTAGTAAACACTGGAGATTGGAATAGCCTCTGTAAAACCCTATCCAGGTCCGAATCTGAAAGTTTCGATGATTTAGAGGAGGTAGACAATCGAGAAGACTTTCCTCTCGGCTCCGAGAGAGAAGGGGACCGGCTCCGTAACGGCTCCAAAGCTATCGGCGCCGACTCCACCACAGCATGGACCACCATCGGCACCGAAGGAGCCTTCTTCGGAGCCGAGGGGGAAGAGTCTGAGCTGCACACTTCCACCGGCTCCGAAGCCATTGGAACCGATGGAGGTGATTCATCTCTCGATACTCCAACTTGCGGCTCCAAGGCAATGGAGCCAAGTAGGAGGTATCGAGGCAGACCTTCGACCCTCGGCCCCAAGTCAGTGGAGCCGAGGAAGAAGAGGTCAATTTTCTCTTTTTAGAAGTCGGCTCCGACGGACTTGTCGGAGCCGACGATCTTTTCTTTTTGGAAGCAACAGGTAGATCTAAGGCTTCCTCAAAAGAAGGTTTGATAAGCCCTTTCAATATTAATTTGTTCTTGCGTTCTTGAAGAACTCTAGATGAGAACCATGACAGACGCTACAAGTCTCTTGCAGATGTTTCGGCCCCAAACAATAAACACATACTGAATGACTGTCTGTAATGGACATTTTATATTTGCACCGAGTGCATTTTTTAAAACCTGACTTTTGTTCCTTAGACATGATACAGGCCACAACAAGTACAAACTCTAAGGAAATCTTACTCTACCACAACAAGTATAGCACTATACACAAAATGCGCCAACTGAAAAGCGCGAGACACACTGGCGCGAGTACTGGTGACAGTTTACCTCACAAAAATTTGAAACAAGTTAAACGGCCCAAAGCCCTCTAATTTAAACGGGCTTTGCCCGAAAACAACTAACCAAAAGTTAATAAAAACCTAATAGCACTCAAAGGTAGGGCAAAAGCCCTCTAACTTAAACGGGCCTTACCCGACTGAACAAATTAAATTTTTTTGGAAACAAGCACTCAACAAAAAACAATAAGAAATAGCAAGAAATAGCAAGAAATAGCTGTTAAAACAGCTGTTTGGTTAATATGGACAAAAATTCCCTAGGTCAAGGACCAATAAGGTAAAAAGAACCACTTAGCTCCAGCCAAGTCGAGACCACGTCCAGCTTGTTAAGCGGCAAACGAGATCTGGGGAAGCAGGTGTGGTGCATCCTGGGATAGGGAGTAGCCCAGCCAATGAGAGACTTCGTGCTAGTGTATTAGTTGCCGAGTCGGAGCCGATGGATCGGCTCCGAACCCATCTGTTGTGAATGTAGGCGAGATAGGATCCCATTACATCTCAGGTTCAATAAGCATCTCAGGTGTTTAAAGTACTGGCAAGGGAGGATGGGCATGCCCATTCTGGAGAGAAGGCATTACAGAAACACCCTCATAGTATATCTCTAGCAGAGGCTGGGGACATGCATGGGAGGCAGGCACTGATTGAGTCACTGGTGAGCGGGATAATACACCAGCACTTCCTCTCTGGACAACATGACTATACAAGTGGAATGGAATCTTAGGGCACAAAAAAACAAAGAAAAAAGAAAAGCCTGCACCAGGGTTCCTCAATCTCCTTACCAGCCCCAAACATTGTTCAGAGAAAGCCTGGAGGAGGTTTACTGGGTTTGCGAGAACCGGTGAAGGAGGAGAGGCTCCTGATAACAGAAGGTGGTCAGCTGCAGAAGTGAGGGTGCAAAAAATTTTAAAATAAAAGAAAATGTCCCTTTTGAGTATCTGTTCATTAAGCATTCACAACTTCACTTCTCCATTATCTACATTCTTGCAAAATACAACCAAAAAAACTATATGATCCAATACTCTGCCTCTCTTCCCATTCAGTACTGCACTTGCCGTTTCTGACTAGTACGCTTTTTTTTTTAATTTATTTCTTGAGTGATTCACCTTGGCCATTTTTAGGCTCAGTCCATTGTTACATAGTTGTACACATGGTTATTATACACAACACATCTGATTATACATATTATAATGAAACATAGTTGCCCATATAGTTAGTAATAAACATCGTCACTTGTTCAATTGTAGCATGCATGATAACTATATGAGGTGTGCTTTGATCCCATCCTGGCTATATACAACATGTTCAGAGGAGATAAAAGATGAGTGTAGCGGGTTAGACAATAAAGGTAAACAAAATGAACAGTGATGTCAGGGAGTGAGACTATTTGAAGAAATACAGGCAGGAAGAAGGGGGAGAAGAAACTATTTATAAGTGAGGTAGTGTGTGTGCAATGTATGGGGTTAGGGTGAGGACAGGAGGAGGAGCTTAAGAGGGTAATGGCAAAAAATGGAGAGACAGATGCTATACTTTATATACAGTTAACCACAGTCCATTGACTGTTCACTGATCTCTTAGCAAATGAGTACTGGTCAACAGTTACATTTACTAGAGATTTCTCACCAAGAAATTACAGGGTACACAAAAAAACAAGCCTTATGTGGAAAGCCTGGAAGCCCTGTCACTGTATTCTGTCTCCTACAGGGTGCTAAGGGGTGACCTGTGGCTAGCTTACAGGGCAATCTCTGACCCAGCCCTGATGGAAATGTTACACATTCCTAGATCACATTTCAGGAGGGTCACTCATTCCAGGGATCTTAACCTAGTCTCTGACATGAACAGATCATGCTGGACAGATAAATACATCTCCCAGTCCCAGAGACTACCACTTCTCTGGAACAAGCTTCCAATTCACGCAAAACAGAACCGGTCCCTGACCCTCTTCAAACACAACCTAGATCAATGGATGGGTGACCACAAATTCACTCCTAGTGTGGTGCCCATGTCCCTCCTGCACAGAAGAAGTTAGTATTAACTACCAAAGGACTCTTACCTCTGCAAACTTGACTCACCTAACCACTGGCAGTTGGGGCAACTCGGGATAAATATGACTAGGTTTGTAAGGGCTCCAAGGCTGCTAGCCTAGTAACCTCCTATGAACCTATGAAGTAAAGTACATCTTATTACCTGGAACAGCAAGCATCCACTCCCCCCCAAGTCATTAGCAATTGTTAGTGGAAATTAACTTGGGCAGCAGAGTTATTTTTTTAGGTAGCATCAAGGATACAAGTCATGTAATTCTAACACATACTACATCTTAAATATTGGAATTAGGTTACATTCTTCATACACCAACAAATGCACATATACCTATAAATCTGTATCTACACATAGATGTCCATATATACATACATATCTATACATCTAGATTACGTAATAAACATACATACATAGGAGTCTGAAACTGCAGAAAACAGATATACTAAAACCATAATGCTGAAATTAAAACACAACAGCATAAAATGCAAACAGTGAACAAGACTTCCTCCTATGAAGGAATACAAGTTAGGTGCAAATGTTGAACTCCCTGTAAGTATAACTCGAAACAAGAGCTTTTAACATTTTGACATTTCAGTATTTAACTTCCAGCACACTGGAAATCAAGACTTGTAATGGTTCAGTCACGTGCTGAAAAAGAATAATTTTTAAATCAAATTAAAACAGCACTCCAAATGCATAATCATCCTCAAGGCTGGCTTAATGATGCCCTACAAAAAAACAACACAATACTACAGAAAAGTGGTGATGCTCTCCATGAGAAGAGGTCCTAAGATGATGATGGTGAAACTCTGACCCAATATTAAATGTATGAATGCCACAAACATGCATCTAATTTTTAAATTTTCAGTTCAGTATTTCTGCATATAATAATGTCTAATACAACTACTACTTCTCACCATCTCAAGAAAGAAACAGCGACATTTTTTTAAATGATAAAAGTTATTAATGGTTGTGCAAAACTTGCACATCAGGATAAGCATATATCCCTTATACTGTACTATTCACAATGTGGGGTCCCATGAACATGCAATGCTCTTGAGAACACCTGTTAGCAAATGCCAAAGTCATGACATTAACAAGTCAGGTACAAAGCACAATACAAAAATATGATGCAGAACACTGAAGCACCAGTTAAATACTAGGAAGAAAGGAGTTGAGAGTGATCAAAGAAGAGTGAACTCATGTTTGTTTCAAAATTCCTGATTTAACTCAGACTTTAAACTATAATACTGAAATCCCAATGCCTTACAGTTTAGTAAAGGGTACCCTCGAAGAACTGACAGATTTCACAAGTGTGGCTCATAACTTGCACCTTAGCCTTTTTTTTTTTGTAAATTGACACATTTAATGGCTCTCATTTGCCACATAGAGTTTTAATTTTTTTAATGGTTATTTTCATAGTCACTATCTGCAGAGATCTTTCAAATTATGCCTATACAATTTAGCAACTTTTACTCATGAAATGTCTAAAAACAAAAAGTGCCAATATATTTCAATAAATAATGCTAAACAACACAAAACTTACAATGTACCAAAGATGCCCTTCAAATATTAATAATTGTGAGATCACTTCAAGGCATATGCACTTCCATAAGCGAGCTAAAACAAAGGCAATAGCTGTAAATTATGTACCCGCATACGAAGTGGTTCAGCAATATCCAAATGTATGGGGAAAGGATACAATTAAACACTCAAGAGTATGGATTAAAAATGATTCTGGTGTGGCAGCTATGGATATGTGGGAAGAGACTAAATGAAAAGAAAGATAATACAAAAACTGAGAATCTGGAAGCTCTGTTGTATGGATATAGATAGCAAAATACAAGCAGCTAAAATGTATTTAGTCCCTTTAGTTTTATACACAGGTCAGACATATTTGTAATCAACCAGAGGAGAAGTTGTGGATAGCAATTAAATATAAGCTGAAGAATTTTATCTGGGAGGAGAAGACGGCAACAGTAAAGTGGGATAAGCTGATTCTTCCAATAGAGCAAGGTTGTCTGGGACTACCTGATTTGAAGGGTTATTTAAGAGCTACACAGTTAAGGCTCCTAAACACTGTACAACCAGAAACCTATAATTCAAAGTGGAAAGGGATAATGACGAAATGGTGGGGCTAAAGAAACAAGGAGAGACTGGAATTTTGGATGCAGATCTTTAAGGGGAATAACAATACCCATACAGAATATTATATTCATAAGTAGCAGAAAGCATTCTAAGAACTAAGCCAACACGGGAAGGCAGAAAGGATATTCTGCTGATAGGGATGACTGCAATTAGGGATACAGATAATAGGCAAGAAGGGGCTGGAATTTATTGGAGAAAACTGGCAAAAAAAAAGGTATGGGTAGCAAACAATTAGAGAGGGAAAGGTAATAGAATGGGAACAGGCCAACAGTTTATCTGACTGCAGGTTAGAGACTGCCTTCCCTATCAAGGACTGATATCAGAATATAGGCAAAAAGAAAGAAATAGGGAGATCCTAAGCAAAAGATTGGCACTCGTAGAATGTAGAACAGGAGCTACTGTTAAAAAAGGAATAATTAGTACAACATATAAATATTGCATGATAACTACAAGAATCAATCAGGGAAGGATTGGGAAGACAGACTAGATACGCAATTCACAAAGAAATAATGGGGGATATATGCACATCTCCCAAATATGCAACAAAGTCAAGCAGATTTAGATCCTTTGCTTGGAAGTGTTTAGCTAAGTATTTTTATACCCCAAGTAGACTCCAAATAATTTTTTCCTCAGGTAGATAACAGTGTTGGAGGTGCCATGGGGCAGAAAGACATAATTGGGAACATATTTTCTGGGAGTGTAATGAGTTGGCAGACACTAAAAATTCCCTATATTACTCTATCAGAAATACTGTGTGAGTAAATTGGTATAACTAAGTAAATTATTTCTGAGCTACGATACAGAATCAGAATTGCCTAGATATAGTAAGGCCTTGCTAAGTCTAATTATGGTGGTTGCAAAAAAAAGCAATTACTTGGAATTCGACATCAAAGTCTAAACCAGCTGTACTAGAAGTAGTGAATGTAGTAACAAAGATAAAACAACTGGAAATGGAATCTTCAGAAAAGGGTAGAAACAAATTAGATAGGAAAAAATGGGAATTGTGGTAACAATGCATACACGGGAGGAAGGAGTTTTAAAAGAAGGCAGGATTTAAATGAGCTATGTAATGTTTGACTAATAGTGACTGGATAGATAAGTAACGTATAATGTTTGCAACTAAAGTTATGTCAATATGGTTTGTTTTCCTTTCTATAAATGTACGCTTGCCCATGTCATAAGTGATAATTTAATCAAGATGTTTTTTAATTAAAAAATAAATTAATAAAAAACTCTCAAGCAGTTCAACTTTCATACTCTGTACCAAATAGTAACCTTTAACTACCTATCAGCCTACAAATATGCTCCTACGTTGTTCATCTTTCTCAGTACTCCTTCTGCTATCTGGTCCCAATCCCACGAACCTCTTCACTCTCCCGCCCATACCTATATAATGTACCATTGTACCAATACATCTAGCATAATGTGTCCCAAAATTATTTAATAAAACACCCATACACAATATACAAGGATAGACTTGTCAATTCCCCTCCCTATCAAAACAAATCAAAATCCCACCTAAATACAGATATATCAAAAACTTCCATCCTTACACAAATACTCAAAAATCATCAGCATGTGTAGCGATATACATCTTAATCTAGAACATACACCACATCCACACCACCAAAATACCAGCATCACTATACCACTACCCCCCAAATAGCAAAAACTTGTTTTTATAAATATGCATAGTATGTTAAAGTACCTGAATTTCACTTCTGGATCACTCAGTATTAGCCTGATATTACACTCAATGAAACATGTCTCAAACTTAATACAAAGATGCTGAAATTCTTCCCCCAGGTTACACTATACTTCATAGGAGGAATAGCTAACCTGTTCTCTCTCTACCTCCCCATTAGTCCTCCAAAATTTCACAATGTTGAACTTTTAACCTCTCTGCTCAAAGTCAACAACAACAAAAAAACTAGCATAACCTCTCTCTACATCCCTCCAGGAAACAACATAACTATTATAGAGGACATGCGAGGGTGGCCTGTAACATGCTACAATTTGCAGAGCAGTCTTGCCTATGGTTAATTGCACCTGGATGGTTTCCGATGCATCGTGCGATGCCACCAATCTTGAGGTGTGGGTGTCCTTGATGAATATGGATACCCCTCCTCCTTTCTTGGTATTGTCCGGGTTTTGTGGCCGGAACGCATGATATGAGGTAAAACCTGATAGTGCTGGGGTGCTCTCAGGAGCCTTGAACCAAGTTTCTGTCACAGCACAGACATCGATGTTCTCCATACTGAGAAGGGCCTCGAGTGCATGCATCTTGAGGTTGAGACTTCTGGCATTGAGCAGCATTACCCTTAGTTTTTTTTTGTTTTGTTCTAGGGTGGTAGGTTTAGAATTTGAGCCTTGCCTAAAAAGGCACTATGGGGTGGCAAGAGCCTTTGCCAAAATCCGAATCCCAGGGTGACAAGTGCAAGCCGCCCTCAAGCAGCGTGGCTTGTCCAGCATGTCATCCCAGGCAGACAGACATTGATCCCCTTTGAATGACACCAGAGTTTAAGCCAATTGTTAAAGCTGATCATCTTATCTCTGTATTGTGGCATCATTGTTGGTGAAGGTAGGATACTGCTCAAGGTCAGGGTCATACCTGCCTGGGCTACATAATCAGAGAGCTCCTCTATGTCTCTTTTCATGTAGTCCAGGGAGGTACGCCTCAGGTCGCTTACACCAGCATGGACAATGATTGAGTCGACTTGTACCTGCTGTTGAGAGACCTGAGTGCATGCGTTATGTGGCGGATTCTAGCACCCGACAGGCAGCTTACTGTGACCTTCTCCTTACTCAGTCTGGTGAGCGGGGCGCCAGTGTGTCTGACTATGGAGTCACCAATGACTAGTGTGTCTGGCATAGTGTTTGGCCTTAAGGGCTGTGACTGCTTGACACTCTGACTGTGTGGTCTATGTGTTGCAGGTGTTGTGTTCTGAGGTGGTAGTTGTTTGGGTGTCTGCTTTGGTGGCCTCTGCTGTTTTGGTAGATTTTTGATCAGAGCCTCCGAGTATGTCTTTGTGTGTTTATGTGTATGATTTGAGGTTGTGATGGTATTATGTGAGACTGGGTCTATAGTGTGTGTGGTTACCTTCTCCTCCTGTCTGGTCTTGCCAGTCCTATGTTGAGAGAGCTCAGCCTCCAGTTTGGCCGTATAGTTGCATCTCTCGCATGTATTTGTGTTTTGTGGGAGGAGGAGAGGGTTGTCTGTGTACATGAGGCAATTGTAACATTGCCTCAATAATCCCAGGTTCACCAGCTGAGCAGGAGAGGACATTAGCAACTGATCCCTCGACATGCTAGAAGGAATAGACAGAAAAACTTAAAAAAAGGTTTTGGGGATGTGGGTGACCGAGAAATGGGGTTTGCTTTTTTGGGGTACTTTCTATAACAAGAGTGCTGTATTGAGGTGATAAGTACTGTAGGAGCAAGTGCTTAGCTATACAGATAGAGAATAGTCAACTTGGGAGTCAAGTAGAGATAATTTATAGTTGAGATATACTAAATAGAACAGTAGTATACTTTGAGGAAGGTAGTTCAAAGAAATTTGAAGAGTGAACTTTAGGTAGCCCTAATAGTTTAAATCTCTTACCAGACTGAACAGTCTGAAGAAGCCCTTATGGGGGAAGGCCCTCACGGAATGTAAAAAAAAGAACGTTCTTTGGTTATTGGGAGTTATTGTTCTTTGAACTGCTGAGTTTTGGAAGATTTTTGGTATCGGAAGCAGCTTAGTGTTCCTGCGATCTCATTTTAAGTTTAATTCTGATTTATTTTTAGTGGGAACACTGTTTTCTGGGTCGGAACGCTGAACCTGAGAGATAATTTATAGTTGTAGGATACACTAAATAGAACAGTAGTATACTTTGAGGAAGGTAGTTTTAAGGGAAAATTTGAAGAGTGAACTTTAGGTAGCCCTAATAGTTTAAATCTGCTTACCCGGCGCTGCCCTAGTGTGCAACAGTAGCAGCTCCGCGCTAACGCGTGCTTTATAGCAGGGGGCTGGAAAAAACAGGAAATGACCCAAAATGGCCAACGAATTACCAGTTGCTGCTTCTAACCACTCCTCTGAGGACAAACAAGCAGCTCAGTACTCCCCACTCCCACTGGTGAGTAAAGAAACTACCTCTGGCCACACAAGAAAATGGAGGAACACAGAAACCAAATACAAAGCCCAGGGATCAGCAAAATCTGATCACTGGAACAACTAGCAAGTAAAGTTTAGGAAAGGAGAAATATTTTTTTGTTTTTTTTGTTTTTTTTCAAACAGACAGGAAAAATGCAGTAAATGCTTTGTTTTCGACTAAATTGCTATCAAAGGCTGGTACACTTGAGTGTATTAGCCTGTTTGTTACTTTTAAGCAATACTTTAGCCCACAAGTGCAATCAACAATATAAGCTCACAAACACAGGAAAATAAGGCAATAAAACCTCATATCGCCTTCCTGAAAACACTGGAGGGGATAAATGTATCTCCGAACACCATCATACTAGGTGACTTCAACTACCCTAATATAGACTGGGAACACTACTCAAGCCCAAACACTCTAGCCCAAAAGTTCCTGGAATTCATAAACTCAAATGCCATGGAACAACTAGTCACCATCCCCACAAGAGGAGAGAACATACTTGATCTCATCATCACGAACATGGGAGCACAATGTTCAACGCCAGAAGTATACCCCTCACTGGTGAGATCTGATCACAAACTAATCTCGCTGGAGGTCCTCATCCCGCCCCCACCGAAATGAAAAAGACCACAGTAAAGAACTTCTCGAAAGCCGACTTCACACTTCTAAAGACTAGTGTGGTCTCCTTTAAGGCCCTCGAGCCGGCGGTTAACACTACTCAAACCGCTGAATCACTTACAAATGCCTTCTACCAGCACCTGCAGGGCTGCATGGATCAGGCAATCCCAAGCAAAACAAAGACTCTTTGTACCAAAGGCAAGCGTCCAGTCTGGTGGACCCCAGCCATAAACAAACTCTACAACAAAAGGAGAAAGCTACTACAAGATAGAGCAAAATCCTTAAAAGGTAAGACACCGCTGATCACTATAAGTAAAAAGCTAAGAGCTCTCATAAAATCATCCAAAGCTAATTTTGAGAAAAAAATAGCTAAGGACTCTAAAGACAACCATAAGGCATTCTTTAGCTATGTCAGAAACCTAGGAGGAAACTCCCAGATATGCTCAGAATTAGTTCAAAATGATGTGAAGATTACTGATCCTACAGACATTGCCAACATACTGGCTGACAGGTTCAGTGCAAACTTCTCCCCACCCTCCCCGCCTAAAGGAGAGATATCTATACCAAATGATTGTAGCCCCCCAAACATCTCTAACGCTCAGGTGAGAACTGCTCTCTCCAAGGCAAAGAACACAGCATCCATGGGACCTGATGGTGTCCCCGGCTGTGTGCTCCATGAACTCAACGAGGAATTAAACCCACAGTTAGGACAGCTGTTTAATCTTAGTCTCACCTCCGGATACGTACCCAGGGAGTGGCGCACAACGACTGTGGTCCCACTCCACAAAGGCGGTGCCTCCACCGACCCTGGAAATTACCATCCCATTAGCTTGACAAGCCTGATCTGCAAAGCCATGGAAAGGATCATAATGGATCTCATAAATAAAGACATAGGGAATTTGCAGACTTTGGATCCAACCCAGTTTGGCTTTGTCAAAGGCAGATCATGCCTTTTAAACTTGGTTGACTTTTCACCAAGGCCATTGACGAGGGAAAGGCAGTCCATACAGCCTACCTAGACCTGGCGAAGGCTTTCGATACAATACCCCACTCGGGTATCATTGAAAAACTCATCAACTTAAATGTAAACCCATACATTACAAGATGGGTTGCAAACTGGCTGAGTGACAGAACCCACAGGGTCAGAGTTGCTGGCGCCATGTCAGACTCTAAGCCTGTCACAAGTGGTGTCCCACAGGGCTCAGTCCTGGGCCCACTCTTGTTTGGCATCTACTTTTCTGAAGTACAAGCAAACACAGGAGGGTTATGGCTGACAAAGTTCGCAGATGACTGCAAACTGGGCGCCGTAGTTGAAAACACATCCGACACAGATATCCTTCAGAAGGGTCTCACAGAAACGGATAACTGGTGCCAGAGCCATGGCCCAAATGCCAAGAAATGCATAGTCATACCCTTCGGGGAAAAATAAGGTTACCCCTAGCTACCATATAGGTGGCAATCCCCTGAACACAGAAGAAGTTATTAGGGACCTGGGAACCCAGGTTGACAGTAGCCTTTCATTCGACACTCATATTGCTAAAGTAGTTAGGAAGACCTTCTACATTGCCCACCTTATCATGAAGGGATTCACATCTAGATCAAGGGAAGTCATAGTCTCCCTATACTCATCACTCATCAGACCAATGATCGAGTACAATGCCCCATTCGGAATGTATCTGACCCGACACTTGCAGCAGCTGGAGAGGCCACAAAAGTTCCTCACCAAAAGGATAAAGGGTCTCAAAAATCTGTCTTATGCTGCCCGACTGAAAGAACTCCAGTTATATTCAGTTGCGTACCGCTTGCTCAGAGGTGACCTGTGCCTGACATACAAGGCCATGTCAAACCCAGATTTGATGAATATGCTTCATCTCAAAAAATCTAGATCCCTTAGAGCCACAAGGGCGGGTGACTTAAACCTCGACACGGTTATTAATAGGACGTGCTGGAGGGATAGATTCACCCAAAGACTCCCTATGCTGTGGAACAAAATCCCGGTTTATGTAAGGCAGAGCACCTCGCTGGCCTTGTTCAAGAGGAATCTTGACCAATGGATGGGAGATCGCAGATACACCCCAGGGGTTACCTCAGTGTCACTGCTCGACAGAGGCACAGCTAAATAATGGGCATAGTTTCTCCAAACTAAGGGGTGGCGTAAGCCACAAAACTATGGGCTAGGCTTATAAATGCCCTCGGGCAGATAGCCTAGTATGAACCTATGAACCTATGAACATCCTACACTGGATATCCACTAAGATACCTTATGAAACCATTATTTTTGAAAACTGACTGGCAAAACCTTGTAGGTGTCTATCTCTCTGCTAATATTAAACTCTGTAGATTTATTGAACTTTATAATCTCCTTTAATCACTACAACAACATACTAATACCAGCTCCAGCCTAGATTGGGTCCTGGTCTCAAACCTTAGTCCCTGTTCCTCAGCAGGAACCCTCACGGATTGCCTCAGCAACTATGTTTACAGACCAACTACCCTCCATACTAAACAACAATACAAGGAATCCAACTACTTTTGGATAGGAGGACTTTATATTTTAAATCCCTTACTTGGTCTTACTTCCACCCATTACCACTAGATGAAGCAGTTCTTAGACACAATACACTCTTACCTGGTACTCAAATTAGCCTATCCCTTATATGGAGGCAAAAAGTCAAAACAAGAGGCACCCTGGTTATCCCACACTAGCAAAACACTAATGAAAAAAAGGAAAGAGAGAATGGCACAAAAACAAAACTCTGGCATATCTACAAAGTTCTCCAAAATCTAGCCAAAAAACAGATCAACATCAAACGAAAACATTACCACTCCTCAACTTAAACTAAAGCATAATCCAAAAAAGTATGAGCATTCAGAAAATAAACTCTTACACTGTGGCACACTTACTACTCCAAACCCTTGCCCAGACCTCTCTCCCTTAGATACCACTGCCAAATTCAACTCCCACTTAATAGACTCTATAGCTACTGTTAAAAGCAGTTACCAACGTACTTCAGCCCAGCTGAGTATCCAAACTACAAGAGCCTCATTTTCTCCCTACAACCTGCTTTATCTCCTACATAAAATATCTATTAAGAAGACTCAAACCTTGTCCCACCTCTATTGGCAGCTTACCTTCAGAATACCTGAAGCAAACTTCCTCCACAATTGCATATCCAGTTTCTATTCTAATCAAATCATTCTCTTCAAAAATAATATGTTCCTGCCTTATGAAAAAAACACATCATATAACTACATAAAGGAGGTACCTCTCCCAGAATAACTTTAGACCTATTGCCTTACTGTCCAGTCTCTTAAAACATTGCAAAAATGCATCCACAAATAAATGTTACAGTACTTATTTCATGAAATCCTATTCATCTCAACTCAACATGGCTTTGATCAGCACATAGTATAACAACTGTCCTTACATCCTACCTAGAAACCATCATTAAGGCTATGGATAACAATATCTCATCTCTCTTTCTAGACCTTTCTGAAGCTTTTGATATGGTCTCTCATCCCAAACTACTATCATAAATGTCAGCCTTAGGTCTATACAACTGTACTCAACTGGTTTACTAGCTATGTATCTGATTGTTGTCAATCTGTTAAATGGCACTCTGCTTTCTTTCCTTTCCTTCTAATTAACACCGAGATCCCACAAGGCTCCATCCTTGGCTCCCATTCTCTTTAAACAAGCTTCACACATCTTCCCAACATGCTTCCAAATATAATATATAGATAATGCCACTCTTTTATCAGAGGACATCATCCATCATCCACAAACCATTACACAAGATTCCTTCAAGTCCACTGAAAATTGGTTGGCAATCAATTATTTTTCAGTCTAAAAACACTACTCTTATTCTTTCCCAATTATCCAACACCTAACAAAGAGAACTTAAAAATGCTGTCATTAAACAGCACCCTTATACAAGTAGTTTCTCATATCAAACTACTAGGTGTAATAATTAATCACAACTTAAATTTGATCTACATATTCAAAATTCCATTTAAAAAACACACCAAAACTTGAAATGCTTTATAGATCAAAGAAATTTCTCAACAACTCAAGGGCTAAATTTGCTATCTCATATCCTTCCTTCCTTACTCGGTGCTATTCCCATTCTAACCAACCTACAGGCCAATCCAACATCTAAATTAGAACTATGTTATAATATTACGGCTAGGTTTGCAGCAAATCAGTCAAACTGCTCCCATCATAGCATTGCACTCGTATCCTTAAAATGGCTCAAGCTACCTCTCGATCTCAATTTACCCAACTTCTCCGGGTAAACAAAATAATATATAACCCCTTAGCTTGTTCTGCTGTTAACTTATTTCTTAATCACTACCTGTCTAACCACTACTTTTGCTCCTCCAAAAAACTCCTTAGACTTTTTGGTTTATAAATTGTATCAGACACTCTATACTTAAATTCTGTAGAGAAAGCTTGCAACAATATTCAGATAGACATTAAACTTGATATCTAGCACCAGCTTGTTTAAACACTGTACATATATTAAAATGTCCTCTTACTGGAGGTCTTCTCCCCAGGCCACAGCTGAAAAAGGGTTCTATTCCCAGCTGGACTTTGTTATTTTCATCTGACATTTGTTTATTGGCAAATATTATTTTGTTTTCCACCAGTTTACATGGAGAGATTTAACGGTCTGCTTTGGTATAAATAAATCATTTAGCTCTCTTGTGGCATTCTCAGTATAGGTCAGTTTTGGCTTACGCTATTAAAAAGGGGTGAGTGTCATGCTGCACCCTTTAATGGGCATTACAAAGGGGGAGCTGTTAACAGCTGGTTAGGTGGAGTCACATTATCATTGTACATCTCTTGGGGGAGTTACATATTTGTAGCTCTATGACCCATATCTCTGTCACTTCTGCAGTATTCAGGTAATTTGGAGTAAGGCATGTTAAAAGGGAAAACTGACAGGTGTTAAAAGCTAAGATGTAGGCCACCGGAAATTTTTTTTGAATGGATTTATGTGTTATATGATTGCTTGTGTACAGGGAAGGAATACATATACACATAAAGACACACACACACACACACACACACACACACACACACACACACACACACACACACACGTGTAAGCTACTTTTATATCCTTTAAGGTATGCTCTGCTAGAGCATATAGGGCTGGTATATAACTAAATTGCACTTTCAGGAGGAGTGTACCTCTAGAGAGGTCATCTGCGAGTGAGGTGGTCCTTCTGCATGATCTCTGGATTATGGCAGTTCCCTGTAGCTGACCTTTGCTGGCTCAACCAAATCCTTACTGGAGTTAGTTTTACTGGTGATATTCTAACATTTGTACTTCACATTCAAGCTGGGTGATAAGTCTAACTTTTGCACTGGATCTAACAGTGCTGTAGAAGACAGGGATTTTATTTTTAGCAGATATACCAGAAATGGAAGGATGGTTGAATGCTACGATGACACTCTGTCATCAGCGTGAGCAGTCCTTACAGGCTGTTCAGCTGGTGTCCAATGTTAAGGCAAGACTTCATGACTCTCCGACTGCCTACTTTTGTCTACCACTATGGTGCTAGTTTCACATCTTAGTGTGGGCATTTAGCCTTCTTCACAGAAATTCCCAATTACTACAGCACATTGTTGTTTTCAAACACTTACCATATACACACTGTAGCATGAGGTACCTTCGGTATCATGCTGCATTTCTTTGCTGTTCAAGTCTGTTATAAGGTAAGATCCTTAGAATAAACCCCTTTGTAAACTTTTAATCTTCCATCCCTGATGTAGCTAAAATGGTCAATGAACTTTGCCCTTGATGATATCAGCACAGGAAGCACACAGGGCTTCACCTATTGACTTTAATGAGCACACCACAGTGCATGTGCACTGGCCCTCTGTTAAAGTTTACAGACTCACCCCCACAGAAGCCCTTGAGTGGTGTCAGTGAATAATTTAGTAGAATTATTTGGGTGAATACTTAAAAAGTTAAGCTTTTCAATAAAAAATGCAAACATAATTCTCTCCAGACAAGTATCACAACATGTTTTCCGCCCTAAATTATAAAGTGCAGAGATGTTGTTTTAAAGCATATATAAGCTTTATATTTAAGAAACAAGACAAAAGCCACACATTTTGAAAACTATGACAAATGACCTGAAATTCACACCAAAACAGTCATGCTAACCTTTAACCTAATATACTTAATAGCATTAAAGAAAAAAAAAATCATTCCTAAACTTAAGCATCCCAAACATTGCATAACTATCACAAATTTGGAAACCATATTTAAAATGTGTGACCTTCCATTATTCTGTTCCAAGGCAATCTTCTCAACTCCTTATAACAACAATTAGAGAACAGAGACAACATTCAACACTGCACCCAAAATTCAGCAAAATGTCCGCAAATTATATTTCCAAACCACTATAACACATTATCAACCTTAAATGTATTACATGCATAATCCAATAATCCTGGAAACATGCAATTCTAGTTCTAATCACAAAAAGTTAAATAACCCCTCTTTTAACATCAGCTTACCTACCAATTAGTATGCTATGTCCTCTAGCAAAAAAAAGGTCAACTGTACCACCAATTAGTACAATATATCACAAACTACAATCAACCTTGAGACAGATATTTATTTCAAAACAAATATAACACACAAATAGCTCTATTTACACTAACTCCATCTTTGAGTGAATGGAAAAGGACAGTTAACAGATGCCTCTTCATTGATGTAAAACAAGCTTCTGAATCAGTCAACACTGACCTTCTAAACCCAAACACTGGCCAACTTTGCATTCAACAGAGCAACTGGGATTTTATGGGTTGGACAACGGAAACATTTGCATTTCTTGATAAAATTATAAGGTTGATTAGGAGAATATATGAGGGATCAGCAGTGAAAATTAAAGTTGGGGGGATCCTCCCTGATATGTTTTGTCTGAGCAGAGGAAACAGACAAGAGTGTCCTCTTTCCCCTTTTTATTTCCATTATATTTAGAATCACTGACAAAAAAATAAGGGACTTAGAAATTCAAGGATATAATTGGTATGGTAGTCAAGAAAAACTGGCTTTATTTGCAGATGATATTATTTTATACCTGATAAAAGCAGAAAATGGCATTTCAGTGTTGTGGAACATTCCGGGACTGTTTAATGTCATTTCAGGATACAAAATTAACAAGGGCTATAGCTGTAAACTATGTACCCACACATTAATTGGTTTAGCAATACCCATATTTATGCATGTATGATAAAATGAAGCATTTAAGAGTATGGAATTCTGTTATGGCAGCTAAGGATATGTGGGAAGAGACTAAACAAAAGATAATACAGAGGTACAGAGAATAGCCAAGAGAGGGCGGACATTTACTGGAGAAAACTAGCAAAGGAACCAGGGTATTGGGGAGCAAATAATTAGACAAGGAAATGTAACAGAAGGGGAACAGACCAATAATTTATTTGGACAGTAGGCTAGAGATTGCCTTCCCTATCAAGGATTGATAAAAAAAAAAAAAGAGAGTATAGGCAAACAGAAAAAAAAGTAGAGGAATCCTAAGCAAAAGACCAGCACTGGTAGAGTTTTTAATAGACTCTAGAAAAGAAGCTACTGTTAAAAAAGGGATAAGCAGGGCATATTAAACATTGCATGGTAACTAAAGGAATCAATCATAGGAGGATAGAAAGGACTGGAAAGAGATATTGAATAAGAAATTCAGAATTATACAATGACTGGCCAGTAATACTCAAAAATAAGCATGCTGATTGGTCAGCTCAACCAGCATGCCCATTGTAAATCTGAGAATATACCAAAGGAAAAAGGTCCGGTCGCTCCAAGACATTTTTCCATTAGTATAGCTCATAAAATTTTTACCTTTATTTCTTTTCTTTTTAATAAATTTGCAAAACCGAAGACCTCAAATGAACGAGGGAGACAGTGTAGAGAAAATAACAGGATAATCAGGTGCGTTCTGCAAAACTAAACGAGTGGATTGGGATAGCTCTGTATAACTTTCTGTAAACTAAAGACCCCATTATTTGAGTCTTTTTTTTTTGGTATTCCCAAGGTTCATAAGTCAGGGGAGTATCCTCCTTTTAGTCCCATAGTGGCGGCAAGTGGGTCTAAGACCCATGCCCTAGAAATGGTTATTGATTCATGGGTCAAACCCCTTGTAGAAGACACCCCACATCTAGTTAGATATTCTTGGGAATTCTTGGGACAGTTGAAACAAGAAATTTGTGAGGACTCTTAGATATTTATGACTATAGATATCAAGAACTTATTTTCTGGCATCCCTAAGGAAGCGGGACTTGTATTGTTTGAAGAGTCACTTTTCGTATGCTCAAATCTGTCACATGAGCATGTCACTCTAGTATGTGAATTAATGAGCATCATCTTGGAAAATGATTTTGTATTTTTTCGAAGGTGAATATTACCAACAAATAAAGGGAGCTGCTATGGAGGCAGCATGACATGGCAGCATAACAGCTCAGTTGGCTTAGTGGTAAATTGCTGTGGTGTGCAGGGTCCTGGGTTCAAGACTTGCAAGAGCTGATTATTTTTCCCCTACGTCACAAGATGGGTTGCCAACTGGCTCACGGACAGAACCCACATGTTGAGAGTTGCGGGAGCTAGGTCCGACTTTAAACCGTTTACAAGTGGCGTTCCACAGGGCTCAGTCCTAGGAACCCTCCTGTTCAGCATATACTTCTCAGCGGTATAGGAAAGCACAGGAGGACTATGGCTGACCAAGTTCGCAGATGACTGCAAACTAGGGGCTATAACTGACTCTCCGGCTGACACAGACATCCTCCAAAAGGGTCTCACTGAAACGGATACCTGGTGTCAAAATCTTGGCCTCAAACTAAATGCCAAAAACTGCATAGTCATCCCCTTTGGAAAAAACAAAGTGCACACAAACTACCACATAGGTGGTAGTCCCCTAAATACAAAGACGTAATAAGGGCTCTGGGGACCCAAGTAGATAATAATCTCACCTTTGATAATAACATTGCCAAAGTGGTTAGAAAATCCTTCTACGTGGCCCACCTAATCACAAAAGGGTTCGCATCCAGATCAAAAGAGGTCATTGTGCCCCTCTACTCATCACTCATCAGACCCATCATAGAGTACAATGCCCCATTTGGGATGTACCTTACAAGACACCTGCAACAGCTGGAAAGACCACAGAAGTACCTCACCAACAGAATCATTGGCTTCAAACAGATGCCCTATGCAGCTCGACTGAAGAAACTCCAGTTGTACTCGGTTGCATACCGACTACTCAGAGGTGATCTCTGCCTGACATACAAGGCCATGTCCAACCCAGAATTGATGGACATGCTCCACCTAAAGAAAACCTTATCCCCTCGAGCCACAAGCTCTAGGGATCTAAACCTCACCACAACAATAAATAGGACGTGCTGGAGGGATAGATTCCTGTCCCAGAGACTTCCCATGTTTTGGAACAAGATTCCAAACTACATTAGGCAGAGCTCCTCACTAACACTCTTCAAAAGAAACCTTGATGAGTGGATGGTAAACAGAAAGTTTACCCCGGGGATCACTTCAGTGGCTCTGCTGGACAAAGGCACAGGGAACTAATCTAAGGGGGCAGTGAAAGCCAACACATTCTGGCTAGGCTTATAAATGCCTTCGGGCAGATAGCCTATCTACCTATGAACCTATGTGCCCTCGTATATGCTAATATTGCCCTGCTGGGATGGGAGAACAAATATGTGTTTTCATGCCCCTACTGGAATACTATTAAAATGTATACCAGATTCCGGGATGAAATTTTTATTTTATGGCAGGGAGCAATTGAAGATATACAGAATTTTGTACAATATTTAGAAAAAACTACCAATTTTTTAGAGTTTACCTACAAGATTGATGTATCCGGTATCAATTATATGGATATCTATATATCCCATCAAAATGGAGGGTTCAAATCAAAAATATACAGGAAGGATATGTTTTGTAACTCATATTTACACTTCAATAGTAGTCATCCTAATTCTCAAAAGGAGTACTATAAAAGGGCAGACCATTCGCGCAGCCCACATGACATCTGACAAGGAGGATGTGAAAATTGAACTGAAAAACATATGGGGGATGTTCTATGAAAGGGGATACCCCAAGTTATGGGTTAACCCAATTCTGGAGGAAGTGTATAAGAAGTGGAGTATATTCTATAAACCCCTTTTAGGTGTAGGATTACTGAAGACCAACCAGGACAGGGTGGAGACAAAATACGATAAAGCTTGGGTAATTTTACATAATTATTTAACAAATTAAAATAAAGGGGGCCATAAGAAAGAATTGCAATATTTTTAGAATTAATCCTGACATCCATGAGAAAATAGGCACTGAACCATATTTCGTCCACAAGACAGGGGCAAATTTTAAAAAAGCTGTTGGTTGAAGTCGAAGACATTTACACACAGGATATCCGAAGGGGGTACTAAACCATGTAGGGCGTGTGGTCAGTGGTATTATATTAATAAACAGTCTAACATTATACTGGAAAATTGGGTGATGAGCAAAGTCACATTTAGGAAGGGAAACTGTTTAACAAGTAAGGTGATCTACCTAACCCACTGTGCTACATGCAGCAGTTTCTACATGGGGAAAACAGAATGCCAACTCAAAAACAGGATTTATGAACATCTAAATGATATAAAATATAGGAAAGAAAATAATGCATTATTTAAGCATTCTGAACAATGTATGGGTTTTACAAAATTTGTTTTTGGTTATTAGAAAGTATTCAATTTGACCCCGGGGGGGGGTGGGGGCTGGAAGAATACTCTACGGAGAAAAGAAGAGTGGCAATTTAGATTGGCAGCCATGTTCCACCCAGGACTTAATGATACTATCAGTATTGCCCCACTGCTATACAAATGAGATAGGAAATTATGATCATTTGTTTTCAACTCTCTCATATAGATTTTTGTGCTTTTATAAAGCAGGTTTAGATTTATTTAAACATAATATTGTTTTTATTGTTTGGTATTACAGTTACATATGTGGGATTGCTTTATATTCATATTTTTTAATTGACAGCGACATCACTTCCTATTTCATTTTATGTAGGGAAAAATGTTTTCATTGTGGTGATTGGTTAATACAATTCACCTAATCTTGTTAATATGGTACTTAAAGTGTGTTTGACTTTGGAAAATGTATTCTGATGAAGTTCCTAGTTTTAGGGATGAAAGCGCTCAATATTTTACTTGTTTTATATTAATAAAGGTGGGTTTAGTGGTTCTCGGACCATTCTTGATTTTTTTTATTTGTTTTTTGATTTTTTTACTTGTTTTTTTACTATTTGATACATGCTTTTAAAACTAAAGAAACATATCTGATTATCCTTTTATTTTCTCTGTCCCGGCTCTCCCGAATGTTAAATGTCTCCTGGTTTCTTTTTTTTTTTTAAATTAAAAAAAAAAAAAAAAGACAACAGAGAAACAGAGCTCTTCCTTTCTCTATTGCTTCCGTTGCACAGCACTGATGTACTGCGTAAGTGTAGGAACACAAGTCCCATACACATGCCCAGTACATCAGAAAAGCCCCAGGATACCGGAAAAACATGGAAGGGCACCATGGAGCCATTATACAAAGACATTATTTAAGAGAAGTATTCTTTTTTTCCTTAAATAATGTCATTGTATAATAGCAATAACTGACTCCGTGGTGTGGTATATTGAAGATTTACCAACAGTTAGCTTTATTTAATCACTTGGGCTTCGCCCTCGTGATTAAACCACACCAACCGTGGTTAAATCTTCGATATACCACACAGACATCGTCGCTTATTGCTATACTATACAATAGGGGGTATATGTATGGCTCCCAAATATGCAACAAAGTCAAGATGATTTGGATCTTTGCTTGAAAGTGTTTCCAGTGGTATTTTTACAACCCAAGCAGACTCCAAAGAATTTTTCCTCAGGTAGATTGCAAATGTTGGGAGGTGTGATGTAGAAGAAAGACATAACTGGGAACATATTTTTTGGGAGTGTAATGAGTTGGCAGACTTTAAAAATTCCCTTCAGACTACTCTATCAGAAATTAGGTGAGGAAATTGGTGTAATTAAGGAATTTTTTTTTGAGCTGTGATCCAGAATCAGAATTGTCAAGACATAGTAAAGCCTTTCTGAGTTTAATTCTTTTGGCTGTCAAAAAAGCAATTGCTAGAAAATGGAAATCAAATCTAAATCAACTACACTAGAGGGTAGTGAATACAGTAACAGAGATGAAATTAAAAGTGGTAGCTTGAGAAAAGGGCAGGAGCACATTACGTAGTCACAAAATGGAAATTGTGAGAATACATGCAGTATAATGTTTTGGAGTAGTAATCAGGTTTAAAGGAAGGCAGGAATTGAATGAACTCTGTAATGTTTGTCTGATAATGACGGGTGTGAAAAACTGAGGGGCTGCCAGCCCAGCCAGACAGAATTTTACAAATAATTATATGTCATTGTAAACATTAATATGATCCGCAGACTTGTGTAACAAATGTAAAACTGTGTTATGTTCAGAGCTTCAAAAATGTAACTACAGTGCACCCTGCTGGAAGAAAGTTCATGAGTAAGGCATTTTATGACTTTGATCTCAAGCTAGGAAATGCTTTCTATTGTTCTACGACAGAGATAATTACTAGGTTTTACATGTAAAGTATATTTTATTGCTGTGGCTTCCTGGCAGGTGCAGATTACAAAAAGAAATGTTAAAATTTTAAGTTCTGTGAGCCTGGGAAACGTAAGTAAAAGTGTCAAGAATGATGTAATTTAAAATGACTCCTCAGTAATGTGTATTATCAATTTAAGACTTTCTCAGAGAGAAAGATTTAGCAGTTTGTATTTGTCTTCAGAGCTGACAGAAACTCACCAGCACTTTGCCTTGTAAGTATAATTTAGAACATAGCTTCTCTTAGAGACAGATAGGAATAAAACCAGATTAGTCTAGCTGTTTTCTATATTTATGTCAGCCTATCCTACAATATTGTTTTAAAAGTATTTTCCTGTGATTTCTGAACTCTCTATTAGCGCTGTGTTGAATTGATTAGTATTGTCTTGTTATTATTATTATTATTATTATTATTATTAAATATTTTTAAACCTTTCAACTGTGGCTGTTTTGTGTAGACATAATTTAAGCTCTTCGTGTACTGGCATGAATTTGGTGATACTGTATAAGTCACAGACATTGCCAACATACTGGCAGACAGGTTCAGTGCAAACTTCCCCTAAAGGAGAGATAACTATCCCAGCCGAGTGTAGCCTCCCGGACATCTCAAATGGTGAAAGCTGCTCTCTAAAGCTAAAAACACAGCATCAATGGGACCGGATGGTGTCCCCAAATGAGGAATTAAACCCGCACATAAGGCAGCTGTTTAATCTCAGCCTTACCACAGGATGCAACTGTGGTCCCACTCCACAAAGGTCATAAGCTTAACAAGTCTAGTCTGCAAAGCTATGGAGAGGATCATAATGGAGCTCATAAACAAAGATATAGGGGACTTGCAGACATTGGACCCGACCCAGTTTGGCTTTGTCAAGGGAAGATCATGCCTTTTGAACTTGGTCGACTTCTTCAAATAGTCACCAAGGCCATTGATGAGGAAAGGCAGTCCATACAGCCTACCTTGACCTTGCAAGGGCTTCACACACATACCCCCACTGGGTATTGTGAAAAACTTACCAGCTTAAATGTAAACCCATATGTCACAAGATGGGTTGCAAACTGGCTTAAGGACAGAACCCACAGGGTTAGAGTTGCTGGCTGTGTCAGACTCCAAGCCGGTCACAAGTGGTGTCCCACAGGGCTCGGTCCTTGGCCCCTATTGTTTGGCATCTACTTCTCAGAAGTACAGGCCAACATGGGAGGACTTTATTGACAAAGTTTGCAGATGACTGCAAACTGGGCCATAGTGGAAAGTGCATCGGACACGGATATCCTTCAGAAGGGACTCACGGAAACAGATAGCTGGTGCCAGAGCCATGGCCTGAAGTTAAACGCCAAAAATGTATAGTCATACCCTTCAGGAAAAACAAGGTAACCCCAAGCTACCATATAGGTGGCAATCCACTAAGCACAGAAGAGGTTATCAGGGACCTGGGGACCCAGGTTGACAGTGGCCTTTCTTTGACACTCACATTGCTAAAGTGGTTAGAAAGACCTTCTACATTGCCCACCTGATCATGAAGGGATTCACATCCAGATCTAGTGAGGTCATTGTTCCCTGTACTCTTCACTTATCAGACCAATGATCGAGTACAATGCCCCATTCGGGATGTATCTCACCCGACATCTGCAGCAATTGGAGAGACCCCAAAAGTTCCTCACCAAAAGGATAAAGGACTCCAAAATCTGTCATATGCTGCCAGATTGAAGAAACTCCAGCTCTATTCAGTCGTGCTCAGAGGTGACATGTGCCTGACATACAAGGCCATGTCCAACCCGAATTAATGGACATGCTCCACCTCAAAAAATCCAAATCCACCAAAACCACTAGAGCAAGCGACTTAAACCTTAGCACGGATATAAATAGGACGGAGGGATAGATTTATCACTCAGAGACTCCCTATGTTGTGGAATAAAATCCCGGTCCATGTGAGGCAGAGCACCTCGCTGACTCTGTTCAAGAGAAATCTAGACCTGTGGATGGGAGATCGTAGGTTTACCCCGGGAATCATCTCTGGGTCACTGCTGGACAGAGGCACAACAAACTAATGGGCACAGTATTTTTTCATATAAGGGGTGGCGTAAGCCACAATAATTTGGGCTAGGCTTATAAATGCCTTAGGGCAGATAGCCTAGTATAAACCTATGAACCTATGAACCTATGAACTCCAATAGCCTTAGCCCTGGGTTACACTTAATATTTGGATAGATAACAGTAATTGCACACAGTGGATTTGGTCACCCTTTGGGAAGGGCCTTATAGTAGCTGACAAGTAGTGGTTGGTGGCAGTGATTTCTACCTTACATTCTGGGCAGGAGGGGGCATAGCTGGAGAACCTGTGCCAGCCTTCCCCAGGAGAGTGTGTGTGTGTTTGTATATAATTCATATCTCAAAATATGTGTGTGTCATCTACTTGGGCAGGGACACGAAGCACTGGCTGGACAGAGAGGGTGCTGGAGGCTTTGGCTTGACCACTTGGCTGAGATCTGAACCCTATTGTGCCAGTGGGGTCTTACTGGAGATCTGGAGAGAAAGGGAGTAACCAGCCACCGACTGTGATCTCTGTGTGCTCTTAAGGGGAAATTGTACTTTACTGTGTGTGTATTTGTTATCCTTCCCAATGTGGATGCCCCTCACTGGTATTAGTGGTGATGATTGAGGCTCCTTGATTACTGGGCCAGTGCACGGGCATCACATATTAATTGTTTGGCAGTGGTGGGATATCCACATCAAATATTAATTGTTTGATAGTGGTGAGTTAGCCGCATCACATATTAATTGTCTTGTAGTGGTGTGCATGGTGAATTCCTGTAGCTTATGTACAGTGATCACTGAAGGTGTTTTTGTACTCTAAATCAGCCATGCAGTGAATATTCAGAGTTCAGATCACAATGTTTTATTTCTTTTGTTAGCTTAGTCAGGGAAAGCAGACAAGCATGTCAGCAGAGGAGTATGGTAAGCTGACAAGGAGCCAGTTGGCTGTGATGTGCCAGGCAAAAGGACTGGTGCATGGAAACCTGACTAAAGCAGACATGATTGCAGCTTTGGTCCCAGCTGTATCAGAAAATAGCAACCAGGAGAATGATCAGACTGGCTGTGGAGATGTACTACACTCGGAGAATAGACAGCTCAACTTTTCTACAGGGAACTTAAAAATCCATCTGGAGTTAAAGAGACTTGAGTTGGAGGTCAAGCGGTTGGAAATAGAAGCAACAGGAAAACTGAGACGTCTGCAGGCTGAGGATAATGAGAAACAGCTATGCCTGGAAGCTGAGGAGAAGGACAGGCAGAGGCAGCATGAAAAGGAGATGCTGACTCTTCACCAGAGTCATGAAGGTAATGGGGAAGGGAGTATCCGAACCCCAGAAGCAACAAAGGTCAATAAATTTCTTCCACAGTTTACATAGGGAGATAATTGTGATACCCTCTCAAACATGTGAATGAAGCTATGTAAACAGTATGATGCTGACCAAAGGCTCTGGGTACAGTTCCTGACCCACTTAACTCCATGGTAAAGCTGTAAATGTACTTTCCAAACTGTCTGACAATGATTTCTTAAATTATAATGCTGTTAAGAATTGTTTCTTAGAATTTTTTAATCGAACACCTAAAGCTTATAGGAAAAAGTTTCATGAGCATAGCTGCAAGGCAAATTAAAGTGTGTGTAAATATGTTGTTGAACTGAGCACTTATTTTCATACGTGGGTGACTGGATGTCAGGTCACCACATTTGAAGGGCTGGCAGACCTTTTGGTGAGGGAACGCATCCTTAGCACTTTGCCTGAGGACATGAAGACCTGGTTAGCTGACAGACAATGCTCTACTTCAGATGAGTTGGGGAGACCTATACCTGACAAGCAGGGCATCACTGCACAGGAAAGGGAACCCCAGTGCTGCTCATGGGTCTAAGGGAACCCATGGTAGGCAGCCTAGACTGCCCCAACAGAATCTGACAGTAGCAGGGGAAGCCACTAGTTCAGGTACATGTCCAGGACCTAGGCTTAAATGTTTTGAATGCAACCAGTGGGGTCATGTAGCATACAGATGTCCACAGAGGCAAGGTGGGGAACAAAAGGTGGGAGAACCAGTAAGTGGGAATGACAAAATGCCAACAGTAAGTTGTCTTGAGACAACAAGGGTACCAAACTACCAGAAAAGGTTTGATCCTATTGTAGTGAATGGCAAAGAGACCATTGTTAAGAGAGAGAGAGCCTCTGACATAATCATTGTGAAGCCTGCAATGGTTACAGAGGAGCACTACTTGCCTGGGCAATCTACTCCAGTCAGAGCTTTAGGAGGGAACCCATTCCAAATACTTCTGGCTAGGGTTCACACCTTGACTGGCAGGGTGGAAAAGGAAGCCAGCAAGTAGGTGTGTTTGAGGATATCCCTGCAGATGTCCTGATAGGGAATGATTTTGATAATGCAGTACCATGTGCTCATGCAGTTACATGCAGTCAGGCTTTGAGACAAGCATATGGGTCTGAAGCCTGGGAGAGACCCAGACAGACCGCACACTTGCAGCCAGGACTGGTGAGGTGGTTACTTCAGGGAGGGAGCAACCCTGTAGCAGTGAGACTGAAGGTGAGCCACAGCTGCTTGTGAGCACTGATCGTCCCTTGGACAGAGTGACTGCAAGGGCAGAGGTGAGTAGTAGTACCCAGGCTGACAGTGAGGCACTGCTGTCAGAGGATGCCAGACTTCCTGTGGAAGGGGAGCTGGGAAGGGTTACAGAGACAGAGTTGAGACAGGCTCAGCTCTCAAGACCCTACATTACAAGGCCTGAGAGAGGTAGCTAGTGAGGCTCCTGATTTTCAAGGGAAGAGGGATTATGTACACTGGGAGAAAGGGTTACTGTACAGGGAGTGGACCCCTGAGGGAGGACTAGAAGTTGAGAGGATACAGCAGTTGGTAATGCCTAGAGCCTACCATCTGGCATTTCTAGCCATAGCCCATGATATTCCCTTTACAAGTCATATGGGCATAAAACGTACAAAAAGACGTATTATGCAAAACTTCTATTGGCCTGGAATTTCCAGAGATGTAACAGGGTACTGCAGGACCTGTGAGCAGTGCCAAAATGTAGGCAAGGCAGGAGACAAGGTGAAAGCTCCTTTGATGCCTTTGCCTGTGATTGAGGAGCCATTTCAGAGGGTAGCTATGGATATTGTGGGGCCTCTGAGTACTTCAAGTTCCACAGGGAAAATGTATATCCTAGTGGTAGTAGATTATGCTACAAGATACCCTGAGGCAGTGGCTGCGTCCTCCATTGAGGCAGAAAAGATCGCAAATGCTTTCTTAGAGATTTTCAGCATGGTAGGTTTCCCAAATGAAATACTGACTGAAAGAGGTGCCAATTTCATGTCAGACTTGTTGGCTTGTCTGTGGAAGTACTGTGGGGTGAAGCACCTAAAGACCACCCCTTACCATCCCCAGACTAATGGTCTTGTTGAGAGGTTAAACTCTACAAGTTCATGGTACGGGCTTTTGCAGACCAGTTTAAGAGGGAGTGGGACAAATATTTGTCCCATCTGTTGTTTGCGTACAGAGAGGTTCCCCAGGAATCCACAGGTTTTTCACCCTTTGACTTGTATGGGCATACCGTGAGGCAGCCTCTAGACTTATTTCGAGATGAGTGGGAAGGTGAGTATGAATCTCACCAGGATTCTGTTGTGGCATATGTCCTAAACCTCAGGACAAGGCTCATGAACCCATGGGCTTGGCCCAGGAGAACCTGGCAGAAGCCTAACAGCAGAAAAGGGTCTGGTATGACAGGAATGCTCATGCTAGAGAGTATGCTGTAGGGCAACAGGTAATGGTTTTCATTCCTGTCAGACACAACAAGCTGCAAACAGCCAGGGAGGGACCCTACAAGGTGGTAAGGAAGGTCAGTGATGTTAACTACATGGTGGAACTGCTAGGCAGGAGCACAAGTTGTACCATGTTAACATGATGAAAAAACTGACGGTCTGCCAGCCCAGCCAGATAGAATTTTACAAATAATTCTATGTCGTTGTAAATATTGACATGATCCACAGACCTGTGTAACAAATGTAAGAAAACTGTGTTATGTTCTGAGCTTCAAAAATGTAACCACACTGCATGCACCCTGCTGGAAGAAAGCTGATGAGTAAAGTATTTTATGACTGTTTGATCTCAAACTAGAGACAGAATGTCTGGGCTAGGAAATTATTTCTGTTGTTCTAAGACAGAGATAATTACTAGGTTTTACATGTAAAGTGTCTTTTATTGCTGTGGCTTCCTGGCAGGTGCAGATTACAAAAAGAAATGTTAAACTTTTAAATTATGTGAGCCTGGGAAACTTAACCAGAAGTGTCAAGAATGATGTAGTCTGAAATAACTCAGCAGTAATGTGCATTATCAACTTAAGACTTTCACAGAGAGAAAGATTTAACATCTTGCATTTGTCTTCAGAGCAGACAACAACTCACCATCACTTTGTCTTCAGAGCGGACAACAACTCACCAGCACTTTGCCTTGTAAGTAGAATTTAGAACATAGTTTCTCTTAGAGACAGATAGGAATTTAGCCAGATTAGTTTTCTATATTTATGTCAGCCTATCCTACAATATTGCTTTCAAGTATTTTCCTGTGATTTCTGGACTCTCTGTTAGCACTATGTTGAATTGATGAGTACTGTCTTGTGTTTTTATTATTTATTTATTAAATATTTTTTTAAACATTTCAATTAATGAAACTATTGTGAATGATGTTTATTTGATGATGTTTGCAATAGATATGATGTTGTTTTCCAAACAATAGAAGAACGAGTGAATGGAAATGTGAAAAGGAAGCGCAAGAATCTCCACAGGGATTTTTGTGATTATAGGGACAAGATAACTTACCCCCTTCCTAGATCACATTATAAGAATAACAACGAAGGGAATGAGGAAGTGTTTCACCCACCACACACCCACATTAATGAAAGGTCAGATAACTACGAATAGGAATATCCAGTTTTAAGGAGATCTGAATGGTTATTGAACAAAAACAATGTACCTAAGGGTAGGCATTTTTAGAACATCAAGGGGGAAACAAGGGTGTGGGTCAGAAGGTTTCCCATCAGAAATGGAGGAAGAACAGTTATTACTGACTGACCAGGACAGCACAGAGGAAGAAATTATCTCCTCTTTTGATGGGGTATTACGGAGTTATAGGGGTTTTAATATATTCAACTATGCAAGGTTAGGAATCAGTAAGAACCATTTTTCTCTGTTGAAGAAGGGTATAAAATTTGTGCCTAACAGGAAAGGAGACATTTCACAGATTATTACGGATTTTAAATTATTTACAAGGAAGTTAAATTTACGGTACCTATTCAAAGGTACTTCTAGTTTACCACCACCGTTAAACTTTAAAAGGAAAAGTTGTTTTAACCCACCCTTACACCCTACAACATCTACATTTGATAAGGTTTATACACAGGAGATTTATGAGTCCTACTATAATTTTAAATGTAGGCAATACAACCTATCCTTTGAGGAGAACCAACTTTTAAAAGAACTACGAGGGAATACTAACTTGAGGTTTATGAAACCTGATAAGTGGGGAGGTATGGTGATTGTGGAGAAGACAGATTATGCTAATAAAATCTACAGTATGTTACAGGATGATAATAAATATGAGACATCTTCCTTGAATGAGATTAATATTGCTCATAAAAAATACAATTATGTTTGGAAAATTCACTTTTACAAGGTGTTATTAAGGAGGAAGGTTTTGAATTCCTTCGTATTGACCATCCTAGAATCCCAATTATGTTCGGGATACCGAAAACCCACAAAAATATCACAACCCCCCCCTTATAGGTTAATTATTAATTTTGAAAATAGTACAACTTATCCCTTGGGTATTTTTGTAGAAAGTTTAGTAAGGGACAATTTGAAGAACATTGACTACATCCTACGTGATTCTTGAGATTTTTTTAAGTAGGATTAAAAGTGACTATTATAATGGGAATAACACTTTCGCTACTACTGATGTCGTAGACTTGTTCACTTCGATTCCGTATTGTGAGGGGTTGACTTTTTTCTACGAGGGCCTCTTGGAAGTACGTGACTTAAGTAATAACCTTCTAAATTTCGTCATGATCCTCATGGACATTATTTTAAAAAATTATTTCTTCACATATGAGGGTGAATTTTTTTAAACAGACTAAAGGGGTGGCAATGGACATTAGTTGTGCCCCTCTTTTTGCAAACTTAGTAATATACAGATGGGAAAAAGAACATATTTTTAATAGTAAATTCCCAGATCACTGGTGGACCTACCTCCGCTTCCTGAATGACATATTTATTTTGTGGAAGATAGATGGGGAAGTTATAGAATTTTTTGATTATATTAATGGAGTATGTAATTATTTTAAATTTACTAATACTCTTAGTAAGGATTCCATTAATTATTTGGATTTAACCATTGCTTTGGACAGGGTCAAAAAAGGTTTCACATCCAGAATATACAGGAAGCCAACTTTCTCGAATGACTATTTGGAATATAACAGTAGTCCTTACACAAAGAGAAATATTGTAAAAGGGCAGATGGTGAGGCTTGTCAGAATGTGTTCAAGTCAAAAGATTTGTAAGAGGGAAATGGCTACCTTGGTAAACCTCTTTATAGAAAGAGGCTACCCGACACAAATGTTATACCCCATATGTGAGGAAGTTATGAATGAATGGGGAAAAAGATTTAAACCTTTATTAGGAACAACAACTGAACCTACAGAGAACCCTGAGGTCCAGAACAGGGACAAAAATTACAGTCAAGCATTGGTTTTAACAATTGGTGAGCTGAGTACAGAAATTAAACATATAGTAAGAAGGAATTGAGTCATGTTTAAAAGTATGGACGACCTTATGGATTTTATAAAGAACCTGTGTTTGTATTTAAAACTAATTATAATTAAAATTTTTTATTGGAGAACCCTATTCATTCAAGTGGTCTACCAAGAGGGACCAGAAACTGTGGATCATGTGCCTACTGTCCTTACATTTTGGGTGTTGAGTACATAGAAATAGGGTCCCCTAGGAGGAAAGTTACACTTAAAAGGGGCTCTTGTGGATCTAAGGGGTTAGTGTATGTGGCAGTTTGGCAGAATTGTCAACAGTTCTATGCAGGCAAAACTGAAAGGGCTCTCCATAGGAGAATATATGAACACCTCTAAGCTATTAGACATGAAGATAAGAACAATTCCCTATATAGGCACTTGAAGGGGAACATACTACGTAAAACTTTTCACTTTGGAATTTTAGAAATTGTAGGAAGTGACTTGAGGGGAGGGAATTGGAAGAACAGACTTGAGAGGGAAGAGTTAATATGGCAGTTTAAACTAAATTCCACCCCCCCCCGGTATAAATGTGGCATGTAGTATCATGCCAGTATTGAAGTACAAGGCATTAAAGGTTTAGAAGGCATTTTTTTATCAAAAAAGATTTTTAAATAAGACGTTTAATATATAAAATATGAATGATAGTTTTGTAATATTGTATTCTTGCACATTTAAATATTTGGAAGTGTTCTTATATATTTTTTATGTCATTAATAAGAGGATTCTGAATTAATTTAAAAGCATTTTTAACTTTTGCCCTTACAAGGACTTCCTTACATTTTGGCTCTTAATTGACAGTCAACTTTAATTGTTCACCAGGGACTATGTAAGTATGGTACTGATGTATTTTAATTTGTTCTGAAGAAGTCTTGGGTTACAAGACGAAAGCGAGCTTGACTACTGGCTTGGATTATTGTAATAAATCAACTTTTTATCTACTTTGGAGGTTACTGTGACACATTTTTCCTACAATTTCCACAGGAATTGCTTTGTCTGTTCATTGGCTGAAGTTTGGCAAGTTCCTACCTGTTTTTATGATCATTTGAAATGGCATAGAGAAAGGGTCTAAGTTCTGATCTTTGGCCAAAATAGAGAACCTAGTCCATTTACTAGAAAGAACTTTCCTGGTGGAAGGTTTGTGTGAAGCCAACAGCAGATGGGATGTCAGACTGTGGAGGTTCGGATGAATCAGTCCCTGAGGATGAGATAACATGTCGTGGGAATGATCCAGGATCCATGGGCTGTAAATCAGATGAGGCCATAGAAACGGGAACCAGACTTGATGGGGCCTATAGGGATCACCTCTGGGCTTTCTGGAGAAATTTTGGAATGAGGGGAAATGAGAGAAAGGCATACAGAAGACCCAGGGGCCAATCGTGCATTAGAGCGTCCCTCTGTGGTTCCCCCTGAGGGGGAATCAGGGCAAAGTAGCTTCTGCATTTGTAGTTTAGGGGGTAGGCCTAGAGATCACAGCAAGACTTGCCCCAGCATTGGAAGATCTGATCCGCTGTTACAGGGTTGAGGGACCACTTGTGAGGCATCAGGATGTTCCTGCTCAGATTGTCCACAATAAGGTTGGAACTCCCGGGAATGTGCGTTGCTATAAGAAAGCGGTTGGAAGCTATCGCCCAGTGCCAAATCCTCATGGCTTTCCAACACAGGGGGTAAGACCTGGTTCCGCCTTGCTTGTTGATATACCAGACGACTGACATTTTGTCTGAACTGCAATGGTCCCAGAGGGTAGGGATGCATGGAATGCTTGCAACGCTAAGAGAACTGCCCTCAGTTCCAGAACATTTATGTGCAAATTGGCCTCCATGGGGGACCAGGTGCCTTGGACCATCTTTCCCTGGAAATGCCCCCTCCCCACCCTAACAGGGAAGTGTCTATGGTCACCGTGGCCGTGGGCTGAGGAAGACAGAACGGTCGACACCAAAGATTCATTTGTGGCTTCATCCACCACAGCATTTCTTCCTTGCAACGGTTTGTAAGATGTATCATGTGGTTGAGTGGGTGAATTAGAAATTACCATTGTGCGGAAAGGAGGCACTGCAGGATTCTCATGTGCAGTCTCGCCAGTGGTACTAACGTAATGGAAGCCGCCATGGAGCCTAAGAGTTGCAGTACAAGACGTGCTGGTACATAGGTCTGAGGAAGAAGGTCTTGGATTTGGTATCTTATTTTCAAAAGCTTGTGAGGGGGGAAAAGAAGCTTGAAAGGATGTTGTGTCGAAGACTGCTCCAATAAATTCCAGTGTCTTCATTGGGGTCATTTGAGATTTGTCCTTGTTGATTGAAATAAAGCAGAGGGCGAGACCTTGAATGTAAGAGAGGCTGCGGACTAGGAGATTCCTGGTCGGAGCAGTAAGGAGCCAATCATCTAGATAGGGAAACACCTGGAATCCTTGTAGTCGAAGATGAGCTACCACAACTGTCATACATTTTAAACACTCGGGGGGGGGGGGGGGGCTGTCGAGAGACCGAATGGCAGTGCCCTGAACTTTTTGTGATTGGCTCCCAGCCGAAAGCAGAGAAACCTCCAGGAGCGGTGATCCATCTTTATGTGGTAGTATGCGTCCTGGAGGTCTATAGAGCACATCCAGTTGTTCATCCCTAGGAAGGGAAGAATGGACAGTACCGTGACCATCCAGAATTTTTGAGGTTTGATAAATTTGTTCAATAGGCCGAGATCCAGGATTGGTCTCCATCTCCTGTCTTTTTTGGCACTAAAAAGAACCTCGAGTAAAACCCAGAGCCTGTCTGGTTGGATGACTCTTTTTCTTAGCAGCTTTTCTATTTCTAAGGCTGCTAATTCCCTCCGATTGGGTAGTACATCGAGAATTCATTTGACGGGTCTGGGAATTAAATCGAATGGTATTTGGTAGCCTCTGAATATTATTTTCTGCACCCAAACATCGGTAGTAATAAGATGCCAGGCTGGTAGGTGTAGAGAAAAACGACCCCTGATTGCTTCCAGAGGAAAGCAATCGGGCTGCTGCTCAGGAGCACTGGTAGAGTCTGCCGGAGAAAGAATCTCTAGCGCCCTGGTTACACAGAACCCCTCTACCCTGAAAGGGGCGTCTTCTATATGAGTTACCCCCTCTGCCCTGCAGGGAATGTTCACCACGAGTGTCACGAAAAGATCCTTGGGATTTCTTGAACCACAATTTTCTTCCCTTCTGGTTCCTGGAGTAAGACCTCTGGGGGTTGGAAAAGCATATGCCCACAGCAGACAAGGTCTTTCTGTCATTCTGAGTATGTGCAAGTGTGTCTTGTACTTTGAGTCCAAAAAGTGCAGATTCGTCGACAGGTGCATTGACGAAGGAAGATTTAAAGGGGTCTGCAAAGTCACACAACCGCATCCAAGCATTACGTCAGCAGCTCGAGCTGCCCCCTCAGTGGTGTGAGATAAACGCATCGAGGAGTTTGAGATGGATTCAAGGGTAGCTAGCTGCAAGGCAACAGTATCATGCACCTCATCAGGCAGTACCCCCATGAAAGAGGAAGACATTTTGGAAATTAGATCTCTTTGGAGGCAAGTAAAGTGTGCCAGGTAGTTCAGCGACCAAGTGGCGAAGGTCGCCGAAGCATAGGTCCACTTCCCTAGTCTGTCCATGGTCCGGGACTCCCTGTTTGGAGGATGGACAGTGGAACTATCTTCTGCCAGTTCCCTCTTGGTGGCTGCCGCCATGACCATAGAATCAGCTGTCAGCTGCTTGGACCAGTGGGGCTGGTCTTCAGGTGTAAATAAAATTCTGTCTGGCCTCCGAGGGACAGGTTCTACATTGTCCAGGGCCTTCCAGGCACGCTGCACAATGAGTTTAACAAGGTCATCTGCTGGTGGGGTCACCCAGGAAGTAGATGGCCGGGCACAGAAGGCCTGCAAGAACACCGATTCCTCAGAAGAAGGGTTAGAGAATTTCCAGTCTCCCCGCTGCTTGAGGATTTCAAGAATGTCTCCGAATGAGATGTCATCTGGGGGAGACCGTGGGGACTCTTCCTCCTCATCACAATTAGTTTCTTCTGTGATAGATTCTTTCGGGGAATCAAGGTGCTTCCTCTTGCACCATTTCTTCCAGGATGGCTTCCCAGTGGGATCTTCTAAGGAGGACTCCGGAGAAGGGGTTCACTTCAAAGGGGGTTCTTGTGACTCCTGTATCTGGGGTCCCAAAATAGAGGGTTGAGAGAAGTGCTTGCTGGGGGGGGGGGTTCTGATACTGATGTCACTGGTGCTGACTGTGAGCCTTCGGAGTGAAGGACCCTCTCCATCACCTGGACAGCAGGCCCGCCCGAGGAGGGATGGGAGCCCGGAACCGGAAAGGACAACTTTGGACCAGGGTCGCACCCCGCCCTGAGGAGCCCACCTCCAGGTGAGGAGCTCCAAGAGGACTGGAAGCCAGAGACATGGACATAGATGGGGCCAGTGAGAAAATAGGTGCCGGGCTAGGTACCAAGGTAAAGACGGTCCAAGCATTGCTCCGAGAGAGCATCGCCGATACATCAAGGGTGGTTGATGCCGACAGGAGAAAAACTGCTGTTGGAGCTAAGACAGTATGCACCAGAGTGGACATCGGTACCGGGATCTTCAAGATCTGGGTAGAGGCCGGAGGAGGATAAACAGGGGAAGATACAGTAAAAGATTCCGAGCCAAGAGGGACAGAAGGTCTAGCTGGAATGAGCAATCCCCTAGCTGCCAGAAGCTGGTCCACAACCCATACTAGATCGAAAAACTCCTAGTGGATCTAAAGGAGGTTGCTGAAGGAGAATCAGCTCTTTCTAGAAAGGGGCTAAACCTCTGCCCCAAAAAAGGGACGTTGGAGAGTATCTTGTCCTTGGCAGATATTCAAGTTTTGGAGCCAATGGAGTTGAAGAAACTGTCGTCACCATGGCCGGAGATGGTGCCAAAGCAGATACAGTCATCGGAGCCAATGTCAGATCCAAGGACAGCATCGAAGTCAGTGGTGACAAGGTGGGAACCGAAATAGGGGTGAATATCATGGGCGGCACCGAGGAAGAAGATACAGAGCCTGGTGCTGAAGAGGTCTGTGCCGAGGGCGCCGGCGAAGCATGGAGCAGACTCGGTTCCGTAACTGATGGAGATGCAGGAGCCAAGTGACTTTGTTTTTCCTTACGTTTTTTGGTCTTTGGAGGGAGTGAGACCTCCGACCCAGGCAGAGCTTCCAAAAAAGATGTCTTGATTAAACCTTTGAAAATACGTTTATTTTTATGTTCTGCTAGTGTACGATTACTAAAACTAGCACAAATGTCACAGTCAGCTTTAATATGATCCACGCCCAAACAGTAGACACAATAAGACAAAATAAGCATGTGTATCTGAGTTAGGCATCTTACGCCCACACTTGTCATACTGTTTAAACCCCAACTTAGCTTTGTCTGACATAGTAAGGCAACAAGGCCATCTACAGAAAAAATAAAATAAGGGAGAGAAAAGGTAACAAAATACCAACAATGGTATTTAAAAAATACCACAAGTGGTAAGGAAGAGCCTGTCAAAGGAGGAGAGAGGGACAGTACCCATAATGGTAGACATTAAATTACCAAGATAAAGGGTAGGAAATAGAATTAGGTTATAGGCGACAGTGAGAAAAGGCTAAATTGACTAAAAAATAAACAATTTTGAAGAGAAACTGTCTTAAAAATAAATTTCTACTTAGCTTTGAGAGAGATGGCTAGCAAGTCTGACTAGGAACGTGACAAACGAGATCTGGATTAACTAGGAGAGGGGCATTATGGGTAGGTCTTAGCTGAAAGTTTTTGGCTGGCGCGAGCTTGGAAACGGCCGTATTGGTTCCGAGGACAGAACTGAGGTCCTAATAGTAATTAATGAACAAAGATTTACAACATCAGATGTTCAATTATACAGAGGCTTCTTGTGCTACTGAGCATAGTTATACAAGTACTGGCATAAATTTCAGGCATATGTACATCTGTGCGTGTTCCTGCATACTGGCAAAGTCTTCACTGAGACATATTAATATAGCAGACAGCTTTCGAAAAGTACTACCACTTGTATTCGATCAGAATATTGCCGTGAATTGGAGAATATATAAACAATAGTATGATATATTCATATAAGCAGCTTATTCTGATAAAGATGCACGCACCAGGGCATTCATTTTGATAAACCTAGCAGCGTCAGAGGCCATTGAAAGGGAGTATTCATTTGTACATGCACCAGCAGTGTATGAAGGTGAAGGGGAAAATAGTCATACTATTGTACAGGCTGAATCAAGGGAGGACCCAAGTGTCTGAAGCATAAATTCAGAGAGAAGTGTAACCCCCAGACCAATGTTACATTAGAGAGGCATTTGTTTACAGAAGAGATCAAAAGCAAGGAGAAACTTTTGCAGCTTATATTACTGACCTGAAGAACAAAGCTAAAACGTGTAGGTTTGGTGATTTTAAAGGATAGGCTCATGTGTAGTATTAATAGTGCTGCTGTGAGAAAGACTTTGCTTTGTGACAGTGATTTAACACTGAGCAAAGCTATTGAGATTTGTCAAATCCATGAAGTTACAGAAAGGCACACAAATATACTTGCAAGTGATAAGTGCATGGCTTCAGCAAGCTCCAGAACAAATGTAGACAAAATGCAATATGTGGCAGGCAGAAACAGGCCTAACCACATGGCAGCTGTAGCCACTGTGGGTGTGGCACGGAAAACCTGCAATCTTCCAGCAAATTCTAAGATTAGTTCAGTTAAAGGAGCATGCTCTGTGTAGTACAAGGCTGAGTCAGCAAAAACGCAAGTCAAGCTTTGTTATTAACTGTTACAATTGTAGTGCCAACCATGCATGAGTCTAAAAGAGAAAAGTGCTTAGCATTTGGTCAGCGATGCCATACATGTAAGAAATGGAACCATTTTCAAAAATTTTGTACATCAAGTAAGTCTCATACTATTATAAAAATGTGTAATTCGAAAAAGTAAACTGATAAGTTGAACTGCAACAGTCTGCTTTTGTAGTAGATGGTGTGTCAGTAACTGGTGAGAGAATTGATGCAGTAGATTTACTGGCAAAGAATAAAGTATTTTGTACTGTCCAGATCAATGGTAAACCCAATGAGCTCAAAATAGACACTGGTTCAAAGTGTAATGTTATGTCTGCAGATACTTTTGCTAAAGTGAGAGTTGGTGAACAACTAAACGTGACCAGTTGTGTGAAACTTGTTGCTTATGGAGGTGAAGAAATTCAAATGGAAGGCTCAGTAGTGCTTTCATGTTATGTGGCCAAGAACTGTTATAGCTTATTATTTTATGTAGTCCTAAGACCTGTGCAGTCCTTATTGGGTCTCAAAGACAGTTTTGAATGAATCTGCTTTCTTTTACCAAAGAAATTCATCAAATAGGCACATATCCCAGTTCAGCTTCACTAACACTATTTTTTCAAAGTATGCTGATGTTTTCGACAACAAGTTTGCCAAACTTTCAGTTGTGTATTCTATGAAGTTAGACCCAGAGATCAGTCCAGTGGTCAGACCAACAAGAAAAGTTCCGATAGCTATGCAACATTAAGTCAAAGCTCAGCTACACAAAATGGTGCAGCAAGGTGTAATTTGTCCAGTTACAGAACCTACCAAATGGGTGTGGTCATGGTAGCAGCTCACAAAAAAGGCTCAGACAAAATCAGAATATGCATTGGCCCAACAGATTTGAGCAAAGCATTAAAAAGACCTCATCATCCCATGTGTACAGTCGAAGAAGTCGCAGCGCTAATACCGAATGTCATTGTTTTTTCTAAATTAGATGCAAAAAGTTCATTTTGGCAAATAATGCTCAATCGCAAATATTCACTACAGACTACATTCAGCAACCCATTTGAAGGATACACATTTCTCAGGATGACATTTGGAATAAATTCTGCAAGTGAAGTCTTTCAATGTGCAATGGAGCAAATTTTTTTCAGGTTATCCTTGTGCCATAATAGTAGATGATTTGTTAGCCGAAGGCAGTGGTGAAGCAGAGCATAACAAAAATCTTAAAAGAGTTCTAGGCAGAGCACATGAAGTGAACTTGAAGCTCAACCCTCTAAAGTGCAAATTCAGACTACCAGAAGTTACACATGTAGGTCATTCATTTACTATCATTGGCATGAGACCAGAATCCATCCAAACAAGTAACCATCCTTGAGATGTCAGCACCAGATAATGTACAAGCTCTACAAAGTTTTCTTGGTAAGGTCAACTATCTAGGCAAGTTTATACCAGACTTTAGTGAGCAGACAGCATCTTTGAGAGAACTAACACGTATGAATGTTACATGGTCATGGTTAGAACATTACCAGAAAGCATTTGAAGACCTTAAGCAGAAAATTGCTACTCCACCTACATTAAGATACTATGATGTCCACAAACCAGTAACTCCTTCCTGCCATGCTTCACGATTTGGTCTAGGGGCAGTTATTCTTCAAGAGGGTAGACCAGTAGCCTATGCATCTAGAATACATACTCAAACTGAAATGCAATGTGCTCAGAGTGAGAAAGACCTTTTGGCAATAGTGGCTGCATGTTATATCTAAGGTCAAGATATTCAGGTTGAAACTGATCATCATCCTCTGGTTACTATTTTATAGAAGCCTATGCATTCAGCTTCAGCAAGATTACAAAGAATGATGCTCAAACTGCAAATGTATAACTTCAAAATATAGTCTATGCAAAAGGCAAACTTCTTTATCTGGCTGATGCCTTATCCAGATTGCCCAGAAATACAACAGAACAGTTCGACACAGAGAATTTTGATTTCATGGAAGTGCGTAATTTTTCTACCACAAGACTTGATGAGCTAAGACATCACACAAAGACTGATCCAGTTTTTCAAAAGCTCAATCACTACATCAATGATGGATGGTCGTCAAAGCAATCTAGTGTACCACCTGAAGCACAAACGTATTTTCCTTACAGAGATTAGATGTTGATGGAAGATGGCATTATTTTCAAAGGTCTTAAAACTGTTGTTCCTGCCTCCTTACAACACAAATGCATCCAGATTGTGCTTCGTGGTCACCCAGGTTCCAAAGCTACCAAAAGAAGGGCAAGAGGACTAGTATTTTGGAATTCTCTAGCAAAACACATTGATAAAGTACTTTCTTCTTGTTCAGTATGCAGTGGTACTAAACCGCATTTGCAAAGAGAACCATTTCAGCTGAGTCAAGTTCCTGAACTACCTTGGTCAACAGTGGAACAAATCAACATTACTTAGTACTGGTAGACTCTTACTCGAACTGGTTTGAGATCGATCTACTACCTAAAGTAACTTCCACTACCGTTATTATTAAGTTTAAACATCATTTCTCAGCCCATGGGAGTCAACAAAAGCTCATCTCTGACAATGGTACCCAATTTATCAGTTAGTTGTTTCAAAAATTTGCAAGAGAATGGGACTTTGTACATGTTACTAGTAGTCCAGAATATCCACAGTCAAATGGACTGACTAGCTGAACATGCAGTGCAGAGTACAAAGCAATTACTTGAGAAGTCAAAGTGTGATAATACAGATGACTTTTTGAATTTACTTTATCTCAGAAACATACCCTGTGATGCTATACTTGGCTCACCTGCTCAGAGACTTCTGTCTAGGCAAACCAGAACAGCATTGCCTATCAATTCCATCCCTAAAGCTGAACATTCAACACAGGCGATCCCAGTTGCTAAACTCAATTCCAATGTGTATGTCACATATTTGGTTATATTTCCAGACCTAGTGTGAAATAAGCAGCAACTTGGACATAAATGTATATATGTATCTAATTTTGTAGAAGTGCATGATGAAAAATGAATTTGTATCTATGGCATATCAGTCAGGGTTGTCAATGACGCATGACACATTTCTCAAAGAGGGAGGATGTAGAATAACATGTGTGTTGCACCTTTAAGAAGCATTTCAAAGACCTGAACATGCATATAAATAACAAGCACATGCTAGTTTAAGTGTCATTTTGTAAGTACAGCCAGAGTGTGAACATCTATGCATGAGACAGCTAGTTTGTATATGTGTTAAAGTTACTTAGCTTCATTCTAATGTGTTCTGTCATTCGTCTAGTCAGGATGTAATAGACAATTCTTTGTGGGTTCTGTTCAAGCAGCTTTATTATGTACAAACACATCAGGATTGAGGCTTAAAACTTTAACTTAGATAAACTTATAAACAAACTAACTATTATACTCCTACATGTTCACTTTCTGACTGCACTATCAAAATGGCACTGAAGCTAGCACATGCTTGCTATTTATATGCATGTTCAGTCCTTGAAATGCTTTGTAAAGATACAGAACACACACTTTGTTCTATATCCTCCCTCTGTGAGAAATACGTCATACAATACTGATGACATCAGTTGACATGGAATCAATACAAATAATTCTTTATCATACAATTACACAAAACTAGATACATATATACAATTATGTCCAGGGTGCTGTGTATTTCACACTAGGTCTGGAAACAATACCAAATTGTGTCACATAAAATTTAAAATTAGATTTAGCTACTGGGACTCTCTCTGCTGAATGTTCAACATTAGGGACATCAGGAACATCTTCAGGAATGGAAGTAGAAGTTAAGACACCTTCTGCAACAGGAACATTGTCTAGATTGCTCTGAGATCTAGAGTCTGCATCACAAGAACAATGTTGCTGATTCTGGTACAGGAAGAAGACATCTGCGATTTCTCCTGTACTCCACACCCTGAGATTCTACGAAGTAGGATCTCTGCTTGGTGCATATACTTGTTACTTCACCAATCTGGTCAAAACCTTTCACCGTTTGCATCCTCACGGTCTCCCCTTATTTCAATGGAAGAAGAAATCTGCTCGATTTATATAACTGAACTTCTGGAAAGAACGCTTCTTGAATAATTGGGCTCGAATGGTTCTCTTGTTCTTAGCTTTAGGCCTCAACAAACTGGAACTAATAGGCATTGTTGTTCTGGTTTGCCTGAATAGACGTTTCTGAGCAGGCAAGTCAAGTATATCACCACGGGGTATGTTTCTGAGATAAAGTAAATTCAAAAAGACATCGGTATTGTCATACTTTGACCTCTCAAGTAATTGCTTTGCACTCTGTACTACATGTTCAGCTAGTCCATTTGACTGTGGATATTCTGGACTACTAGTAACATGTACAAAGTCCCATTCTCTTGCAAATTTCTGAAACAACTGACTAGTAAATTGAGTACCATTGTCAGAAATAACTTTGTGTGGACCACCATGGACTGAGAAATGACTTTTCAACTTAGTGATAACAGCAATGGACATTAGGTTAGGTAGTAAATCAATTTCAAACCAGTTTGAATAAGAGTCTACCAATACTAAGTAATGCTGATTGTTCCACTCAAATGTATTAATGGCTACTGTTGACCAAGGTAGCTCAGGAACCTGACAACTGAAGTGGCCCTCTTTGCAAATGCCGTTTAGTACTATTGCATACTAAACAAGAAGAAAGTACTTTATCAATGCCTTTTACTAGAGAAGGCCACAGTACTAGTTCTCTCGCCCTTCTTTTGGTAGATTCAGAACCTGGATCACCACAATGCAAAATCTGGATATATTCATATTGTAAGGAAGCAGGAACAACAATTTTAGGACCTTTGAAAATAATGCCATTGTCCATCAATGTCTCACCTCTGTAAAGAAAATAAGTTTGCGCTTCAGATGGTACACTAGATTGCTTTGACAGTCATCCAACACTGATGCAGTGGTTGAACTTTTACAAAATTGGATCAGTCTTTGTATGATCTCTCAGCTCAAGTCTCGTGGTGGAAAAATTATGCACTTCCATTATGTCAAAGTCAAAATTCTGTGCATGAAACTGTTCTATTGTACTTCTGGGCAATCTGGATAAGGTTGTTGTTGTGTCTTTCGGCTTTTCCCGGTTAGGGGTTGCCACAGCGGAATTCTGGTCCGCTAATGATTGGCAGTAGATTTTTACATGCTGGCTTGCCGGGCCTAATGCACAACCTTCAACGAAGGAACGCCCATTCACGCATGTTGCCACACAGAAGACGCTCTAACTGAGAATCGAACGGGCAACATCTAACTGTGAGGCGACAATGATACAGCAGCACCACCACCGCAGTATCAGCCAGATAAAAAAGTTTGCCTTTTGTATAGACTGTTTTGAAGTTGTATTTTTGCAATCTCAGCATCACATTTTGTAATCTCGCTGGAGCTAAATGCATAGGCTTCTTTAGAATAGTAACTAGAGGTTGGTGATCAGTTTCAATCTGAATAGCTCGACCATAGATATAATAATGAAACTTTGAACATGCAAATACTATTGCCAAAAGTTCTTTTTCAGTTTGAGCATACTGCATTTCAGTCTGGGTACAGGTTCTGAACGCATAGGCTACTGGTCAGCCGTCTTCAAGAATAACTGCGCCAATACCAAATTTTTAAGCATCACAGGAAAGAGTGACTGGTTTATTGACAACATAGTATCTTAATGTAGTGGAGTGGCAATTTTCTGCTTAAGGTCTTCAAATGCATTCTGGTGTTGTTATAACCATGACCATGTAACATTTTTGCACATCAGCTCTCTAAAAGGTGCTGTCAACTCTCTAAAGTCTGGTATAAACTTGCCTAGATAGTTGACCATGCCAAGAAAATGTTGTAGAGCTTGAACATTATCTGGTGCTGGCATCTCAAGAATGGCTGCTTGCTTTGATGGGTCTGGTTTCAAGCCAGTGCTGGCAAATAAAATGACCTACATATATAACTTTTGGTAGTCTGAATTTGCACTTCAGGGGATCGAGCTTTAAGTTCACTTCACATGCTTTGTCTTGAACTCTCTTAAAGTTTCTGTCATACTCTGCTTCACAACTGCCTCCAACCAATAAATCATTTACTATTACGGCACAAGTATAACTTGATAAAATTTGCTCCACTCCATGCTGGAAGACTTCACTTACAGAATTTATTCCAAATGGCATCCTTAGGAATCTATATCTTTCAAACGGAGTACTGAAAGTAGTCAGTATTGAGAATTTACGCTCAAGGATCACTTGCCAGAATGAACTTTTTGCATCTGAGACAGAAAAAACAGTGGCATTCGGTATTAGGCTGCGACTTCCTCAACTGTATTCATTGGATGATGCGGTCTTTTTAATGCTTTGTTCAAATCTCTTGGGTCAATACATATTCTGATTTCATCTGAGCCTTTCTTCTGGCCAGCTACTATGGGACGACACCCATTCAGTTGGTTCTGTAACTGGACAAATTACACCTTGCTGCACCATTTTATCCAACTGAATTTTGTCTTTATCCTGCATAGCTATCTAAACTTTTCTTGCTGGCCTAACTACTGGAATGACCTCTGGGTCTAACTTCATAGAATAACACAACTGGAGGTTTGCCCAACTTGTCATCAAAAACATCAGCATACTCTGAGAAAATAGTTTCAGAAAACTTGGAACTAGGATACGTGCTTATATGATGAACTTCTTTGATAAAAGAAAGCAAATTCATTCTCAAACTGTCTTAGAGACCCAATAGTGACTGCAAAGGTCATCGAACTACATGGAATAACAAGATGTAAGTTTCTAGCCACATAACAAGAAAGCAGTACTGAGCCTTCGGTTTGAATTTCTTGACCTCCATAAGCAACAAGTTTCGCACAACTAGCCACACTACGTTGTTCACCAGCACTCACCTTAGCAAATGTGTTTGCTGACATAGCATTACACTTTCAACCAGTGTCTACTTTGAGTTTGGTGGATTTACCATTGATCTGGACAGTAGAAAACACTGTTCTTTGCCAACAAATTGACTGCATCAATCTTTTCACCAATTACTGATACCCCATCTACAAAGAAAGTAGAATTGCAGCTCTCTATATGATCAACTTGCTTTTTCGAGTGACCCTTCTTTATAACGGTGTGAGGTTTACTTGATTTGCAAAATTTTTGAAAATGGTTTCATTTTTTCCACTTGTGGCATTGCTGACCAAATGCTAAGCATTTTTCTTTTAGACTCACAATTGGCACCACAACTGTGACAGTTAACAATAAAGCTGGATTTGGGTTTTGCGGACTCACGCTTGTACTGCACTGAGCATGCTCCTTTCTTAGAACTTGCTGAAAAACTATGTGGTTTCCCAGGAAAACCAGCAGTGCTGTAGCTGCCATGTGCTTAGGCCTGCTTTTCCTTGCCATGTGTTGCATGCTGTCTATATTTGCTCTGGAACCGGCTGAAACCATGCTCTAATCACTTCTGTGCCTGTCTGTAACTTCATGGATTTGACAAATCTCAATAGCTTTGCTTAGCATTAAATCACTGTCATGAAGCAAAATCTTTCTCACAGCAGCACTATTAATACCATACACACAAGCCTGTCCTTTCAACAAACCAACACATTTTAGCTTCACTTCTCAGGTCAATAATATAAGCTGCAAAAGTTTCCCCTGGTTTCTGATCTCTTGTGTAAACCAAATGCCTCTCTAATGTAATACTTGTCTGGGGTTACACACTCGAGGACTTCCCTTGATTCAGCATGTACAACAATATGACAGTTTTCACTTTCTCCCTCATATACTGCTGGTGCATACACAAATTAAGGCTCTCTTTCAATGGTCTCTAACACAGCTAGGTTTAGCAAAATGAATGCCCTGGTATGTGCATCTTTGTCAGAATAAGCTGCTTGTATAAAAAATATCATTATCTTGCTCAAATATTCACCAGTTCTCTGCAATATTCTGATCAAATACAAGGGGTGAGGGTTTTTGAAATCCTTCTGCCATTATTTACACATACCAGTGAAGGCTTTTGCAAGTATGCACGAACACACACGTATACACATGCCAGAAATTTATGCCAGTATTTGTAACTTTGCCCAATAGCACAACAAGCCTCTGAATAACTAAACTTTGCGAAATAAGTCTCTTGGGTACTGTGATACTCTTGAAATTACTGTACTGTAAGAAATCACCACTTAGTGTAAGAAACATTTCAATATAATTGCACTCTGCGAATGAACTGGGCAGAAAGAAGCTTGGAGTAAGAAACATTTCAAAGTAACTGCACTTTGTGAATAAACAGTACACAGCACACTGAAACTTCCCCAAAATGGCAGTACTTGGCTAAATAATTCTTTGCAGTGCAAGAAACACTCTGTAATGGTGGCACTTTGTGAACAGACACACCTAGCACAAGAAAGTTTTCAAAATGGCTGTATTTTGACTGTGCTTCAACAAATAGTTCCACCCTGCACACAAATAAACTCTTCGAACTACATGCACAGTAATAAGCACACACTGTAAACAGTTTCACACACATTGAGGTAACTCTAGTTATGCCATGAATACAATACGAAGTAGTAGTTATGCCAAAACACAGTACTTTGCCAAGAAACATGCAGCCGCCTTGCTTTATTTATGCCTAATGTGCCCTTTTTTGCCCTTTAATATTTATTTTGGCATGCCTATTGTACTTTCTTGTGCTCGTTTTACTTTAATCATGCTCGTTTTGCTTCAAACATGCTTGTTTTGCAATTCTGAGGTAATTTCAAACTCCTTATGTGCTTTTCTGATAATCATTTTATCAAATATCTTAATTTTAAACATTTTGTTTAATTAATAAACCCCTTGTGCCTCTTCCTTGTTTAATAATGTGCCCTTGTAATGCTCCATTTTATCTTTTTTTTTATATAAAGTAAACTGTTTGTGCAAGTTTTCATTAACTTTAGTTTGTTTCTGGCTCTTTTTCATGCTTGTTTCTCTTAATTTACCTTCACTGTTAACTCTGCACCTCATAGCTCTGAAAAACAGTCTCTGGAATCCCAGTTCTGACACCATGTTGCTTGTCTATTCAGGACGTAATAGACAAGTCTTTCTGGGTTCTGTTCAAGCAGCTTTATTATGTACAAATGGTTTCACTTCATAATCTCGAATTACTGAAATCTCGAATTTCAGTAACCTGAGACTATAAAGTCGAACCATTCACAATACCAAAATCCACAATCCCGAATCACACAATCACGAACATACATACACCACAAAACACACACACCATTCCACTCACAGATCACAAACCACACAACCCTACACTACATATAAGCAGGGGGCAAGCCTCCCTGCACCCCCTATGTGGGGGGATGTGCCCTCCACACCACCCTACTTACATATACCAACTCTGAGGTCGCACATAAAAAAAAACTCACAACACGCCATCCTCCACTCACTTGCACACAAATACACATCACACATACACAAATGCCAACAAATCCAACACTGACACTCACATTTACACCTCCCTACCTTTACCCACACATACAACGTACAAAATCACACACAAACACTCACTCACCTGCAATCTCAGGCACCATAACACTACACGTGACATACCGGAAATGCATAAGCTCTAATTCGAGATATTCAAATTCACTCTTATGCACTTTCAGCATTCTGATTTTCGCCTTCATGGTCTCGGGTTACTGAAATTTGGGATTTCAGTAATTCAAGATCATGAAGTGTAACCCTACAAACACATCAGGATTGAGGCTTAATAACTAACTCAGATAAACTTATAAACTAGCTATTACACTGATACATGCTCACCATCTGGCTGCACTCTCAAAATGGCACTGAAATTAGCATGTGCTTGCAATTTATATGCAAGTTCAGTCTTTGAAACACTTCTTAAAGATACAGCGCACACACTCTGTTGTACATGTTTGTACATAATAAAGCTGTTTAAACAGAACCCATAATGTTCGTCTACTTCATCCTGACTAGACGAGTGACACTACTGTTGTTTCTTCAGGTTATCCGAAAGACAAAATAAATGGAACCCTCAGCAACACAACAGTAGCACTTTGACCATAATTAAAGATAGTAGAGCAAAACATATCATACACAGCACAATTCTTCACAATGTGCATATGTCACAACAACCAAACAAGCCCATACACGACTTGCAGAAGTCATTTTTGCGATATGCTAATGGCGGAGTACTTGTGCAACATAGCAACTCAAACATCTAATTTTTTCAGATGATGCATTAAACAGTGGCCACATCTGCAAAGTTTGTGGTACCTCAGGTGGACGTATAAGATCTTATCAAAAAGAGCATAGATATATACACACACACACACACAAACACACACACACACGTTTGTTTTCTCTAATTAACTCTAAATATCATTTACTGAAAGTGCAAACCAAGACCAAAATTCTTCTTCCATGGGACATGACAACATACATTAATACTTAACAGTATTAAATGTGCCATTACAGACACACTCAAAACTGTTTAACTTATGCTTAACTAATGTTTACTGTCCCCGATGACTGGCTGACTGTAGCAGTGGTAACCCATAAAAGAGTAGCCTTACAACTGATCCAGTAATTGCAGACCTATTAGCCTTGCAAGTCTCATCTACAAATCCATAGAATGTATTACGATTGTCCTCAAAATTAGATATCAAGAATTTTATTAGCTCTGACTCCCAGTAATTTTGCTTTTTAAATGGGTAGATCCTACCTATTTAACCTGGTAAACTTCTTTGAAAGGGTTATGGAGACTGTAGACTGTGGCCATGCAGTCCACATGGTGTATCTTGACCTGGCCAAGGCCTTCGACACCATTTTCCATGCTGGCATCATAAAAAGCTAAATGCTTTAAAAGTAACTTGTACGTGGAAAGATGGACAGAAACTGCTGTAAAGACAGAACCCACACAGTGGAGTTGTAGAAGCTTCATCAAAAAGTATGAAAGTGACCACTGGTGTCCCCCAGGGCTCAGTGCAGGGACTCTTCCTTTTGATATTTACTTCTCAAGCAGACAATCAAGACTTCTGGCTCATAGTCTGCATACAATTGCAAACTGAGGTCTATTTTTAATTCACCCTGTTACACCCAAACCCTCCAGAATGAACTCTCCCTAATAAAGCCTTAGTATACTGAAAATGGGCTCACATTAAAATTTATAGTACCATCACTTTTGGCAGACAACTCCTCTTCTCATCATTATATATAGACAATAAAATACTAAATGTAATCAGGGACCCAGGTACTTGGGTTGATAACTCCCTCTCTCTTGATCATCATGTGATAATGGTGGTCATGAAATGCTTGTACTTAGTCCAGCGAATTGCCAAAGGAATATCATCAAGGTTTAAAGAGGTAATCATTCTCTTACAACTGGCACCGATAAGACCAGTTATCAAGTACAACATCCCCTTTAAGATGTATCTCATTAACCATATCAAACAATTAGTAAGACCCCAAATATTCCTAACCAAAAGATCACATCTAAATTCCCTGAACTACTAAGAGAGTCTGGAAGCTTTATCCTTTTCTTAAATGTCTTAACAGACTTTTTTAAAGGGAGAACTCTGTTTCACTTATTGTGCCATTATAAACCAGATTGTCATGAACCTCTGGTTTCTCTGAAAGTCCAGTACCTCCATTCATAATAGAACCAAGGCCCTAAATATTCTCCAACAATTAGCTAAAACATGTAGAGGCACATGTTTTTATCCCTATGGTTCCCAAACCTCTGGAATAAAAGAATAAAACCTCCCCTACAAGTTAAGCAGTGCAACTCACTAGCTTCCTTTAAACATAAACTAGATGACTGGATAGGTATCCATAAAACTTACTCTAGGATTGAATGGTACAGTGGTGAATTTTTTACTACTCTTCTATTGCATATTATGCTTGTAGCCTGGGAGATGCCATATTTTGTGCAGAGATATCCGGCAGACAGATGTGCAGTCAACATACAATGTACAGGGGTCACATGCAACAAGTGGATCAAGGGTGGTACACAGTAACATGTGTGGTTATGACCCCTTTATAGTGGACAAAGTTGATGAAACAACCATTCAGGAGGTCTGGTCACCTCATTGCAATGCTCACAACAACATGATGAATATTTCATGACAATGTCATGGTAAGCAGATAGCAGGACTGTTGAATTACTGATGTGAACAGCAGTGTACAACAGGATATGTAACTGCCAAGTGTAGGCAAACTATTAACACATGCAGCTGCACACAACACTGATCAGTGTTAGTTTGTACCTGTCCACCATCCACAGTCATCACAATGTGTTGCCATTAATGACTCATTTGCCATATGGAAGCTTTGGATGCCAGCAGGAAAGGGTATTCACAATACAGGTTTGCCATGCCAGACAGGATGTATAGGTGGTGCTGCTGTGGTAGAGGGTAATTCCAAGGGTAATGCCACAACATTATAACATCCTGCAGCCAAGTGTAAATGCAAAAATGCAGACTGCTTGCCTATGCCATATCCCAAATGCAGGTGGCCATGGTAAGGAAGAAGGAAGTCGGTTGCTGCCTCATGTCTGTGATGCAAGATTCATGGAGATATTCTGTCTTTGGCTAACAAGCATCCTCATCAGTACAAATGTCCAATTTGTGTTCCAAACAGTGCACACCTGTCTCAGTTGCTCGTCTCTGTCTTAGGACCAATACAAGCATTGCACAGAACATCATGTACCAACCACAGGATACCCCGTCTTTTTCACCAGGAATGCCAGGTGATGTAGGTAGCATTGTAGCAAGTCCAGTCTGCCAACAATGCAAGTCTGGCAGATTTAGTAAAAGCAAGAATGAATCTCCTCATAGCTGCTCACGCTTTGGTGAATGATCTGTCATTTGCAGTTGGTGCTGCTGGGAATTCTGGTACAGTACACAGAAATATTATTACATGAGTTGCAGCCAGTCAGTGCTGGACAGCAATATCCTTTTGGCTTGCTATGGAAATGAGACTTCTGATCTTTAGTATCCGCAATATTACAAAAGCACTAAAAACAATATCCCCTAAGTGGTGGCCCAAAACGCATTTGTTTTTCTCAATTACACTATCTCAAAGGAATTGTGATTACACAATCAACACTGGAAGATGACACAGGAAAACAGTTCCACTGGAAAAAGTTACACAACTCGGCTTTATAAGAAAACAGCAGCTTAATGTTCAGACATTACCATGGGGTAATGCAATACCCTGTGCACCACAGTAATACCCAATGTCAATACCCTGTGCACCACAACAATACCCAATGTCAATACCTTGTGCACCACAGTAATACCCAATGCAACCTATTACAAGAGGAAAAAAAAGCTTTCTGGACATTTTATAGCATTAAAGTTAATGAGTTGGGAAACTGCAAGTAAAAATACCACCACCTCCTAACACACATAATTTTGTTAGCTTTCTATGTGGATATAATCAGTTCTGTAATATGTCCCTGATTTTGTTAATTCTTTTTCAGGTGGGTGTGCCTATTTAAGAACTGTAAGGTACAAAAGATTTAGTCAGCACACACACACACACACACACACACACACACACACACACACACACACACACACACACACAGCAAAAGCATAAACCATCACAGAGAGAATGTCAAGTTATCAATTAATACCTGGTCCAATGGAAAAAAATGTTCATTTAAATGTAAGATGACCCTAAATATATAGCATTCCCCTCCAAACAAAAATTTACAAAAATTGTTTTGTAAAAGCAATGGAAAAGTACTACCCTAGGGAAAAAAATAATCTTGCAAGTCAACCAAGACAATATACAGAATAATGCCATTCTCAAACCACTAAAAAAAAGTCAAAAGTTTGTGAGTATTTCAAGCAATTTAGTATTTCATTTAGTTAGAGGTGTACTTGAAGGGAAAGTCTGACAAATAAGCAATGGTAGATAAGCAACCACCAAATTTCATTCCACGTAATAATAGCAGGATAGTGCAATCCTAATTAAACTTTTCCTTCTATGGTTTGCAGTCTTTTTCATCAAATGTTTTTTGGTTGATACAAGGAATGTCAACCCCAAACATTAACTCCTGATTCATCAAGTGAATAGCGAGGAAGCATGGACTTGCCCTCCACTGCAGGATGCATGTTAAAGTGATTTCCAATGTTTTCTAATCTTACCTTTGCACCATGGCATGTGGTACAAAAACCTGACAAACAGCACCTTTATCTATTAGGAAGCATTTTCTTGTTGTATTTCAAGAAGAAACATTCTTAAAAAATATGATTTCCATACACTTACATCACTGAGGAGAAACGGTAAACTTTAACCTTAGTAGAGTGAGTGCAGGAAAAGAGTGTTGAATAAATATACTATAATGGGCGCACCACTGTGCATCAGTGAAGGTGCCCCATTAATGTCTATGGACACAACATACATTACCCCATGGAAACGTCACAGTAGTAAATGCTAAACTTATTTGTGCCAAGGTTTAATAAAAAGTTTATACAGGTTATTATTAAAAACTGACCCAAACACATAACTATATGCAACTGCAAAAATGCACTGTGGCACTTGACTAGTCAAATGATACACTGTATATCGTAACATTGGAAAATCACTTTAAATCCCACTACTGAGTTTCAAACAAAATGTGTCTTGATGTTTTGTGAGACACATTTGGTTACAGAGTAGCCTTACACATCCCATGCTTGATAATTATATACAACCCTGAATGAAAATAACTGGGATCATACTATACATAGTTTGAGGGGACCCACGCAAAGGATAAAGAATTTAGGAGCTGCCTTTGTCCATTAGTAGTATAGTGGGCAGTCCTACAGTAAATTTTCAGTTTTCCATCTAAAGATCTAAGTTGCACTTGAATATAGACAGGGATGAACTTTGTTTTATGTGGATGGGGAGTAAGTTCCAAAACAACAGTATCCTCTGCAATATATATCTGTCCCTCCAAACTGCTCTGTTGATGTGCAGAAGAGTATGTCTGATGCTATTTGAATTACAGAAGTGAACTAAATCCAGTTGTAATAGGTAAATTAATGAGTTTTCAATGTACATGGTTTACTGTAGTTATTATTTTAGAACATGCCTGCATACTTGTTAAGGAAACCTGATTTTTCCGAAACTAAGCAAGTATCTCAACCCTCTGTGTTCCAGGCACACCAGTTCTTATACTTGTATCCAGTGAAAAAGCATAATTTATACCATAAAGATTTAGTACTCACAAAAAAGCAAATGTAAGGACTATTTTTCAAATAATGCGTCCAAGTCTCTTTGCTAAATTCAGTTTGAAATGGCATTGATTTTGCTTGCTCCAGTCCTTTTTAAAAGCAACAATTTTAGATCTATAGTTATTTTAAAAGCAATCAAATTTATGCTGTAACACTTTTGCTATCATCAAAACTGGACAAAGACTTTCTTGCACTTCTATTCTAGCTCTGCAAAATACCACCCCCCGGACTTACTAAACTTCCGTGCAAGACAAGCTTAGTCCTGCACGGAAGCGCCCATTTAGGAGCAGGACGGCAGCACGCCATGCATATTAATAAGGCGCACTGCCCGAGCTCCTAGGCTTACATGGAGCGTATAAAAGTGCATACAGCTAACCGTAGGTGCGCGGGTGTGCCCATCACTTAGCTACAGTTAAAGCAGCTTAAAAGACTGAAGAGGATAACAAGGAAGATATATGCAAATGAAGCAGTAGTGTTGTGTGTAGAGCATTCGCCTAATGAGCAGGCATTCCTGGTTTGAGTCCCACTGCAGCATAGTCCATTTTACATGGCAAAGCACGTTATAACCAATATTTTTGTTGCAAAACCCACTTTGTTTGTGTCTTTCGGCTTTTCCTGGTTAGGGGTCGCCACAGCAAAACTCCGGTCTGCTAATGATTGGCAGTAGATATTTATGTGCCGAGTCACCAGCCCTGATGCACAACCTTCAACGAAGGTATGCCCATTCATGCATGTCTCCATACAGAAGACGCTCTAGCTGAGAATCGAACAGGACAACGTCTTGCTGTGAGGCGACAACGCTACCGCAGCACCACCACCGCAGTTTTGTTGCAAAGCCCACTACATAACATATATTTATGAACTGGAGTACTGCAGGAAATGCACATGTGAAGTGTCAGTGTCATAGTGAATAAGGCACTAGTAAGAAGGTTTAAGCACAAATAAGTAGTAGTAAGCATATGCAAGCACTAGTAAGCATGTTGAAGTGTGTTTGCACTGGGGTAAGCAGTGCCTACACAGGTGAAGGCAATGCAGAAGCTAACTGAGGGTAAGAAACTGTAACCTATTGCTTATCACCATGCAAACACGCACAAACCGGCCTACAACTGCTTTAAAGTGCCTTAATCACTCTGTATCCAACGGCCTGTGTTCTGCCCAGCAACAAAATAAATAGCCTCTGCAAAGCTCAAACGCAGGATCCTGCACACCACAGACAACGTGATTTACTACTAAGCCATGCCAGATATACATAAATCTGATGCATTCAGAAACATAACATCCAGCCCAGTTATGCAACAGTGAATGTATACCAACATCTAGATGTATGTGTGTGTGTAAATATATTAATATCTAAACAAATACAACATATCTATATATGTAGATATATATATATATATATATATATATATATATTTAGCAACATATACATATATATATGGCCACACATCTGTAGATAGCAATGGTAGATTGACGAAAACAATGTCCATATGCACAGTTAATAGGGTTTAGAAGCCCCAAACAATATACGTCATGTACAAATAGGCCTACCCCCCCACCACAGCCAAACACGTCCGCCCTGCAATACACTACCAAGTGTTACAGATCCCATAAGCAGGACCTGACATGACATCGGCACAAGATGTTAACAGTTCTACAACCCACCTGCATGATGTCAGGCTGGTACTGTTAACATATCATGCAGTACAGTCTGGCTCCCACAGGAAATGTAACATTTGCAAGCCATCAACATCCCCAGGATACATATACACAGACACATATATGCAGATACAGATATACATATATACTACACATACACACGCAGAGATATGTACAGTAAGATACATATGTAGAAGGTGCAAACAATATGGAACTGCCACTATGCCTACAGTTCACAATTGGACACTGCATGGGCCACCCATACAGATTACAGTCGTTGCCTGCAACATACACCCACAGAGAGGTCATAGAAACCACACACAGGTTTGCAGAAATGGAAAACCTTTATTCGTGTGCTATTACAGTTCTATATGCCATGTCATATAGCTGTTCAGGCACTGACATCCATATAAACAGAGTAATGCAACTGTGAAACAGTTATACAGTAGTCTGGAAAGGTTCACAACTGTTGCTGTCCAGGCCAAAGCCTTCAAATTGTACAACAGTAATGACAGACTGGGCCACAGGATACCAAACAATCAACAGTATGTAATGCAGGTGTATAGTTCAGCAGCCTCTATCTACACTTTGTACAAAATCACTAGGTGGTAAAGATGTCAGTTGACCAAATGGGATGTAACTGTTACATAACAAGGCACAACTGACACCATCACAAGCACACTGACAAACAGAACAGTCTGTACGGCAGGAAGCAGTAGGCCTGCATTAACCCAATTTATGTGAGTAATGTAAATATAGGTGAAGTATACGGTACTGTACATTCAGATACCTTAAGGCAGCTCACCCCTGATACCCCCACATTTTGTAACAGCCTAGGTCATTTATGGTGCATCCCCCCCTAGACTCAATACTACAGGGCTATATACCACGGTTACATACAATGGCCTCTGGAGTGCATAAGGGCACACATGTATTGTGTGGGTGAAGCCCACATACATATGGCCCCAGCACCACCGTATGTGTGGGGGATACAACAGCAGTGGACTGATGCCAGCAATGGGAGTGTGATATACACACAGCCCACTACAGAACAACCCCTGACAGCATTTCATATGTGCAAACTTTGGTATGTAGGTGGAGGACAGAGGCTGGAACACAGTCCCATATGTGGAAAACTGTTACCATACACTAAACAAGTTGCTGGTGTTAAAGGATAGTCTGCAACATACCCTTAGCCAGGGAATTGAGATTAGAAACATAAATGGATGTAGCCATGTACTGATAGCACTCAACACACACTGCCAGTGAAATATCTGACACAGGACCTGTGTGGTGGACAAACAAAATATGACAGGCACACTTCTGGCCACCAACATGATAGGCCCACAGTTGAGAGCTACGCAGACAGACTGCATTCCAAGGTAAACTAGTATGTACACACACACCCTGTAACACCAGTACTATACAAAGTATAACACGACTCTACTCACACTCTGTCTGTAGTTCTGGAACCTCCTACAAATATGTCGCTGGCCTGAGTGTGCTGGTTTCCCTGGAAGAGGTATTGCTACCTGCTGTCTGTAACACTGATGCCCACACACAGGAAAGGTAAAGGGACCACACCCACATGATGTAGGGATTTATTGTAGGTGGTTGCCATGACCGTGGTAATTGGAAGTACTACACAGCAAGCTGCATGCAGTTGGAAAGTGTAGGAAACTGACTGGTGTAGAGGCCATCACCTGATCAAGTGCATCACCTACTAAAGCCAGGCTGCAATCTACCCCAAGCAGCTCAATCCATTCATTAGAGAGAGAGAGAGAGACACAGACAGAGAGAAACAGAGAGAGAGACACACACAAACAGACGGAGACAGAGAGAGAGACAGACAGACGGAGACAGAGAGAGAGACAGACGGAGACAGAGAGAGAGAGACAGACAGAGACAGAGAGACAGACGGAGACAGACAGAGACAGGCGGCGACAGAGAGAGAGAGAGAGAGAGAGACAGATGAAGACAGAGAGAGAGAGAGACAGATGGAGACAGAGAGAGAGAGACAAATGGAGACAGAGGGAGAAAAAGCAAGCAAGCTAGCTAGCTAAAACAAAAGCGGAAAAAAATAACAGCTGAAAACACAGCCATATACGCAGCTGCCATTCATAAATGCATCATTCCCACAACAGGTATGTGAATTATATGTACATGTATTAGAATGTAGTACCTGGTCCACTTTAATGTGATAGATGATGTGGAATCCGTTATATGAGCCATCAAGTGTTGTTGTGATGATGCTCAACTGAACAACTGCTAAGGACAATAGTGTTTGTCTCTGTGGGTAGAGGGCCATAGCTGTTAACTGTACAGGTCAGCACTGACAGACAGGATGTAAGCCATCATAGTGTGTGCTGTGTAATGGGGATTATGTATATGATGTGGCCAATAGCTGGTGGTGGAAGTAATACCATTACGATGGACATATGGGAGCCACAAACCACCACTGGCAGGATACCCAGGTGAATCTGTAATGTAGCATGCCGGAATGCCATAGCTGTGTAATAGGGTTACCTGCAAACAGGTCCCACATATATGTGGCACCTGTCTGTGTTGTAGCAAGGCAAGTGCAGCTGTGCAGGAAGGTGTTGCGAGATTGTGGAGCTGATGTCTGAATGTACCCCACATATAGGTATGCATATGTGTACATATGTTACATATATAATATACAAGGATAAATGTATATCAGCATCTATGTCCAGAAATATACATATACCCATGTGCAGACATATATATGAATTAACATACATCTACACATATATAGATACCTATATGTACATGTCTACATACGTAAAAACACACACACACAAACATATGTATATAAAGACGTGTCCCCTATATCACTACCACAGTGATGTGTATTATGTGTAAGGGAGCAGCACACATAGCAACACACACAGATATCTACAGCTGGCAGAGTGTGCATCATGGATGGGTATGTCACATGTTATTCCCTTCTTAGAACCACATTGCCCCCATCTGTGAAGTATGCAATGGAAATATGGGGAAGTATGGCAGATACACACGTGGAGGTGGTCAGGATTGGTAGACATAGGACAGTCTACAGGGGTGGTATGTGACATGTGGTGGGTAAACACTGTGGATGTTGTGTGTGGTCTGTGCTGTGGATGCCCCATGGTCCCCAATATGGGCACAATAGGAACAGGGCTCCCACCAACTGCCACTTACCACAGCAGTCCATGTCCTGAAGGTGCCAGGTCTGGTGGTTGAGCAGGAGGAGCATGTTGGCCGTGTGAATGTGTACTGAGTGCCTCAGACTGTTGCAGCACATCCCTCATGTGTCTGTGGAGCCTGGTATGGAACAGACCTTAGACCTGAGCTCAGGAGACAGGACCATGTTGGTGTGTGCCCTGAGGGGGGGGCAACATCCCCTGGGTGGTTCCACCTGATGGTATTGCTGTAACAGGACATGAGGAGGCCCCAGGTTGGCACACATGTGATGTGGCCAGGTATCCTGGTCAGATGGGTGTGAAGAGGTGGATCAGCTGGCCAATGGAACATATACATGTTATTGTGTCAGTGTTATAGTACATTTGTTGGTAGTAATAGTCCTACACAATCCTGGTACATGTCCAACAGAATGCATAGATCCCCCCAATAACACAGACTGTCAGATGTGCAGCAATCTCAGAGCAGCCATACCACTGGCATGTATGTAACCACAGTGGCCCTTACAATGGCATGCAAGTGAATAGTCTGTAACAGGCCAGCAATGTTAGTGTCCACACAGGGGACATGGCTACAATAACAAAGCAGAAAGTGTCGTACAATACACAATCTGTCCAAACGGTAGTTAAGCTGTAGGCATACCTAATGAGTTGTGTGTACAGTCTGTTGAAGCTGATATGGGGGAGGGTGACAAAGATGTGTATTACGAACTGTGGTAACCTTGCCATACGAGTTGCTCAGGCCTGTTTCCATCTTCATATCTTTCAGGCAAGATGTCACACATCAGGTTACCCATGTATTCAGCGGAGGAGAATGAGGTCATTATCAACCACCTAGTTCAGCACTACCAGGTTCTCTTTTGCAGGACAGCCCATGAACAGCAGGAGCGGACCGCCCTGAAGAACGATTTAGTCCACAGGGTCAATGATGTCAACTTGCATAACCGCAGTTATGAGCAGGTCCAGCATCACTGCAGCGACCTGCTTTGCAATGCCCATCAGCGTGCTGCCGCAGTCTGGGGCGATCACCTCGCCTCAGGAGGGGGCCATGCCATCCATCCTCCCCCTGACATGTGTGGAGGAGCTCCTGGCCAGCCTCATGTCACCTGCCCGTCCAGATGACCATCAACCACTGGACCCCTTTGTTGAGGTGGGCGTCACCCACACACCAGCAGAGGAGCGTGCAGGTAAGGACACAGTGCACATCAGCAGACCACTGCTGTGTAAATATCCACAGTGGTACAGGTAGATCATGCATATCTGACATGTCATACATATACTGTATTGCTGCATTGTAGTGATAAACAGATGTCCAGGTGTGGTAGCACTGTGGGAATTCACAGTTGATGTATGGTAGTATTGCACCCAGCCTATAGCAGTGCCACAGGTGTGGCCAGTGGCACTGCATCTCTCACCCACTTATGTAGGTCCCTCTGGGGTAACAACAAGGCAGCAGCCTGTAGCTGGTGAGTATGTCTTATGTAGATGCATGCCAACACACAGGACATGTAATGGTGATGGTATATTCCATGCACACATCTAACACACCTACCCTGAATGCATATTGTACATATGCATGTATTGTTGCTGTGAAATGCATGGTCTCACAGGGGTGACCATGATGGGGTATTAAAAGGGTATGTCACACACCTGCATGACAACTAACATCCTGTCATTGCGGAATGTGTCCACAGGGAGTAACATACTGTTGGTAGACATGGCCTACAGTAGTGACATGTTCTGAACAACACCCATATACAGTGCAACACCAGTGTATATACCTGTAGGGCAATGCCAACTGCTGCAGAGATGCACTATGGCATATGGCATTACAGTAGTCCACATTATCAGCTGAGTTTAGGCTGCAACATGTGGTGTTCAGTGTATGGGACACTGCAAGCTGACACAAATATGTAGGGCTTATCTGTCATGCATCTACATAAATGCTGAGGGAGGGGTCTCGGCATGAAACACCAGTGCACTGCAGCATTGATCCTAAGGAAGGTAGGAATGGCTTTATCTGCATATAGTCAGGTTCAGGACCTGTGGCAGCCGTAACCCTACCCACACTGCAATGGTGATAGCATTGTGTGAACACCATGGGATGTGCACATCGGTAGACCTTGCAATCATGCAGAATAGGGGGACATGTGTAGGGTAGGCTGAACATACACTGGCAATTGCAGAAGGCCCATTCTGGTATACCCCTGCCATGAGCAGTGACTGCTGTAGTACACACAACAAGAGGTGTGATAAACAGTCATGATAAGAGTGTGCACATATATGCCCACATGATGTGTATGCATTGCGGTCAGCAGCCACACACCTAACACAATCTGTAGACACTACATACTGGGCTTGTGTACTGCTAAGATATGCAGTGCTGTAGTCCCTTGGCAGATCACAGATGTGTGTGTAAAATCAATAAAGGTGTGCACAACCCCGATAGCCATGGTATGCTCTGATGGTTGTCAGTGTAAGCATTTCTGCAGTGGTCATACATGGTCTGTTGATGTTGACAGCTGTAAATCAGGCATCAGGCATTCACCAATGACAACAGTCCACATATCATCCCAGGTATGTGTTACTGAAACACATAGGGGCTGTGAGAGGTACAGCTGACAAAACTGACACAGTACTACACATTCCGCAATCAGTTGTACACATGTGAGGTGTGCTGCACAGTACATGACAGGGTGCAGAACAGGTGCACAGCAATAATGTGTACATGGGTGCAGTGGTATCCAGGGGAAGGGGCATCACCTAGTCACAGCACATGCATCATACACATGTATGCCGTTGTTATCATGGACTGAGTATAGCTGAACTCCATACTGTTCTGTACCATATGTTCTGCATGTTGGCAGATGGGTAATAGGAGGACTGTGTGCATGATCACTGTGCAACCTCACCTGTATATGTGTGTGTGTGTGTGTGTGTGTGTGTGTGTGTGTGTGTGCGTGTATCCTGGTGGTTAGATAGTTTGCCTGCAGGGTCACTCTGGTGAAGTGGTGGGAGGTAGATGCATGTATGATGTATGTGTGTGTGTTTCTGTGTGTGTGGCCATGTGTGATTGTGGGGTGTTCATACGGCTGTACCCCCCTTTGGGACTGTGCAGTACATGAACGTGGAGTGCCACACTGCACACCAGGAACACCTGTCATGTACTCACAGGAGAGCAAATAGTATCTGTAGCAAAGAACAGGCATCCAGAGAGAAGGTACACTCCAGGTACACATTTAATATTGCAGTCAGCAGAGAGAGGTCACCTACAACCCATGTATGCAGCTCTACAGATGCAGTGGGTAAGTAATAGTCAACACCAGGGAGTGTATCCAAATATTACAGCTGACACATGATGGGCCGATGGAGCAGCATATCTGGCATGTACTGAGCATTACATACACATGACACACCAGTGGGAGCTATTATGGGTACAACATAGTAGCCCACACATATAGGGGCCATGCACATCATTTCGGCCATACAGAGCGCGCATACCGAATCACAGCATTGAGGCCATGTAACTCCACTACACACAGGTAATGTAGCAACAGGCCTTGTGCTGTGCACACGTGTGGGCATTTAGAGGACTGTGATGTTAATGAGTGGTATCAATGTGTGTATGTTAACAAGTGAATTGCAGGATGGGGTAACACATGGACATATACGTAGGGCTGTCTGTAAAGCCTTGGACAGGTAGGTATTACGGAGGTGTGTGTGTATACTGTTAAGCAATGCTGTACAGGTTTTAATGCGCAGTTACTGTTTTTCCCCACAGGTGGCGAGGTGGGTCAGTGTCCCTCCTGCATCCAATCTGATGTAGGTGTCCATACAGACACTGATGATGATGGTGAGGCACAGGTGGGGTTGTCAGGGGCTGACACTGCGCCAACATTTGACATCCCCCTTTTAGCCACGCCACCCCTGCACACAGTTACAGTGCCTATACATACCCCATCACCAGTGGCCATAGCAGAGGGACAGCTGGCATTCAGTGGCAGTGCACAGGAAAAGTGTAGTAACCATGCCTACGGCAGGCTGCCACATAGGCGGATGTCCCAGGGTGCTCATGGTAGGGCCACTGGACATCATGCCCCCTGGCATAGGCTACATAGCTGCAACCAGCAAAAGCATGTTCCAGGCTGTAATGGCAGCGCAGGCACATATTGAGCATTACACCAGACACGGCCTTAGGCTGCAAAGGGCCGCTCTCGCATTTGTAAGTGACAACCTCCATGAACTGTCGGGTGCCATCCGTGCTTCTACCAAGCCAGCGGATAGATGGCATGATGAGATGATGGCTCTCATCAACCACGGTGTGTCCGTGCTTCAACGTGTGGTGGGGATGCGGCGATGCCCATGTGGACATGGGCCAGCAACACTAACAGCTGGCAGTCAACGTGGGCATGCTAGGACACAAGGGGCTCCTGTAGTGGCAGTAGCAGCCCCGGCAGTATGGGGGGTGTGCTGTCCACACCACAGCAGGCCACATGCACGTGGTCCTGAGCAGTCCCAGGAGGGACATGGTACTAGCGGACAAATGTCATCAGCAGGTGAGAGTAGCACTTCAACACCTGTACCTGTACCTGCACGTGCCCGCAGAACCCCTGGCAGGCACAGTCCACGTGTCCATGGCCGGAGGCAGTGAACTGTACACCCTGCCAGGTATGGTCGGCAGCTGTCCATAAACACCTGTGTAGGGCAGCCACAAGCCGGAACTGTGTGCATGCATACCCACACACTATGCAAACACACCTAGGGTAACCTCATACCTACACACACCAGATCATCTCAGCCAGCTCCCTAGAGTACACCCCCTCACCCACACACATGGTGTCAAATGCATGGCCCACCCTCGGCCTCTGGCAGACCAACACCACACTCTGTGCATATGATGATACCTGTGCCCCATCCCGGTCATTCATACCATCGATGCAGGGACAGGCCGATATGGTTCTGATGCACCCGGTAACTGTAAACCAGTGTACCACAGTCCTGCAGTGTAACATGCTGTAGGGAGTACAGTGTGAGGCATATTTGGCAAGTAGTGTAGCTGTCCAGCAATGATGCCTTCTAGCTGTTAGTAACACTGCTTGGGTGTGGGCTCTAAAATGATATGCAATTGTGCTGTAGGTGTAGATGTGTCAGCACGAGGATGCCCTGTGCATATGATGATACCTGTGCCCCATCCTTGTCATCTATACCATCAATGCAGGGACAGGCTGATATGGTTCTAATGCAGACGGTGACTGTACACCAGTGTACCACAGTCCTGCAGTGTAACATGTTGTAGGTAGAGTGTCAGGCATATTTGGCAGGTAGTGTAGCCATCCAGCACTGATGCCTTCTAGCTGTTAGTAACACTGCTTGGTTGGGGTCTCTAAAACGATATGCAATTGTGTTGTAGGTGTACATGTGTCAGCAAGAGGATGGTCTGCAATCATATTGCACAACGGGGTATGTCACTGTGCTGACACCATGGCAGTGACATATCTGGGGTATAGTCGAACACATTTCACAGGTTACTATACCGGGTAATGCCTGTCCCACATGGACAGGTGGCCCGCTGAGGCATGTATACCCTGCAACCTGATGTAGACCCATCCACATACACGCACACTGTTACTTGCCAACACTGGGACTAGACCCCAACCTAGCAATGTCGTGATACTGACGTGTGTGGCTTACATTGCACAAACACTGCCTTAACCACTCTGTATCCAACAGACCTTGTTCTGCCCAGCAACAAAATGAACAGCCCTTGCAGGTCTTGAACTCAGGACCCTTTACATTGAAGTCACAAAACGTAACCACTATGCCATGACAACTGTGGTGACAGCTGTTGTTTTACCAATATAGCTGTCATTACACATATTGAGTAGTATTGAACAATTGTCTTTACTTCCTAGATTGTGAAGTCCTTGTCATTAATATGACTGTTGCATCACATATGTTGTTTTATCATAATGTACACATAGCAGATACATACAGTGGGATACATGTGGGAGGGGACACACAACCGTGACATTTACTCATAACAGGTATATGGTTGTATAAATATCATAGGTGTATAGATGTCTACACATACGTCTGTATACACATCTGTATAGTGCTACATATATATGGCCATGTGTACATCTCTTCATATGTACATATATGTATCTATATATGTGTGTATATATAGGTATACTTATATCTACCTACACATATATGTGTATATAACTATATATGTATGCACATCCTATATGTACAGATATGCCTAGTTATGTTGGTATATATATATATATATATATATATATATATATATATATATATATATACACACACACACACACACACATCTATAACTATATGTGCATATATATCTATTCCAATATACCTACTACTGTCGATATATCTGCAGATATCCATACATATATGTATCACTATCTGTATATGTGTAGACATATATTGCTCTGTATATGTATATATCTGGATGTGTATATGTACATCTATGTACATATACATACCCATCTATATATATCAATATGTATATGTGTAATCGTGTATATATATATATATATATATATATATATATATATATATGTATATACACACACACACACACACATACATATATTACCCATCTATATATATATTGATATGTATATGTGTAATATATATATATATATATATATATATACACACACACACACACACACACACACACACCGATATCTGGATGGTTATATGTACAGATATTTTCACCATATGTCGTGGACATGGAGTGTAGCCCTACCCCAGCCCCTATAGTCCCAACTTCGTAGTGCAAGTGAATGTCAGGTAGGTATAGCAGGTATATTAGTACACTATTTCTACTGTAATTGGGATGGTCTTCATAGACATGGTGTGTGTGGGAGGTTACATCTGCTTTCCACATGTGTGCCATTGGCTACTGGCAGACATCCTAAGGACATCATAGTAAAGTACCACTGCTAGCACGTAATAACCCTGTGGACTGCAGCACAGATGTTAGCCAATATATGTGGACATTCTGAAACACTCTTTACAATCCAGAGGTATACACAGAACCCCTTAGCATCCATATTGTCATGCATGGTACACATGTTTTGCACTAACAGCCATGTAGATGGGTATAACACATAATGACTGGTATACATATGCCACCATAGGTTATGCAATCACACACCCCTGTCTGGCCTGACACATAATAACCGCTGGTACAGGGGTGCCATGGCAACACTGCTCTGTCTGACATACATGACTGTTAAGGGAGGCCCGGCAGCAATACATCAGGCAAGTATCTGCACATGGCATCTCACTGGGTAAGTACACTAAGCTGCCAGGCATGTAACAATGCACTGTGCAGGCTACAGGCTGACTGGCTCAACACTAGCCTATATCGCCTATGGGGGAATGCACATGTACCTGCATATACAGTAGGCTCTGCAGGTATGTCACAGCAGAGGGTAAAATACACCTGTGTGAAAGTGCATAACCACAACCAATGTGAACATAGCCACAGCCACATATGGTAAGCTAGCATAAAATAACAGTATATGGACTCTGTTCAACACCATCCTCATATGTGCTACTTACAGACTAACCCTACATATACTGGGCTGCTACATGGTTTGATCTGCTGGCTGGCTGTGGTATGGGAAGTGTGTGTATGGCCCTACAAACATGTAAGCCAATACAGTAACATACAGTGGAGCAGCATGTAACATCAGATAGGATGGAACCTATAACAATGACTTCTACCACAGTCTGTACACAGGCTAAAGAACATATTAATACATGCACTGTTGACATTCACCATAGGTACACAGACCTCAGTACTGTACAAACGACCACAGAATGTCCAGATTATGTCATCAAATATAACCCCTACTGCACATAACAAGTTAAGCATTCTGATATCTCACTGGCTTGCTATCAGATAAGATGACACTAATGATGGTGTACAGGACATATGCACCTCTTAATGCAAGGCATATGTACAAAGGTTGACAGAGTTGTGGCTGGAAGCACATACACAGGGCTAATATTGACATGTTGCTGTGATAACCTCATACATTTACTGTTGTAACAGGGTTTGTTGCAACATATGTTCTATGAGGGATATGAAGTCAACAACTGTCATGGCTTTCACAATCTACAGACCGCAATCCTCACACTACCTTCTACAGTTCACAGATACATGCTCTGTGGGTAACACATGAAACCAAGGGCACAACACATTGCCCAGTCTGCAGATGTGGATTCCTCATAAACATAGAACTGACATGGCATATCCACACACACACACACACACACACACACACACACACACACACACACACACAGAGTTAAACCAACATTACTCCACATGTAGTATAGC
>NC_056741.1:1319305717-1319358217 GCF_019279795.1 Protopterus annectens | reverse complement strand
CCCTGAACCATGCCCAATTCAGCTTCGTGAAGGCAGATCCTGCCTGTTAAATCTGGTGGATTTCTTTGAAAGTGTAACCAGGGCCACTGATGAGAGAAAATCTGTGCACACAGCATACCTCAACTTGGCAAAGGCTTTCAACACAATCCCACATTCAGGAATTACCAATACATTTAGCAAACTGAATGTTATCCCCTTCATTGTAAGACAGGTTGCCAACTGTCTCACAAACCGGATAAACACTGTCAAAGTGAGCGACTCCACGTCAACCAGCACACCTGCTACCAGTGGGGTGCCACAGGGGTCAGTGCTGGCCCCCTACTGTTTGATATACTTCTCAGAAGTTCAGATCACAACTAAAGGGTTGAGGCGGACAAGGTTTGCAGACAACTGCAAACTAGATGCAATCATTGAGTCCCCAAATGATATTGGTATACTCCAGGGGGGTGTCACACAGACCAATAACTGGTGCATTAGTCACAGTCTCAAACTGAATGCAAAGAAATGCATCGTCATTCCCTTCGGCAAATGTCTCTTCAGACTATCAAATCAAGAACAACCCTAAGTACCCATGAAGTGGTAAGGAACCAGAGATCACAGGTTGACCGCGAGCTTAACTTAGACCACCACGTGTCTACCACTGTAAGGAAAGCTTTCCACGTAACTCATTTGATAGTAAAGGCATCGCCTTGAGAGCAAAAGAAGTTATAACCCCCTATACTTGGCACTTATCAGGCCCATAATTGAGCAGAACACCCCATTCAGTATGTACCGTACTAAGCACCTGCAGCAATTAGAGAGACCTCCGAGGTTTCTGTCAAAGACTATCAAGGTCCTCCAGCATGCGCCTTATATGGACCGACTAAAGTCCCTGTGACTATACGCCATATCGTACAGATTTCTTATTGGAGACTTATGCCTGGCCTACACAACAACCCAAGACCCAAACCTAATGAACTTGCTGCATATTCGTAAATCAAATGGGTCTAGGGCTACCTGTTCCAGGGACTTAAATATAGCCTGCGACTTATAAAGGACATGCTGGAAGGACAGATTTATCTTACAGTAACTGCCACGTCTTTGGAACAGGCTACTAATTCACGTGAAACAGAGCACCTCTATGACACTGTGCAAGAGGAAAGTACAGTTTTGTACCTACCATAAATGTAGATGTCCGATAGGCATGCATCTGCAGTCCTTACAAATGGGTTGTCCTGTCGTCAGGCAGCCCTTCGGTCGGCCGGATTCCAAAGTCTGGGTCTGGCCTCGGCTGGTGTCGCACTTCACCCGACGTCATAGCGGCAGTTCTTCGGGTATAAAGGCATCAGCCGACGCCATTTTCCTCAGTGTTTCTTGCCCCAGATGCCAGGTGCCCTCTAGGAAGGCTAAATTTGGATAAATGCAAATGGTTCCAAATAGTAGAGAGCAAACAAAAATAAGCATGTATGTACATATATACAAACAAATACACCATAATAGATTCCCCCAGCTAGCTACAAGATGGGCAAATACCCTAGGAGTACCACAGAGGGGAAGGAGGGTGGGTAATCCTGACTGCAGATGCATGCCAATCGGACATCTACATTTATGGTAGGTACAAAACTGTACTATGTCCTTCAAGGATGCATCTGCAGTCCTTACAAATGGGTAGAATACCATAGCCAAACTGGGCGAGGAGGAGAAATAGATTATGGTGTAGTTAAGATCCCTTGCAAAACAGCAGTGGCAAAACCTGCTCGGGATCTGGAGTATAAAGGCAAATTATAATGCTTGGCAAATGTATGCACGGAGCTCCAAGTAGCAGCCTCTAAAATGTCTTTGGTAGCCACTCCTCGTAAAAAAGCTGTGGTAGTGGCTGTAGCCCTTGTAGAGTGAGGCCTGATGTTTTCTGGAGTTTTCTTTCCATGGTAGGAGTAACAAAATCTAATGCAATTTCCTATCCACTTAGAGATTGTCTGTTTTGAAATTGCTTTTCCTTCCATTCCTGTTGCATATGCTACCAGTAGCTGGTCAGTTTTTCTATTGCCCTTGGTCCTGTCCAGGTAGTAACGTAATTGTCTATGTACATCCAAGGTATGCAGCAGTCTTTCTCCCCTGTTTTGTGGGTTGGGGAGGAATGTAGGAAGGTGGATAGCTTGATTTAAAGATACCCTGGAGACCACCTTTGGCATAAAAGTAGGATTAGTTCTCATGGACACTATCTTGATGGAAGATCAGGAAGGGCTGTACTGCCATTAATGCCTGTAGCTCAGATACCCTTCTTCCTGAAGTGATTGCAAGCAGGAAAGCAGTTTTCCATGATAAGTACTGTAATTCTGCTGTTGCTGCTGGCTCGAAAGGAGGGAGTGTCAACTTTTCTAGCACAAAGTTCAAGTCCCATGCTGGCAATGGCGGCTTCCTGGGTGGCTTTACATTTTAATCCCTCTCAGAAACTGCCTGAGCAGAGGATGTGAGAATACTGGAGGATCCAAGTTGTATTCTGCTGAAATAGCTGATGCATGAATCTTAATGGAAGAATAGGACAGGCCGTTGTGGAAGAGCTCTGCCAAGTATTCCAGGATGTTAGCTATGTTTACCAGTGACACATTCTCTCCTTTGCAGTACTCCAAATGAGATATCTTTTCCATTTTGCTGAATAATTTTTTTCTTGTTGAGGGTCTGCGAGCCTCCAAGATAATGTCTTTAACCCTTTGAGATAAATCTGGGTTATTTGGTCTTATGCAATGTTCCAGGCAGTCAGCTGCAGTGTTTTCAGGTTTGGATGCAGGGTTTTGAAGTTGTTCTGTGTTAACAGCAAGGGAACTAGGGGCAGAGGCCATATTTGTCCCCGAGACATACTCCTCAGTAATGGGTACCAATGTTGCCTTGGCCAGTCTGGAGCTATCAGGATGATCCTTGGACGGTCTTCTTTGATTTTCAGTAGCACCTTGTGCATCAAAGGAAGAGGTGGGAATGCATATGCTGTCAGGTTTGTCCAACTGAAAGATAGGGAGTCCACTTTCCAAGCAAGTGGGTGGTACGTCCTTGTGCAGAATTTTTTCAGTTGGTGATTTTGTGGGGATGCAAATAAGTCTATTTCTGGCAGTCCCCATTTCCCTGTAATGGTTTTGAAGATGTCCGGATGCAGCATCCATTCGTGGGCATCCGAGGTAGTTCTGCTTAGGATGTCTGCTAGTATATTTTCTTTTCCTGGCACAAAAATTGCTTGTAGCTGGATGTTGAAGCTCAGTGCCACATTCCAGAGGTCCATTGCCATCCGGCATAGAGGGTATGAATGTGTGCCTCCCTGCTTGTTGATGTACCACATAACTGTGGTGTTGTCCGTCCTTATCAGCAGTTGACCCTGTTGAAGAAATGGTCTGAATGCCTGAATTGCCAGTTTTACTGCCAGCATTTCCTTTTGATTTATGTGTAGGTGCAGCTGGTCTTGAGTCCATAAGCCTTGTATGCACTTGTCCAGCATATGTGCCCCCCAACCGAGGTCTGAGGCGTCTGTTGTGATGGTCTGGCTTGGTTGAGTGCTGTGGAAGGGCAGTCCCTTGTTTGATTGTCAGGCCTGGGCCCACCATTGGAATTCTTGTTTCAGGCATGGAATTATTGGAATTTGGGTTTCTAGGCTGTGCTTGTGCTGAGACCATAAATTCCTTAGGTACCACTGTAACTTTCTCATATGTAGTCTGGCATGTGGAATTAATATTATGCAGGATGCCATGTAACTGAGAGCTTGCAGGACTTTTCTTGCTGTTAGCTGGTTCTGCTTTGTTAATGCCATGAAGCAGAAAGGGAGTTGCTCCTGTTTTTCTACTGTCAGGAATGCCATTTGTTTTGTTGTGTCCAACTCTGCACCCAAGAATGTTATCCTTTGGGATGGTATCAGCCTTGACTTTTTTATATTGACTGTGTATCCCAGGGCTTGTAGTAGATGAATGACCCTTTCCAAATCTTTTGTTAATTTGTTTTTGTTGTCCGCTTGTAACAGGCAGTCGTCCAGGTAAGGGTAAATTTGAATTCCCTGAAGCCTGCAATGAGCAATTACTGATGCCAGGCATTTCGTGAATACTCTGGGCGCAGTGGATAAGCCAAAGGGCAATGCTGAGAATTGATAATGCTCTGATCCTGCAAGAAATCTGAGGTATCTTCTGCAATTTGGTCGTATGGGGACGTGCAGGTATGCCTCCTTGAGATCTAGAGTTACCAGCCAAGACTCCTTGCCCAGCATGGGAAGAAGCTGCTGTAGGGTCAGCATTCTGAAATTTGGAACAATGAGGTATGTGTTTAAAGCGGACAGGTCGAGAATAGGTCTCCATTGGTTTTCTTTTCTTGGTACCAGGAAGAGTCTGGAGTAAAATCTTTGCCCTTGTTCCATAGATGGTACCCTTTCTACAGCTCTCATCCTTAGTAAGTGAGTTATTTGTTCTAGAGCTTCTGTCTTCTGATTTGGAGGTAGGTTTGGCATTCCTCTCTTCCTTGGTAGAGTATGGAAGTGAAACCTGTAACCTTGGTCTATTGTCTGTAAAATCCATTTGTCTCCTGTGATGTAATGCCAGTTTACTGTAAATAAGGCTAGCTTCCCGCCTAAGGGTGCCTCTAGTTGTTCCCTGGTAGGCGGTGCTAGAGCCAAGTCACTGTGATTGTCCTGTGGAAGTGGTGGTGGCTGGATCTGTGGCTGTATCTCGGTTGTTAGTCTGCCACTGACATCCCCTGTAGGCACCTCTGGATTGACCCCTGCCTCTTGAGCGCCTATTCCTGCCTCTCGGAGCTCTGGCGGTGTCTGGAAAGGACCAATTCTTGGAAGGCCAGTTCCTGCTAAACCTTGGAGGCTGGACCTGCAAGAAATCCTTGACTGTCTGGACAGATTTTGCTTTCTCTTCCACCTTCTTCAGCACCTGCTGCGCAGGGGAGCCAAACAAATTGAGCTTATCCATGGGAGCATCTAGGAGCTTTGATTTAACATGGTCTGGTAAGGACTGCTCTTTTAACCATGCATGTCTTCTGATCACTGTGCCAGTCATGGCTGATCTAAAGGAAGCCTCCAGTGCATCATAGCCGCATTTTAAAGAATGATGCAGGAGGCCTAGCAGCTCCACGTGCAGGGGTAGAAATATCCAAAGGGATAGTATCATCCTGTGAACCTGCAAGAGCAGGTGTGATTTCAGTAGCAGATTCAGCCTGGCTGGATGGGGCCTCGGTAAGTGGCAAGCTTTCGGCCGAAGGAAGAACCGTGGACTCGGTTTCAGCCGAAACCGAGACACTCGCGGTTGGCTTAACCGCGGTTTCGGCCGAAACCGCGGACCGCGAGTGTCGGTCCTTTCCTGCGTTTTAGAAATTTGCGAGTCGGAGTATCCGACGGCATAATGTAAGCGAAATCGGGCGAAAAACTCTTCAGCAAATTCCGACCGACGTCTAAGTGTCCGTCGGTTGAAAGAAGCACAGGCTAGACAAGCTGCTACATTGTGGTCTGGGCCTAAGCAAGGTAAGCAGTAAGAGTGGAAATCTTTATGAGGTATTTGTTTCCCACAAGTTACACAGTTATTCACTTTTTCTGACATCGGCTGAGGCAAGAAAGAGTCCCCAACGGGGTACTTAGCTTTTTAGAAGTCTTCGGTAATTGTAGAAATAATCTCTGGTTCTGACCGACCGGCACTTGCGAACAGCTTCTGCTTCGGGCGCCACGCGGCAAGAAAGACGGAGGAAAATGGCATCGGCTGATGCCTTTATACTCGAAGAACTGCCGCTATGACGTCGGGTGAAGTGCGACACCAGCTGAGGCCAGACCCAGACTTTGGAATCCGGCCGACCGAAGGGCTGCCTGACGACAGGACAACCCATTTGTAAGGACTGCAGATGCATCCTTGAAGGACATCCTGGACAAGTAGCTGGGGCACTGTAAATTCTTACCGGGGATAGTGCTCACAACCCTCCTGGACATGGGCAGTCATCACTAAATACAGAGTCTTGAGTATTGACTAGTACTTCTACAGTATTACATTGGGTTGAAATGGCTAGGCTTAAAATGACCTCCAGGTCGATAGCCTAGTAATCTCCTATGATACTATGGTCCTATTAAAACACAAAATCACACTCAATAATAAAAAAAAAAAAAAAAAAAAAGAAAAAACAATGAAATCAACACTTCAATGTAGACACAGAACAGCTCCTTACCTGATTTATACAACTCTTCTTCCAGGTATACCCCATTGCTTCACAGACATCTTTCAAAGCACTGTAAGTACGAACTGCATCCACTTTGGTGAAGAAACGAGTCATCCTCTTTACCAAACGCTGCCAGGGATTCTTCAAATCAAACACAAGAAAACAATGAAAGATAATCAGTCTGAACCAGAGTAGCAAACAATGTAACTAAAAATTTTAGGGAGGGATGCTATGAGGCAGTTTTCAGGAGCAACCTGTGAAAACAGAACAAAATAATAGCCTCTGAAGGAGTGCTCGATCATGACACTGACCATTATCATCTACTCTGAAGTGCATTAATCTAATAATTTCTAATCAAGACTTCTGGCACCAATTTAAATGTACCCAAGCTGTAACTTTAACCTAGCTACAATACGGAATGCACAAAATTACAGTCTTCATTTGCAAATCAAAGACTTGGATAGAAGATAAGGACCACTCAGCTAATACAATCTGCACACTTATCCACCTACTGAATAAGCTGTAGATTCCAGTTTGCTTGTAACTGAATTCTTCAGCCTCAATTTCAAAATAGACTTTTACTAAAAGGGTGGTATTCATAGTCCTTCTGCTTGTGCTTTGAAGAAATCTGTGCAAGCTGCGCTCAAGTACAGCTTTGGAGTGATCCATAGACAACAGTGGTGCTAAGGACAGGCCAGTTTAATCAGCTTGTCAAATTTTACATGAGTATGTAATGACATATAAATGAGGAATGCCTGTGCATGTACACTTTATAGAAGGCAAATTTGTGCCTTTTCTATCTACTTGCAATTGACATACGTGCTTGGTGTAGCTGTCAGCCTGGCTATTTCAAGGGGTGACTTGCCCATCTCAGCTGTGTCAAATCTGCACTTGCCAGCTGACAAGGTGCATACACAGGCAAAGATGAACTCATCTTATCGTTGTTGACCAAGAAATTCTTGATAGACTTACTGTGGACAATAACAAAGGCTTTAATGAGTCTGTTTGGTCTACAAATGGAGACTGGGGTGAGATATAGATCATCCGATACCTGTAACCACCAGGCTATGCACAGCCTTTACTACACTTGCCATGGGACCATCCACAGACAAAATGGCAACCCCCTGGATATTTATCAGATTTCTACCAAGAGGATATTTCAACAGTTCCTCAACATACTCTTGGCAAGTGTGATCAGTATATTTATCTCCCAGTGTTGCCTCAGCATTTAGCCAGAAAGTACAGTTGTGTACACTTACCATAAATGCAGATGTTCCAGTGTATTCACTGTTGCAGTCATTACATTTGGGTTATTTGCCTGCAGGTAGCCCTCAGCCGGCCTGATTATCAAAGTCTTGGGTTCTGCGTCAGATGCTCTCTCTTCTTCCATGACGTCAGGTAGTCAGGGGTTTAAAGCATGCAGCCAACGTCATTACATCAGTTTTTCTTAACCCAGATGTCATGTGTCCCCATAATGGGAAGCAAATATATACAAGGTTACACCTCCAACAATAGCAAATACACCAGAAAGCTTAAATACAGTACACAAGAAGAAAGATATAGCCAATAGAAGTAAGGGGGCTAGAGGGAGGGTAACCAGCACTGCAACAGTGAATACATTCGAAAATCTACATTTACAGTAAGTGTACACAACTGTACTATGTTCTTCGTGTTTCACTGTTGCAGTCATTATATTTGGGTAGATTCCCCAAAGCTAAGGAAGGAAGGAGTCAGTTAGAGAGCATTAGGACCAGCTATTAATCCCTGCAAGACTGCAGTGGCAAAACCAGCTCTGGATTTAGAAAAAATAGGCAAGTGGTAATACTTGGTGAAGGTATGTACAGAGCTCCAGGTAGCAGCTTCTAGGATGTCCCTGGTAGGAACACCTCTGAAAAAGGCTGTTGAAGTAGATGCAGCCCTGGTGGAATGTGATACTACCCCCTATGGGATAGGTTTCCATGGTGCTTACAGCAGAAATGAATGCAATGTCCTATCCACTTAGAAATGGTTTGCTTTGAAATGGCCTTCCCCTCTGCCCCTGCAGCAAAGGCAACCAGCAGCTGTTCAGTTTTCCTGAGAAGCTTAGTCCAGTCCAAATAAAATCTAAGTTGTCTGTGCACGTCCAAAGAGTGCAGTATTCGTTCTCCTTTGCTCTGTGGATTAGAAAAGAAGGTTGGCAAATGAATGGACTGATTAAGGACCACACTGGATACCACCTTGGGCATAAATTAAGGATTGGTCCTGAGGGACACCCTGTCTGCATGGAAAACGATGAAGGGCTCCACTGCCATGAGGGCCTGTAATGTAGACACTATTTGTGCTGAAGTGATGGCTAGAAGGAAGGCTGTTTTCCAAGAAAAAAATTTCAACTGCAGCTGGTTCAAAAGGAGGTAGAGTGAGCTTTTCCAATACAAAGTTAAGGCCCCAGACTGCAGTAGGGGCTCTCCTGGGTGGTCTTAAATTTTTGGCACCTCTGAGGAATTGCTTCAGCAGGGGATGAGAGAAGAGGGGTGGCTCAGTATTATAATGTGCTGAAATGACTGAGGCATAAATTTTAATAGATGAGAAGGAAAGGCCCTTGTGGAGCATCTCTGTTAAGTATTGAAGAATATGCCGTAAGCTGTAACAAACTGTTGTGCCCATCCCCTAAATCTGGCTCCAGAAACAGTATCTTTTCCACTTTTCAGCATAGGATTTTCTAGTACTAGGCCTCCTTGCCTCCAGAATAACATCCAGCACTTGCTTACGGAGGGATGTTATTGGCGAGCTCAGGTAATTAGCCAGGCTGCAAGGTTCAGGGTTTGAAGCTGGGGGTGCAGAATCTGGCCCTCCTGCTGGGACAGCAGGGAAGAGGGTCTGAGGCAGGTGCCATGGTTCCAGCAGTGACGTACTGCGCAAGAGGGGGTACAAGTGTTGGCGTGGTCAGTCTGGTGCAATGAGTATTGTCCTTGGTTTGTCCTGTTTGATCTTTAGCAGAACTTTCGAGAGGAGAGGCAGAGGGGGAAAGGCATAAACTGAGATGCTTTTCCAGATGAAGAACAGGGCATCCACTTTCCAAGCTTGTCTGTGGGGAGTCCTTATGCAGAATTTGTCCAATTGGCAGTTCTGAGGGGAAGCAAGCAGGTCTATCTCTGGGCTCCCCCCATTTGTTTCTCAAAATGCTGAATAACTTTGGTTCCAGTTTCCACTTGTGTGGCTCCATGAGATTTCTGCTTAGGTCGTCTGCCAGTGAATTTAGCTTGCCTGGCAGGAATTGAGCTTGTAGGTGCACTTGGTAGTTCAAGGCTGTGTTCCACAGAGCCATGGCTAGTTTGCAGAGAGGGTACGAGTGGGTTCCCCCCTGCTTGTTTATGTACTACATAACAGTGGTGTTGCCTGTCTTTACCAATAATTGTCCTGGAAGAATGTGATCCTTGAAGGCTGTCAGAGAATTCTGTACAGCTAACATTTCTTTTTAATTGATACAGAGGTGCATTTGACTCGGGTTCCATTTGCCCTGAATGCACTGCCCTGCCAAGTGAGCCCCCCATGCATAGTCTGATACATCTGTTGTTAAGGTTTGGGGGATAGAGTGAATGGCAGTCCCTTGTTGTGGTAATAGGCCTCTGCCCACCAAAGCAACTTTGTCTTTATACAAGGAATGATAAGAATCATGGATTCCAGGTCCTGAAAATGTTGACACCATAGGCTTTTTAGATACCATTGTAGTTTCCTCATATGCAGTCTTGCATATGGAATTAGTAGGATGGAATTAGTAGGATGCAAGAGGCCATGAACCCCAGGGCTTGCAGTATTTTCCTTGCAGATAGCTAGTTCTTTGTGGCCAGTAGCTTGAAGTGGGCTGTCAAATAAACGTGTTTCTTTGGCATGAAGTAGGCCATCTGGGAAGTTGTGCTCAAGTTTGCTCCCAGGAATACAATTTGTTGCCTAGGTACTAGGTGAGATTTCTTTTCGTTTATGGTGTGGGTACACCATAAATGAAAATAAATCTCACCTAGTACCCTGCCAACAGTGAGGTTAGCAGTTTCTTTACAAATGCCAGATGATTTAATAGTATGTCCTGGCTTTCTGCCTGAATTAGACAATCATCCAGGTATGGTATATTTGAATATTTCTTTGCCTGAAGAATGCAATGACTGGAGCTAGGCACTTTGTGAATACCCTGGGCGCAGTAGATAAGCCAAAGGGCAGTGCAGAGAACTGATAGTGCATGTAGCCTGCTCTGAAGCGTAGGTATTTTCTGCAAGATTCCCTGACTGGGATGTGCAGGTATGCCTTCTTTTAAATCTAGTGTTGCCAACCAGGTGCCTTTGCCTAGCATAGGAAGTAACTGAAGAGTCAGCATCATGAATTTTGGAATCTCCAGAAAGGTGTTTAGAGTAGACAGGTCCAGGATTGGATGCCATGATTTGTCTTTTCTGGGTACCAGGAAAAGTCTGGAGTAGAAACCTTGTCCCTTTTCCTCTTCTGGTACCAGTTGAATAGCCCCCATGCTTAAGAGGGACAGTACTTGTTTTTGAGTCTCTGCCCACTGATTTGGGGGCAGGTCTGGCCACCCATTTGGTATTGGTAATGTGTGGAAATGAAATTTGTATCCCTGGGACACTATATTTAAATCCCATTTGTCCTGGGCTATGCGTTTCCAGTTCTTTGCATGAAGATCAATCTTTCCCCCCAAAAGGGCGGTCAAAAGATAAGTGCTTGGGAATTTTAAAAGGAAGTCATTGAGACTGTTTACCATAGGGGGGTGTCTTGTTATTTCCAGATTTGGAAGTGCAGGCCCCCCACTGCTTAGTTCTGAGAGTCCCCTTGGACTGAAAACTGGGGTTTTTGCTGTGTCTGGGTTTGGCTTGAGAGGACCTGGAAGGGACTGGAAAGGACCAATTCTTAGTAGGCCAGTGCCTACTAAATCTAGGAGGTTGCACTTGTAAAAAATCTTTAACAGTTTGCATAGATTTAGTTTTATCTTCCATCTTTTTAAGAACTTCCTCAGCCTTGTTGCCAAACATGTAGTCCTGATTTAAAAGAGCATCCAACAATTTAGCTTTAACATGATCCGACAGACCTTGCTCCTTAAGCCAAGCATGCCTTCAGAGCACAGACTCAGTAACAGCAGCCCTGCAAGAGGCCTCTAATGAATCAAATCCACATTGCAAAGTATGTTTTCCAACCTGTTCAGCAGAATGCATTAAATCCTGTAACTCTATTTTCAGCACAGTCAGGAATTTACATCATTTTCTATTTAAGCAATACAATAACATGTTGTTGATACTTTAACATATGAAACTGGCAGTTTAAAGCCCTAATAGCCAAGGTTGCAGAAACGTAAACTTTCTTACCCCATCTATCCAGTGCCCTGGAGTCTCTATCAGAGGGGGCAGGATTTTTAGCAGTAGAAGCCATAATGCCCTCAGATCCCTGTGAAATAGTCTCTGGATCCGCAACAGGATTTTTTTAAAAGGAACTTGTGAGAATCAGGAACCCTGTAATATGTCAGGTTTTCTGGGAGCAGGAGGCAATGAATCAGGGGCCAAACTAGATTCTGAAAAGGCATCAACAGCAATGTCCAGTATAGGAGGTATAGCTAAAGACTTATGCTGAGGCAGGAGTAAAAAAATCCCTAAACCTCTTTTTTGAATCAGAAAAATCCTGGCTTTCCCAGTGGAAATGCTCCCTTAAGAGTATGTAAGGTCTCACCAAAAGAAAAATCCTCTGGAGGGGAAGCAGAGGGAATAGAGTCCCCTGCATCAGAATCCTCATAAGTAGATAAGGGCAAATCCAGATCATCAGAAGAATCAGAATCCTGTTCAGAAGATTCATAAACAACTTCAGTCCTAGGTCTCTTAGAAGGGGGAGGTTGGTTTCCCCTGATTAGAGTTATTAGATCTTCAGCCATTCTTATCATTTGTTTTTTAGGCATAGAGGCCTGAGCATGCAGCCTGGGCGTCGGTTTCTTAGGCATAGTTCGAGATTTTGGCCTAACTGAAGAAGGAGGTATTGGTTTAATATGCAAGTCCGTAGGCCTGAATAAACCCTCAAAAGCCGGTGCCTGCACAGCGGTACCGAAACTCGAAAAAGAAAATTTCAGGAGTCGGCCGACTGGCACTTGCGAACTGCTTCTGCTTCAGGCACCGCACGGCAAGAAAAACTGATGTAATGGTGTCGGCTGCATGTTTTATATCCCTGACTATCTGACGTCATGGAAGAAGGGACAGCAACCGACGCAGGACCCAAGACTTTGCTAATCAGGCCGACTGAGGGCTACTGCAAGCAGATAACCCAAATGTAATGACTAACACTGATACACGAAGAACATCCAAGGCATAATAGCTGCTATAGTTTGTGTTGTGACATTTTTGCTTCCCTGTCCAACATCAACTGTCCCAGCTACAAAAAATCTGAGCAGCATCCCTCGGATTCAGGGACAACTGGTGAGGAAGGAGAATGGTCCTACTCAAACTGTCTGCTAAGATGTTGGATTTCTCTGGGATGTGCACTGTAGTCAGAAACTGTTGAGTCAAAACTGACCATTGCCAGACCCTCATTGCCTCCTGCCAAACCCTGTTTCGATACCAGACCACAGTAATTTTTAGTCTGGACAGAAATCAGCTACTGGAGAGAACATCCTGAAAAGCCTGCAGTGTGAGGAAAACCACCATTTCCAAGATGCTGATGTGCAGGTTGGCCTTGGTCACAGACCAAGTCCCATGGATAGTCCTCTCTTTGAAATGCCCCACCCCAGAAGAGAGGCATCAGTCATGACTGCATGCTGAGGATGGGGAAGAATAAATGGTCTCCCAGTGGAGACCAAGACAGAATCAACCCCCCACTTGATATGATCTTGACAAATATGGGTCAGAAAAACCTGGAAAATCCATTAGATATGTTAAATACAACCATGGGACTACCAGAGGCCCCTGCAAAGCCCTCATGTGATACCTGGCCAAGAAAACCAAACAAATGCTATCCGCCATGTGACCCAACAGACTGAGAATATGATATGGTGGAAGTTTTCTGGAAGCAATCAAAGGCTCTAACACATCTCAAGGGTTTAATACACTGCACTGTGGGGGACAGAGTCCAAATGGCAGCCTATAAACTCTAAAGGCTGAACTGGATGGAGACCATTAACTTTTGGTAGTTAATGATCCCTATGGAACTGTACAGAAGAGAATCAGTTCCAAAGACCTCAGATCCATGGGGCCTGATGGAGAAAACCAAGACACAGGAGCCGAAGCTTTGGGGTGACGGCCCAGAGCCGAAGGAATGAAGCCTAACTTCACCTGTACCTGTATGGACGACTACAACTGCTCCAATTCGGATGTCTTCAAGCACCCAACAGATTGAGATGACCTAACAGAGGAAGCCAAAGAGTGGGGGTTTGGAACATCGTCAACCAGGCAAAGGATCCAGCCTACTTGTCTGAGCCAGAGAAGATTGGATCAAAGGCAAAGAGGGTGAGGACTTGGGTGAAAACTCCTACGCAGAAGAGGAAGAAAAGGGAGAGAAAGTCCGTACTGAATGAACCACCCCAACAAGGAAACAGCTTGGTACAATAATGGTAGGGGAAGGCACCTTGCCAGCGACTGAAGCCAAAGGAGACAGACTTGTAGGCAACGAAGCCCAAGGAGATCAACTCAGAGACACCAGCCCCAAAAACAATTGGTTACAAGGTGTCGGAGTCAAGGCTGCAGAGGGTTTTGGGACTTTCAGGTCTGGCGGGCCAGATGCGGTCATAGAAAAGTGGTCCAACCACTTATGGTTTCCATTAGAAGCTTTGGGATCCTCAGCCTGCTTATGACCCCTCTTTTCCCCTTTGCTACAGGACAGCAATGAAGAGTTCTTCAAAGGTAGACGCATAAGTTTGGCCCTCCTCTCGTAAACAATGCAAGAGTCAAAGCCCTGGTAAATGACATAAGGGGACCCCAGTGAGCAGCCCCAAGGCAATATATACACATCCCAACAAAAATACACTTTTTATACCCTTTAACCATAATAAAACCACCACCTACTTAACCTAACCCTAACATACAGAAAAAAATACAACACAAGTCTAAAGGCAAGGAACACAACCTACACCAACCTACTCTGAATAGCAACAATAATTAGTCAAAAACGTTATCACTACACTGCACGCACATTACACTAACCGCTAAGTACCAAAAGGCAGTTACAGGAACAAACATACTCAAAAAAATGCTATTCACAAAGGATACAGAAAACAGAGAGAATGACCGAGCTGTTGACTGGAACAGCAGCAAACTAAATCTGAAGTAGCTCTAGTGGTACAAGGAGTTATGGACACAGGAGACATAGCTTGTCAAGCAGAAATCTTGGAAGCTGGCCACTACTAAATCCATGCTGAATCAAATAACCTGCAGGTTGAACCCAGATGAAAGTGACAACATTAAATCAGATGTCTGAACAGGATTTGCTGTCCTACGTATTGGGATTTCAGCTACAGGGAAGGTCTGACTTCCATACCAACTTTCAAAGCTCTGCCCCCAACAAACTGGCCTGACTCCTCCTTCCCAGGGCTGTTAGCAAATTTTATAAACTGGATGTCAACCAATGACATCTTTGGCTATTCCTTGCAAATGGTGCCTTAGGTAAAGGCAGTCCCTGGGCTACATCTGCACTGGTTTCCAGGTTTCGAGATAATTCTTCCCACAACCTGTAATCCTTGACCTAAGCTAGGTCCACCAAAGAAAAGTACAGTTGTGTACCTACCATAAATGTAGATGTTCGAGTGTATTCACTGTTGCAGTCATTATACTTGGGTTATCCTGCTGGCAGTATCCTCCTGGCAGTCTACCTGCAGTCGGCCTGAATTCCAAAGTCCTGATCCGGCGTCAGTTGCTGTCGCCTCTTCCCTGATGTCAGTGCGCAAGGGGTATACAAGATGCAGCCAACGCCATTTTCTTCAGTTTTTCTTGCCCCAGATGTCAGGTGCCCCCAAGAAGGTAGGCAATACATATTGGTTATAAAGAACATACACTAAAATAAACAATACCTTCATCTACAAGCAAATACACCGCATAGGTTGTATAGGATAGAGAAGTATAGATAAGTCCCAGCAAAGAAAGGAGGATGGTGGGTGGGTAACCTGGACTGCAACACTGAATACACTCGAACATCTACATTTATGGTAGGTACACAACTGTACTATGTTCATCGTGTTTCACTGTTGCAGTCATTACACTTGGGTAGAATCCCAAAGCTGAGGTAGGGCGGCTGGGTCTAAATAGGATTAGGAGTGGCTATGAGGCCCTGCAGAACTGCAGTGGCAAAGTCGGCTCTGGATTTAGAGTAAAGAGGTAAGTGATAGTGCTTGGTAAAAGTGTGCACTGAACTCCAAGTTGCAGCCCCCAAAATTTCCTTGGTTGGTGCTCCTCTGAGAAAGGCTGTTGATGTGGCTGCTGCCCTGGTAGAATGTGGTCTAATATTCTTGGGCACTGATTTGCCATGCTGTGCATAGCAGAAACGAATGCAGTGTTTTATCCATTTTGAAATGGTCTGCTTTGTAATAGCCTTTCCTTGAGATCCTGCAACATATGCCACAAACAGTTGCTCAGTTTTTCTGAAAGCTTTTGTTTTGCCAAGTAGAAGCATAGCTGCCTGTGTATGTCCAAAGAGTGCAGAGGTCTCTCCTCTTTATTCTGGGGATTTGGATAAAAAGTTGGCAAATTAATGGTTTGGTTAAGAGCCACACTGGATACTACCTTTGGCATAAATGTTGGGTTTGTCCTTAGAGAAACCCTGTCCGGATGAAAGATGATAAAAGGTTTCACTGCCATTAATGCCTGTAACTCTGAGACTCTTCTTACTGAAGTTATTGCTAGGAGCAGAGCAGTTTTCCATGATAAGAATTTTATCTCAGCTGTATTGGCTGGCTCAAATGGAGGTAGTGTGAGCTTTTCCAAGACAAAGTTGAGGTCCCATGTAGGTATTGGTGCTCTCCTAGGGGGGTCTTATGTTTTTTGCCCCTGTGAGGTACTGTCTTAGCAGTGGATATGAGAAAATAGGAGGTTCTGTATTGTAATGAGCTGAAATGGCAGAGGCATGGATCTTAACTGATGAGAAGGATAGGCCTTTGTCCAGCATCTCAGTTAGGTATTGCAAAATCTGAAGAATATTTGGAACAAGCGGTTCAAGTCCTTGTGCCTGGTTCCAAGCACAGAATATCTTTCATTTTTCTGCATAAGATTTCCTGGTGCTGGGCCTCCTGGCTTCCAAAATGACATCTAAAACTGCTTTAGAGAGAGGTGTGTTCTGAGTGGCTATATTATTCACCATGCAGACAGATTTAAGGTTCTGAGTTGGCTGTGCAGGATCGGATTGTTTTATTGGGTCAGAAGATGAGGAATTTGAGGTAAAGTCCAGGCTTGGCCTTGAGACAAGCTCTTTAGGATTGGGTACCAGTGCTGGCGTGGCCAGTCTGGGGCAATCAGAACCATTTTTGGCTTCTCTTGTCTGACTTTTAGGAGTACCTTGGGGAGGAGTGGCAGTGGTGGAAAGGCATAAACTGTTAGGGTTTTCCAGCTGAATGATGGAGCATCCACTTTCTGTACTTGTGAGCAATAAGTCCTTGTGCAGAATCTTTGTAGTTGGCAGTTGTGAGGGGAGGCAAATAGATCTATGTCTGGGCATCCCCATTTCCTTGTTATCATGTTGAAGACTTGTGGATCTAGTTTCCACTTGTGAGGGTCCATGAGGTTTCTGCTTAGTTCGTCTGCCAGAGTATTTTTCTTTCCTGGCAGGAATTGTGCCTGCAGATGTACTTGATAGGTCAGTGCTGTGTTCCACAAAGTCATGGCTTGCCTGCAGATGGGGTAGGAATGTGTGCCCCCTTGCTTGTTTATGTACCACATAACTGTAGTATTGTCCATCTTTAGTAATAGTTGTCCTGGGTGTAGTAGGTCCTTGAAGGCTGTCAGGACATTCTGTACAGCTAGCATCTCTTTTTGATTGATATGAAGATGCATTTGGTCCGCGGGCCCTGAATACACGGCATTATATTTATTTATTTATTTAAATTTGTTGACTGGGAGTGTCCAACTGGACATAGGTCCATTTTCAGAGGAGGCCTGGGGAGAAAAGCTCCACAGTAAAATAAACAGACAGTAGTTACATTGGATTACATAGCGATTAACAATTTAACATAGCAATTACAACATATTTACAGATGAAGAACATAGTAACATAGTACATCAGTAGACAACTAGAATCTTTATCTGTGAAGTACATAACAGACATTAACAAATGTTACAATGAGAAGTTCCTGCTGTATAATAAGTACTAGGCTTATGAGCATCTGAGCTTGCTATAATCAAGGTAGTTAGTGGAGTGGAAAGAAAGGTAGTGGTTGGATGGGGTGGATGATATTAGAGTGGGAGTTGCAAGGGCATAGCCAGCATGTTTTAGATGCTTTTAGTAAAGTTTTGAAGTGGGTGCATGATGGTGCAGGTAATTGTGGATGGGAGTGAGTTCCATAATTTGGCTATGGCACAAGAGAATAGTGCTTCACCAGCAGAGTTATTGGCTTTAGTGATCTGCAAGTGATTTTTGTTGCTGGATCTTAGTGGTCTGGTGGTGCAATAGGGTTGGAGTAGATTCTGGAGGGATGGGACATTTAGTGGATGGTTTACTAGTTTGTGGGCGAGTGAGAGTTGATACCACTGAAGGAGGTGAGGGAGTTCAAGCCAGCCCAGTTCAGCAAGTGAGAGACAGTGGTGACTACGGTAGGATGCCCCTGTGGTGAATTTGGCGATTTTGTTGTAGCAGGTCTCTAGCTTGTTTAGATCACATTGCCTTAGGTTGGTATTTATTGGAGAGGCATAACGTAGGGTAGAGATAAGGTGGGAATTTGCTATTGAAATCTTTGCTGCTTTGGTGAGAAATTGCTTATTTCTGTATAACGCTCCTAGTTTTTTGTGGACTTTTTTTATGGTCATGGATATGTGAATGTCAAATTTTAGTTTATTGTCTATTTCCACTCCTAGCAATTTGATGTGTTCAGTTGGGTATATAGTGGTGTTGTCTTTTGCTGTGATGTTAAAGTGAGAGTTGTTTTGAATATGTTTGTATATAGTTAAACCTTCGGCCAAAGTAATGAAAAGCAAAATCGAACTGACGCTTAATAGTGCGTTGGTTGAATCTAGCACAAAATCGACAACTAGCAATGTCGTGGTCAGGGCCTAGGCAAGGAATACAGTAAGAATGAAAATCCTTATGAGGTATTTGCTTCCCACAAGAAATAGAATTGTTAACTTCTACTGACATCGGACTGGAGAAAGACAAAATTTCCCCAAAGGGGTACTTAGCTTTATTGAAGACTTCGGATCTGAAATTCAAATTCGAAAATCTCAGGAGTCGGACGACCGGCACCTGCGAACTGCTTTTGCTTCGGGCACCGCACGGCAACAAAGACTGAAGAAAATGGCATTGGCTGCATCTTATATACCCCTGGCACACTGACGTCAGGGAAGAGGTGACAGCAACAGATGCCGGACCAGGACTTTGGAATTCAGGCCAACTGCGGTAGCCTGCCAGCAGGATAACCCAAGTGTAATGACTGCAACAGTGAAACACGATGAACATCTGTATAATAAGGGATGGAGGAACACAAAATACGCTAACAGTGATCTAATGAAACATCTACTATATTGGTAAGTTCATTAGACAAGTGTACTATATTTTTCATAGCAATCACTATTTCAGTTACAACTGTTGGAAAGATTCCCAAAGCCCACTTGTTTTGGGAAATGCATCCTTACCCAAGACAGGTCAAGAGTTCCTGCAAGACAGCAGATGCAAAGCTTATCCTACCCCTGGTTATGATGTCTCATCAGTGTTCAGTGCAGGTACGAACACAGAACAAAATACCTTTAGAACAGCTTTAATACTTACCCTAAAAAACAGTGTCAGCAGCAGTTACTGTGGTGTCCCTAGCTGAATGCAGCCTGACCTCATCCGCATTGGCGCTCATTTTCACATTTTTTCCACATGGGGTCAGGATACTGTGTCAACTGTCATCACCTCTCTTGATTTAGTGCCACTCCATAACCTTCTTTGATAGTAATGTCTGAATATCTTGGGTCTTCTCTCCTGAAATCCATTTATATTTTGGAGGGACCACCTCGTTTTTTCATCTTCCTCCTGCCTCTTCCAAACCTTCTTTGCCAAATTGCCTTTTACTTTCATGCACATGTGCCTGAACCACTGCAATCTGCTCTTTGACCTTCTCTGCAGTTGGAGCTCTGATGGCTTCTGATCTGAAATCATATTATCTGTCTCTCAGTGTGCATCCTACCACCCATCTCAAGCACTTCATCTGCATCACCTCTAGCTTTTTCAACTACTCTGATTTTACTGTCCACATTGCTACTCCATAAAGAAGTGTTGCACCAATGTTTCAATGCTTTATATACCTTAAATTTCATCTTCTTTGGCATTCTTCTGTCACACACTAACTTAACACTTCTAGTTGGCTGCAGCATCTCTGATTTGAGACTTCTCTTCTCCTCAAACAGATCTCTCAGATACCTGAAGATGTTGATGTGGTATACAATTTTCCCCCTCTACCTCTTTCAGCTTCTTCTGATTTCTCCCATTTGCTGCTATGGCAGCTGTCTCGCCTCTACCAAGTTTCATCCCACTGTCTTCATCTTTCCATTCCGTTCCAGTACTTTTGCTGAAATCCCTGTTTAGAGTCTTCTTGCCATACCACATTTGCTAATACAGTTCATTACCAGTATGATCATCAGTGGGCTCACAGCTAAACCCTGGTATACAACTACTTATAATGGAAATCCCCAGAGTCTGAATATTGCTCATACTTATGTCATTGGGTCATTGTTAACAGCCTGCACTAATTCTGCCAATGTTTCTGGGACTTCAAACCATCATATTACTGCCCAGCTTTCTTGAGACTTTGTCATATGCTTTACCCTAAACTATGAATGACAAATTTGGACATCTTCACCTCCAGTTTCTTTTCCACCATCTGTCTCACTCCAAACATCAGGTCGATTCAGATCAGGATGCAGCACAATATGAACTGCTAATCTTCCATTCTACTTTCTACTGTCCTAACTATTCATTTAACAGTCACCCTTCTCCAGCGCTTTCATGCAGTGTGACAGAGTGGATAGTTTTGTACTGCCCAAAGTTGTGAATGTCTCCTTTGTTCTTGTTTACCGGCACTATAATGCTTATTCTCCAGTCACCTGGAGTACACCTCTCTCTCTACATACCATGGTGATCCCTTAGGTACCACTTCCCTCTCAACTTATGTGACTCCATCTAAACCTGCTACTTTCCCCAGCTTCATTTCCTTAGTGCTATTATTTCTTCTTCCTCTTGCATCATGGTTACATATGGGACATTACAGCTTCTGTGGGGTTTTCTTCACTCAGCAGCTAAAAGTATGCCTTTCATCTGCCTTTGATGTTCTGTGGACTAGATGAGCAGACTGTTCCTGGCATTCCATATGAATAATTTACAATGATTATCTTCTGCCTTTGCCTTAAAACCTGACAGCAAGTCTCCCATGCCTTGCTCTTTCCTACTGTGGCTGCTCTCTTAGCCTCTTTGTTAACCAACCAGTATTTCCTCTTAGTCTGGTTCTTTTCTCACACTTTTTCCTGCATTCCTTCTATCTTTTGAGAACTTCCTAGACTTTTGTATTCCATAACCTGCTTTTCTTATGTACCTTATTTCCTCATATGGCTTGGTCACTTCTCTACTCTATAGTTTTCACAAATGCTATTCTTCAACTACACCCGTCTCCTCTTCTTTTCATGGTGCTAGAGCAAAAAATTATTTCTCGAACTCATGCATTCTCTCTTCCCAGTCTTGTTCCAGGTCTTCAGCCTAGCTTCTTTTGACGTTAAAGACTTCTCTAACTACTACTTAAAGATAACTGTGGCCACCAATGGGTTATGCCATGGGCCGACTGTTTCACCTGTGATGACTTGGAGTCTTGGCTTCTACCCAGGGGGGGTTTTCTTAATAGGATGAAGTCCACCAGAGTTGCATGTTGACCACTCTTGTATGTGATTTTGTGATTCTCTATCTTTTGGTGACACACACTGGCTAGAGGCATATATTCCTTGCCCCCCATTAGTATAGGCCCCTGGCACAGGGAGGTGGCATCCTTAGCTCACTTATCAAAAATACCCCTGCCCATTTTTGTCAACATTAGTCAATGTGATCTCAAAACACCTAGAACATTTTTTTTTTAAAGCAACCACTGTCTAGTGGCTAGTCCTGTAAAGGAGTACAGTCTATGATCCATGTTGTCCTATTTAGAGGATACTGCATGCCACAGCTGATGCCTAAAGCAGCTGGTCTAAACAATGCTTACCAGAGAGGCAAAATTAGAAGTTATGTACTTACCATAACTTGGAATCTGTGTTGTCCATTTTCATTCTTCCTTACTAATGGGTCACGGATCCGACTCGGCCGCATTCACAAGACTTCGGATCCAAATCTCAAGCTTCTCCCTCTACCTATAATGCCCTATTCCATCCCCAACTCCTGAGATTGTGTTTGCTGCCCTAGTCCCACTGTGTTACAGAGACAGAACAGATATCAAGAAAGATTGAGGCTCAAACCAGGAACATGATGTTTCTCATATCATCCAAAGATCCTTCTAGAAGTGTGTTAGAAAGGGGTTTATATATAGTTCTGCAAGTTTGTTGACAATGCCAGAGCGTGGTATTGTATCAAATGCATTAACCAGATCTAGGTGGGCATTATGTACCATTTTCTCCTCTTCCATTGCCTTGGTGACCTTTTTAAAGGAGTCCACCAGATTCAATAAGCTTAACCTTACTTTGACAAAGCTAGGCTGGGATGGATCCAGGTTCTAGGGCACTCCTACGTCTCTGTTGATAATTTACATGATAATTTGCAAAGCCATGGAAAGAAGTAAGACTAGTCAGACTAATGGGTCTGTAGTTTCCAAGATCTGTTGATGATCCTCCTTTATAAAGGAGGATGACAATCGCAGTCATCCATAAATAAGACACAAAGCCTGTTTTAAGATTATAGTTAGTTAAACAATGACTCCAGGGTCCTGACAAATCATATTTTAGACTATTCAGGAGGCATCCTGGGATGTTATAAGGGCTCACAGAGGTTGCGCTCTTGCAGCCAGTACATGCTCCCTTGAGAGCTGGAGGGGTTATGTTTGAGGGTATTACGGGGGGATGGTTGGGGGCTGAGAGGGGTGTAAAGTTGGAAATGAATTTGTTTGCAAACAGGTTCTCGCTATCATCAGGTTCGGAGAATTGTGCTGCCTTTGAGGTTTTTGACATAGCTATAGAGGGCCTTATAGTTATCCTTCACCTGGGAGGATATCATAAAATCAAATTTAGCTTTGCTTGATTTAATTAACCCTCTTAGTTGCATATTTACTTTAATGAGAGAGTTTTATGTTTATGGGAATTACCCTTCCTAATTTTTGCCATATTTTTTCCCATTTGTTGTATAGCTTGTTTAATTTGGGATGCTACCAGGGTGTTTTTTTTTTCTTTTTCTGGGGCTAGTTCTGGTAGGTACAGCAGCCTTTATGCAGCCACTGACATGGCTGTACAGAGTTTCTGAGAGCAATTCAGCATAGGCTGGTGTGTTATCATGGTTTGGAAGGGCACTGAATGGACTGGTGGTGGGGGTGGGGGGGGGGGGAGTAAACAGAAACAGACCCATACAACTGCAGAAAAAGACATCCACTGCCAAGAGCTCATTACATGGTGCTGTGCAGCTGTATTTCGTCAGCTATAGGCAGCTCTGGGAATCAAAAAGGTCCATTTCTGGAACATCCCATCTGTTCATGAGGTCCAGAAAGGCGTCTAACATCCACTCCAGTGGATCCACACACATTCTGCTCAAATGATCTACTGTGGCATTTCACGGAGATGAAATGCAAAAACCCTCAGGATCATAACTGACTGCAGGGCAATCTCTCAGGTTTCCACAGCCAGCCAGCAAAGAGGATAACAGTATGCCTCTGCTGTGGGCTGAGCCCTGAGAGCTTTCAGGCATCTCTCTACCTTCCTGCTACCATTCTCTTTTCTGTGTGGTATTTCTACCTTTTGGCAGCTTGCTTGTCCCCTGCCTTTGGAAGCAAAGTCCTTAATTTCTACTGTATTAGGGAATAGGACGGTGGAACATGTTTGACCAATTCCATATAGTTTTCTGTTTATTCTCAAGTCTTTTAAACATATTTTTTAGAAGAGAGTCCAAACAGCAGCACCTTATTTAGTGATGAATTAAGGGTTTGAGTGTTCACATCCTCAAGTCAGGGACTCAGTTAAGAATGTCTCCCATAAGTGAAAATGGTGCATCCGCATCACAATACCTGCATTTTATGTAATCTTCCCTAGATGCAAAACAGTCTAGGTTTAGCCAACCATATTTGGCTTCATGATCTCATCTTGCACGCCCCCACAAAGTATCCTGGAAATATCTGATATGCTCCAGCTACCTCAGACCATAGGTCTGAAGATTCAAGGCCGTTGAATTCACTGAAGTGTAACTCTTCTTTCTAAACCAGGCTAGTAATCTATTTCCCCTGTCATTGGGAAAAAGGCTATCTTGTCTACTTCAACTGGTAATCTCCAGGGACACACTCTCGATCTGCAGTGGGGTTCATACACAAAAACCTGCAAGGTTCCTACCATATAGAATCTATCAGGTCTCGAGTCATGACAGAGGGAGAGAGAGACAGAGAGAATCTTGAAATCCAGGTCAAAAGATCATCTTCTTCTTTCGGCTGTTCCCGTTAGGGGTCGCCACAGCGGATCATCTGTTTCCATTCCTTCCTGTCCTCTGCATCTTGCTCTATCAAACCAACAACCTGGATGTCCTCTCTCACTACATCCATAAACCTCATCTTAGGCCTTCCTCTTCTCCTGTTACCTGGCAGCTTCATCCTTAGCATCTTTTTCCCCAATATACTCAGCATTCCTCCTCAGCACATGTCCAAACCAACTTAATCTTGCCTCTCTGGCTTTGTCTCCAAACCTTCCAACCTGGGCTGACCCTCTAATATAATAATTCCTAATCCTGTCCACCCTCGTCACACCCAGTGAAAATCTTAGCATCTTTAACTCTGCCACATCCAGCTCAAACTCCTGCCTTTTTGTCAATGCCACTGCCTCCAACCCATATAACATAGCTGGTCTCACTACCCTCTTTCAGACCTTCCCTTTCACTCCTACTGGTACTAGTCTGTCAAAAATCCTTCCTGACACTCTTCTCCACCCACTCCATCCTGCCTGTACTCTATTCTTCACCTCTCTTCCACACTCGCCATTAGTCTGAACTATTGATCCCAAGTATTTAAACTCATCCACCTTCGCCACCTCTACTCCTTGCATCCTCACCATTCCTCTATCCCTCCTCTCATTCACACACATTCTTAGTCCTGCTGACCTTCATTCCTCTTCTCTCTAGAGCATATCTCCAGCTCTCCAGGGTCTCCTCCACCTGTTCCCTACTCCCACTACAGATCACAATGTCATCTGAAAACATCATAGTCCACGGGGACTCCTGTCTGATCTCGTCTGTCAACCTGTCCATCACCATTGCAAATAAGAAAGGGCTCAGAGCTCATCTTTGATGCAATCCCACCTCCACCTTAAACGCTTCCGTCACTCCCACCGCAGACCTCACCTCTGTCACACTACCCTCGTACATATCCTGTACCACTCTTACATACTTCTCTGACACTCCCGACTTCCTCATACAATACCACAACTCCTCTCTACGCACCCTGTCACATGCTTTCTCTAAGTCTACAAAAGCACAATGCAACTCCTTCTAACCTTCTCTGTACTTCTCCATCAACACTCTCAGACGAAACATTGCATCTGTAGTACTCTTTCCTGGCATGAAACCATACTGCTGATCACTAATCATCACGTCCCTTCTTAACCTAGCTCCCACAAATCTTTCCCATAACTTCATGCTGTGACTGATCAATTTAATCCCTCTGTAGTTACTACAGCTCTGCACATCACCCTTATTCTTATAAATCAGTACAAAAACACTTTCTCCATTCCTCAGGCATCCTCTCACTTTCTAAGATTTCATTACACAATCTGGTTAAAAACTCCACTGCCATTTCACCTAAACACCTCCATGCTTCCACAGGTATGTCATCTGGACCAATAGCCTTTCTATTCTTCATCCTCTTCATGGCTATCCTTACTTCCTCCTTGCTAAACCATTGTACTTCATGATTCACTATCCCCACATCACCCAACCTTCTCTCCCTCTCATTCTCTTCATTCATCAACTCCTCAAAGTACTCGTTCCACCTCCTCAACACATTCTCCCCGCTTGTGAGTATGTTTCCCTCATTATCCTTTATCACCTTTACCTGGCTGCACATCTTTCCTAGCTCGGTCCCTCTGTCTAGCCAATCGGTACAGGTCCTTTTCCCCCTCTTTAGTGTCCAACCTTTCATACAACTCTTCATATGCCTTATCCTTCACCACCTCTCTCTTTGCCATGCACCTCATCTCCTTATACTCCTGTCTACGTTCGTCATCTCTCAAGACAATCCCACTTCTTCTTTGCCAACCTCTTTCTCTGTATACTTTCCTGTACTTCCTCATTCCACCACCACGTCTCCTTGTCATCCTTCCTCTGTCCAGATGTCATACCAAGTCTCTCTTACTAGCTCTGCTGTAGTTACCCAGCTATTTGGTAACTCTTCACTGCCACCCAGTGCCTGTCTTAACTCATCCCTAAACTCCACCTCACAATTACCCTTTTTTAATTTCCACCATTTGATCCATGGTGCTGCCCGCACACTCCTCCTCCTCTTTTTGATCACCAATGTCATCCTACAAACCACCATCCTATGCTGCCTAACTACATTTTCCCCGGTCACCACTTTACAGTCTCCAATCTCCTTCAAACTGGCCCTCCTACATAAGATATAATCCACCTGTGTGCATCTTCCTCCACTCTTGCATATCACCCTATGCATGCTCCTCCCTCTTGTTAAAATACGTAGTCACCACAGCCATGTCCATCCTTTTCACAAAATCCACTACCATCTGACCTTCTGCATTCCTTTGTTTAACACCATACCTACCCATCACTTCCTCATCCCCTCTGTTCCCTTCACCAACATGCCCATTGAAATTTGCTCCAATCACCACTCTCTCACCCTTGGGTACAGTCAGCACCACTTCATCCAACTCACTCCAAAATTTTTCTTTCTCATCCATCTCACATCCAACTTGTGGAGCATATGCGCTGACAACATTCATCATTACACCATCAATTTCCAGCTTCATAAACATCACTCTATCCGACACTCTTTTCACCTCCAAAACACTCTTAGCATACTGTTTCTTCAGGATAACTCCTATGCCATTTCTTCTCCCATCCACAACATGATAAAACAATGTGAACCCACCTCCAATACACCTAGCCTTACTCCCCTTCCATCTGGTCTCTTGCACACACAATATACCAACCTTCCTTCTCTAGCTCTCTCCCTATACCAGTCATACTGTCAACATTCAAAGTTCCGACCCTCACTATCACAGTACTAGCCTTTCTCCTCTCTTCCTGCCTTCGGCCATGCCTTCTGCCTCTTCTCCTCCTTCGGCCAACAGTAGCCCAATTTCCGCCAGCACCCTGTTGGCTAACAGTACTGGTGGCGGTCGTTGTTAACCCGGGCCTCGACCGATCCGGTATGTAAATATTTACTGGTGTCCACATGAAATTAATTATTTGGTGAAGTTTTACGCCGGATGCCCTTCCTGACGCAACCCTCCCCATTTATCTGGGCTTGGGACTGGCACAAAGAAATGCACTGGCTTGTGCATAAATCCAGCCCGTTTTCAGTGGAGGCCCGGGGAGAAAAGCTCCACAATACAAAGTTTAGGTACATGATTAAATTACAAAGAAAATTACAAGATTAATTACAAAGAAAATTACATGATTAATTACAAAGAAAAATTCATGATTAGTTGCAAAGAAAGTTAGGATTACAAACAACAGGTAGCATTCCAAAGAAAAGAGAAATAAAATATTTACAATTTAGTTCACAGGGCTTCAGGAGGTTACTTTAGTGGAGGCTTGGGGAGAAAAGCTAGACATTAAAGTTTAATTACAGAATACTTTCAGTGGAGGCTCGGGGAGAAAGCTCCACAATACAAAGTTTTATTACATGATTAATAACAAAGGAAGTTAGGGATTGCAAGCAACAAGTAGCATTCAAAGGAGTGAGAAAAGAAATAAGCAGTTTAGCTTCAGGAGAGCGAAAATAGGCATATAGAATCATGGCTAGATTTTGCTGTTGTTTACACATATAATCATCAATTTAAAGTGAGGTTAGGGAGGTAAAAAGGTTAGTCTGGGGTAAAGGGAGGGGAGAGCTTGAAAGGAATGGGTGGAAGAGGACAGTTGCATTTCCTGTTTAGATAGAGGTAAGAATGAAGTTGAGTTTTGAAGTCATTAAGGTTGTCACAGGTCCTCAGTGTGGAGGGCAGAGCATTCCATTTTTTAGCTAGGTCCTTTACAAAGGTCAGGTGCTGTAACAGCTTTTCCTGACTGTCTGCCTGAAACAGGCAGTCGTCTAAGTAGGGATAAATTTGGATTTTTCTTTGTCTGCAAAAAGCAATGGCTGGAGTCAGGCATTTTATGAAAACTCTGGGAGCAGTGGATAAGCCAAAGGGAAGTATAGAGAACTGAAACTGCATAGATCCTGCCCTGAAACGTAGATATTTCCTGCAAGATTCCCCAATTGGGATGTGTAGGTAGGCCCCTTTTAGGTCTAGCGTGGATAACCAAGCATCCTTGGAAAGCATAGGAAGAAGCTGCTGGAGGGTGAGCATTCTGAATTTTGGTATCACCAGAAAGGTGTTTAGAATTGATAGATCGAGGATTGGGCGCCAGGTGCTCTCTTTTCTGGGTACCAAGAAAAGCCTGGAATAGAAAGCTTGGCCTATCTGATCTGCAGGAACAGGCTGTATTGCCCTCATGGAAAGCAGGGAATGGGCTTGTTTTTTGGCCTCTGCCCAGTGGTTTGGAGGAAGATCTGGGAACCCTTTTGGGGTTGGCAGAGTGTGTAAATAAAATTTGTATCCCTGAGAAACTATGTTGAGGACCCATCGGTCGTTGGTAATAGAGATCCAGTTGTTTGCATGGGATGAGAGTTTTCCTCCTAGGGGCACAAGTAGTTGGGCACAGGTAAGGGGTGGAGGTGTAAAGTCATTGTGAGTTCTTTCCATAAGGGGATGGCTTAGCACTCCTTGTTTTTGAAGTGGAGGAACTCCATTGCTTAGATCTTCTGCATTTCCTATGACTTCTGTCTGGGGGGTCTGTTTGCCCTAGGTCTTGGCTGAGCTGGCCAGGAGGGGGCTGGAAAGGACCAGTGCTTGGAGGGGCAATGACTAATAAACCTCAGAGGCTGGACTTGTAAGAAGTCTAACTGTCTGCATACATTTAGCTTTTTCTTCCATCTTTTTTAAGACCTCTTCTGCCTTGGTGCCAAACAAATTATCTTTGTTCAATGGTGCGTCCAATAGTTTTGATTTGACATGGTCTGGCAAGGTCTGTTCCTTAAGCCAAGCATGCCTTTCAAGTACAGAACCTAGGGTGTCAAAGCCACATTGCAAGGTGTGTTTAGTAACTTGGCTTGCAGAACGCATAAGCTCTTGTAATTCTTTATTTTCTGCACAAGCAGGAAAGGCAGCTATTTTTTGTTTGAGGAGTTCCATGGTATGTTGCTAGTATTTCAGCATGTGGAACTGACAATTTAGTGCTCTAATGGCAAGAGTTGCAGAGGTGTATACTTTTTTACCCCATCTGTCTAAAGCTTGGGAATCCCTGTCCGAGGGGGTGGGATTCTTAGCTGTGGTTGCTTTAATTCCTTTAGGTCCTTGGGAGATGACCTCTGGATCAGCAGTAGGATTTTTGAAAAGGAATTTGTGAGAGTCAGGGACTCTGTAATACCGGTCAGGTTTCCTGGGAGCAGGAGGAAGTTTGTCAGGAGTCAAACTGGATTCCAGAAAGACATCATCCACAACATCTGAAGACCACAAAGCTGACGCCACCAACTTTGAATAAATCCAAAACTATTCTTTAATTGTAGAAAAACACCACACTAGTACCACGTATCACAAGCGCTTTCGCTCGGATATTCCGAGCTTTTTCAAGTTGATGACAGAGTTTAAAACATCAGTTTAAATAGCTGCTTGTGTTGATTAACAATTAAATCATTTTGTAATTAAGGTATTATTCAATTACAGTCCACTTATTCAGGTAGGGAACTACCCTACCCTTTACAAAAAAACTTTCTTTGCAACATCAAGTAAATTACATTGCATTCTTTCATTCAGTTAAAATAAAAGTATATTACATACAGTATCTCCACTTAATTAATAAAATGTACTAAATACATTTGAAAATATTGCAAGCTTAATAAAAAGCCTAATATAAATGCATTGTTGCTTGCACTATCAGTTCCTTAATAAAAACATGCTTGTAAACAATTATTAATAAAATCCTACTCTAGCAGATAACAGATGTGCCCATGTGTATCCCTAGAATTTGTCTTTTTAAAGTCTGCTGTGTTCAAATGTTGTTATTTTAGACTGTATTCATAATCTGGCCCTCCTTAGTTTTAAAACCGGTTTTATACTAATGGTATCATTTAATCCAGGCCAGTTCCCTGCATTCAGTATAAGTTGCCACACTAGTTCCCTATATTCTAGGGTGGCTTCCCAATCTCCCCCTCTTAAATCACGATTTACCTGCTCAAGAATCATAAATTTAAAATTGTAGTTCGGACAAGTAAGGGAATGCTTGTATAGGGCATTGGTGTCTTTACTTTTAGTTATGTCGTAAAAATGCTCATACATTCTTTTCCTGATTTCCCTTTCCGTCTTACCTACATAAAAACTTTTGCAAAACATGCACACCACCAAATAAACCACACCTCTTGAATTACATGTGAAATACGTGGGTGATTCAATTCTTATTTTTGGGATACGTGGTACTAGTGTGGTGTTTTTCTACAATTAAAGACTAGTTTTGGATTTATTCAAAGTTGGTGGCGTCAGCTTTGTGGTCTTCAGATTTGTTCCTGGTCCTGTTCTGTCATTAGTTTTGGATCATCCACAACATCCAAGACAGGAGGGATGGCTAAAGGTCTGAGCTGTGGTAAATATAAGAATTACCTGAGTCTCTTTTTGGACTGAGGATAGTCCTGGCATTCACATTAGAAATGCTCCGTTAAAGTATGTAGGGTTTAGATGCAGAAGGGAATGGATTCCTCTGCATCTGAATCCTCATAAGCAGATAGGGGCTGCATGTCTTCATATTCAGAAAACTCAGAATCACTGGACTTCTGGTCAGATAAAACTGCTGGGGACAAGTCTCTCTTTTGGAAGGGGTAGGCTGGCTTCCCCTAATAAGCATGATAAGGTCTTCCGCCATTTTAAGCATTTGAGATTGAGGCGTGAAAGCAGGTGCATGCACTTGGGTCATCATTTTTTTAGGTGCAGTTCGTACCCTGGGCCTTAGAAACTTGGTAGTTTTAGAAAAAACTGAAGACGCGAAAGAAGTCATTGGTTTGTGTCGAGTATCGGTAGTGCAAAGAACTTCCTCGGAAGCTGGTGCCGGCTCCGGACCCTTCCAAGGTAGAGACATCCACAGGATCCTTAGTCAAAGAAGAGTCTTGCGGCATACCAGACTCCGAACGGGTCTCGGTAACGGCCTGCGAATCCACAGAAACGGGCATCAGGGGCTGCGAAAACATCTCACTGAGGACCGGAGAACTGACAACTAGCTTAATGGAAGTGTCGTCAGCAGTTTTGGACCTGTGCAGTCTGTCTCAGTCTTTATCCTTACGTTTTTTCAGAAGATCGGTAATCGAATGGCTTACTGAAGCCATATCAGAATACGGGGACCAAGAGTGAAAATATTTAGCCACAATAAGGGCCCGACGATGTATAGTTCTGGCATTGAACAAAACACAACAGCGACAGCGAGGTACGTCGTGGTCTGGGCCTAAACACGAGACACAGCAAGAATGGAAGTCTTTGTGTGGTATTTGCTTTCCACAGGCAAGACAACTGTTAACTTTTTCTGACATTGGTTAGAGCAAAAAAAAGTATCCCCAACGGGGTACTTAGTTGCTTTAGAAGACACTTCAATATGGAAAAGAAACTCAGGTAGCGGCCAACCAGCACACATGCGAACTGCTTCTGCTTCGGGCTCCTCGGCAAGAAAGACTATGTAATGGCGTCGGCTTCCTGTTTTTATACCACACTGATGACCTGATGTCAGTCCTGGAGCGACAGCAACCGACGCAGAAATACTAAGCCTCTGGTATTCGGGCCGACTGAGGGCTACCCCTGGCAGGAAAACCCAAGTGTGATGACTGCAACAGTGAAACACGAAGATCATCAAAACCTCTCCGTTTTGGATGAACTTCCAAGACTGAAGTCATACAATAGAGGGAATATTTTGAAATAGGTAGTGACAGTAACTGGATATTAACCTTTCCTATGAACAGCACCCAAGAAATATAACAAAATTCCACAACAAGATTGGAATCCCATACTGGCCAAAGCACAACCTATTATCCACAGCATGAAATAAGAGAGTTGAAGCATTGCTATTACCAAAACTATTCTATCCAAACCAAATGGTTAAAAAAAACCTCACAGGAATCTCTGCCATGGGAACCCAAGAAAAACTTTAGTAATCTACTTGCTATGATCCACAAGACAGCAATATTCATCATCAGCACACCCTCTTACTCACACTACTGCCTTAGCTTCAAACCCTACTTTTCTTATATTGTCCAGTGTAAAGTACATACAAGTTAACACTTCTACACAACAAATTGGGCCCTGACCTCTTAACCATGCTGAAATGGTATAATAAGAAGTTATGTACTCACCTTAACGTTCCATCTGAGTAGGTATCTTCATTTGTCTGCAACCTTTGGGATACAGATCCTATCTCGGAGCCGGCAACCTCTACGACAGCATAGATCCGAGCTCCTAGCACCTCCCTTTACCCATAATCCCCTGCCAACCCTGACTGACCTCAGATCAAGTTTGCCCCATATAACAACTTGATAGTGTGTCCCAGAAGGGACTCATGTAAGACAACTCCTACTTAGAATCATATTGGTCAGGGGGAAGGCGGGTGGGATGGTTGCAGACAAATGAAGATACCTACTCAGATGGAACGTTATGGTGAGTACATAACTTCTTAATCTGAAGTAGGCACTTCATTTGTCAGCAACCTTTGGGACAGAGTCCCCAGCTACCTGAATCTTGGGTGGCCTTCATGGAAGGATATTCCGGAGCACTGCACAGCCAAAGGACGCCCTACCTCTGGAGACAACATCCAGTTTGTAATGGCTGATAAAAGTATGGGATGAAGCCCAAGTGGCTGCGGAACAAATATCATCCAAGGGAACCCTAGATCTAAAAGCGGCCGATGTAGCAACGGCCCTAGTAGAAAGAGCGCGGACTCCCTGAGGTGCAGGCCGTCCCGAACTCTGATATGCTAAGAGAATACAGCTCGTTATCCATCGTGACAGTGTAACTTTAGAAAATGACTTGCCTAGGCTGGTTTTGGCAAAGGAGACAAACAACTGATCGGATTGTCTATGACCAGCCGTTCGATGAATATAAAAGCGCAGTTGTCTGTGCACGTCCAAAGAATGCAGCTTATACTCTCCTTTGTTCTGATAGTTGGGGAAGAACAAGGGAAGATTAATAGATTGATTGTTTGCTTCGGAAAATACCTTAGGCAGAAAAGACGGATTGATCCTGAGGTAAACTCTATCCTGATGGAAGGTCAAATACGGTGGTTTGACACAGAGAGCCTGAAGTTCAGAGACTCTTTTGGCCGAAGTAATGGCCACCAGAAAGGCCGTTTTCCAAGAGAGGTATCTGAGATCAACTGTGGCCGCTGGCTCGAAAGGGGGGCTAGTCAAGGCCTGCAGAACTAAAGCTAAATCCCATGGGGGTACTATCTCCCTGACAGGAGGTCTGAGGAGGAAGGTACCCTTAAGGAAAGCTTTACAGAGCTTGGAGGTAATAAGAGGGCCAGACTCATGCCCTACATGATAGTGCGAAATCGCTGCTAGTTGCACCTTGACTGTAGAACAGCTAGCCCCCTGATGAAAAAGGGTAGATAGAAAATCCAAAACCGATGTTAAAGGCGCTGTAAAAGGATTTAAATGACGGTGCTCAGCCCAGATGGAAAAGCGTTTCCACTTACTCCGATAGACCTTTCTGGTGGATGGCTTGTGTGCTGCTACTAGAATGGCTTTGACTGGTGAGGAGATTCCGGGAGTCCTAATCAAGAGTGGAACTGGAGCAACCAAGCCGTCAACTTGAGGTTGACCAGGCTGGGGGCCGGAAGACCCAGGGGGTGAGTAATGAGATCCGGAAGAGGATCCAAAATCCAGGGCGGATGAATCAGGTGAGACCATAGGTACGGGAACCACGTCTGACGAGGCCAGAATGGGGCAATGAGGATCATCTTGCTCCCCAACCGACTGGCTTTCTGTAAAAGTTTTAGCATCAGGGGCAGTGGCGGGTAAGCGTAAAGGAGACCGGGAGGCCAAGCATGTACTAGAGAGTCTCTCAGGGACTCCCCCCAGAAGGGGGATTTAGGGCGAAGTAACTGTTGCATTTGGTATTTGAGGGAGAGGCAAAAAAATCGCAACAGGGTTGCCCCCATTGGGCAAATATTCGCTCCGCTACTGGAGGATTGAGAGACCATTCGTATGGAGTCAGGATTGTACGACTGAGCCTGTCTGCTAGGATGTTGGACCATCCCAGAATGTGCGTTGCAATGAGAAAGCGGTTGGTGGATATTGCCCATTCCCACACTCTCATGGCCTCGCGACAAAGAGGATAAGACCTGGTTCCCCCCCTGTTTGTTGATGTACCAGACCACTGACATGTTGTCCGTATGTACCGCAATCGTCCCAATCGGAAGAAGGTCGTGAAGTGCCTGCAACGTCAAAAGCACCGCCCTCATCTCTAGGACATTGATATGCAAGGTCGTCTCTATGTCATTCCACGTGCCTTGGACCATTCTGCCTGAATAATGCTCCCACCCCACCCCAGGCGAGAAGCGGCCGTGGTCACTGTGGCGAAGGGAGGAGGCATCGAGAATGGACGTCCCGTGTGGAGGCTCGGGGACTGGAGCCACCACACGAGCGACCTTCTGCAAGTCCTGTTTAGGGGAATGGGATGGTACAGAGGGTTGCGAGACAGGGACCACTGCACCTGAAGGGTCCACTGCAGGACCCTCATATTCAGACGGGCCAAGGGCAGCACAGAAATTGCTGCCGCCATGGACCCTAGAGCCCTCAGGACCAATTCCGCCAGTGGAGCTTGAAGTTGAAGGATGGCCTTTACATGCAACCTCAGGTTCTGAAGCCGATCTGGAGTCAGAAAAGCAAGCATTAGTTTGGAATCCAGTGTTGTCCCTATGAAATCTATTACCTGTGTAGGAGCCAGAAAGGACTTGGCCATGTTGACTGTCAATCCTAGACGTGGAGCAAGATTGAGGAAGTAATCCCTGCATGAACAGAGCAGATGCCTTGTAGGGTGTGGAGCCAGTCGGCCAGGTACGGAAAGACCTGAATTCCCTGGAGTCTCAGGTGGGCCGCTATTGCTGCTAAGACTTTGGTGAACACCCTGGGGGCTGAGGTGAGACCGAAGGGGAGGGCCCTGAACTGAAAATGACTGGCTCCCAGCCGGAAGCGGAGAAACCTCCTGGAGCGCCTGTCCACTAGAATGTGATAGTACGCATCCTTGAGGTCTATCGAGCACATCCAGTCGTTCTCCTGTAACAGGGGGAGAATAGATTGCAGTGTGACCATCCGGAACTTTTCTTTGGGTACTGCCAGGTTCAAGAGACAGAGGTCGAGGATGGGCCTCAAGTCCCCCGTCTTTTTTGGCACCAGAAAGAACCTGGAGTAAAACCCTGATCCGAGCTGATCTGGGGGGATGGGTTAGATGGCTCTTTTTTGTAAAAGCTGCTGAATTTCTGTAGCAGCCGCCTCCCTCTGACTGGGTGGTACGTCGGGGAGGCTTCTGGTTTTGGGGGTTACAATACAGGGAATTTGGTAACCTCTGGATATGATGCGAAGCACCCAGCGATCTGTTGTTATGGACTCCCACATTGCTAGGTGCCTCGAAAAACGCCCCCCCCCGACTGCCTCCAGAGTGGAGCAGCTGGGCAACCCCTCAGGGGTTCTGCATGGGATTGATGCGATTTCCGGAACCACATCTTCTTCTGACCCTTTTGGTTCTTGGAAAAGGACCTCTGGGGAGCAGAGAAGCGGACTCCGACGGCAGACAATGGCTTCCCGTCTTTCTCGCTCTGGACTAAAGTGTCACCTTATTAGGAAGGAGGGAAGTTTCTTTGCTTACCAGTGGGAGTGGGAAGCACTGAGCGGCCTTTTTGTCCGATTTGGTGAAGTTTCAGCCAGAAACTAGTAGTCCATTGGTCGTTTTGGGCCAATTCCTAGCTCCTTTCAGCCCCTGCTATAAAACACTAATGGCGTTTTCCAGCTTGTACCAACTCAGCACAGATCCTCGTGGTGGCCTGCAGAGTGATCCAAGCAGCAGAGAGCTAAAAGAGTGACTTTCTACCAGATATAAGTATTTTTGTGGCTTTCCCACTGTTATTAAGCTAGCGACTGCATTTCGCCTGTTTTACTGCTACTTTAAGTGATTTCTGCATTTTACACTGTTTATTGCACTTTAAGTTACTAATTGTTGCAAATTGTTTCTGTAGGCTACACACTAAAGTGCACTAGCCGATTTACAGCATTTATAGCATTTACTGTCTGTTTTTTTCCCTTGTCTCTGTAATAAAACAAAAAAATCTCTTGTTTTCCCGCCTTACTGAACTAGAGTAGTCCAGTTTCAGAGTTGCTGATCCCTGGGCTTTGTTTTTAGTTCCTGTTACTGATCCATTGCCTTATTAGGGAGGGAAGTTTCTTTGCTTACCAGTGGGAGTAGGAAGCACTGAGCAGCCTTTCTGTCCGATTTGGTGAAGTTTTAGCCAGAAACTAGTAGTCCATTGGTCGTTTTGGGCCAATTCCTAGCTCCTCTCAGCCCCCTGCTATAAAACACGCTAAACACGCGTTTTCCAGCTTGTACCAACTCAGCACAGATCCTTGTGGTGGCCTGCAGAGTGATCCAAGCAGCAGAGAGCTAAAAGAGTGACTTTCTACCAGATATAAGTATTTTTTGTGGCTTTCCCACTGTTATTTAAGCTAGCGACTGCATTTTGCCTGTTTTACTGCTACTTTAAGTGATTTCTGCATTTTACACTGTTTATTGCACTTTAAGTTACTAATTGTTGCAAATTGTTTCTGTAGGCTACACACTAAAGTCAGCCGATTTACAGCATTTACTGTCTGTTTTTCCTTGTCTCTGTAATAAAACAAAAAAATCTCTTGTTTTCCGCCTTACTGAACTAGAGTAGTCCAGTTTCAGAGTTGCTGATCCCTGGGCTTTGTTTTAGTTCCTGTTACTGATCCATTGCCTTATTAGGAAGGAGGAAGTTTCTTTGCTTACCAGTGGGAGTGGGAAGCACTGAGCGGCCTTTTGTCTGATTTGGTGAAGTTTCAGCCAGAAACTAGTAGTCCATTGGTCGCTTTGGGCCAATTCCTAGCTCCCTTCAGCCCCTGCTATAAAACACGCTAAACGTGGCCGATTTAGCGGAGTTACCACTGTTGCACAAAGAGCAGCGGTTAAACAAGGTTAAACTATTTGGGCCATCTAAATTCCACTCTTCCAATTTTCCCTTAAAACTACCTTCCTCGAGCGGTACTGCTGATCTAACCAGCATATCCTATAACTGAAAAGTTCATCTCTACTTGATTCCCAAGTAGACTATTCTCTATCTGTAAAGCCTAGCACTTACTCCTACAGTACTTGCACCTTGATAAAGCACTCTTATTATAGATAGTACCCCACCAGCCTAAAACCCACTTCCCGAGTCCTTTGAAAGTCTCTTTATCTACTACTTCTAGTATGTCGAGGATCAGTTGCTAGTGTCCTCTCCAGCTCAACTGGTGAACCTGGGAATATTGAGGCAATGTTACAACTGCCTCATGTACACAGACAATCCTCTCATTCTCCCACAAAACACAAATACATGCGAGAGATGCAACTATCTGGCCAAACTGGAGGCTGAGCTCTCTCAACATAGGACTGGCAAGACCAGACAGGAGGAGAAGGTAACCACACACAATACATACCCAGTCACACATGGTACCATCACAACTTCAAATCATACACATACTCACACAAAGACATACTCGGAGGCTCTGATCAAAAATTTACCAAAACAGCAGAGGCCACCAAAGCAGACACCCAAACAACTACCACCTCACGACCCAACACATGCAACACATAGACCACACAGTCAGAGTGTCAAACAGTCACAGCCCTTAAGGCCAAACAAAATGCCAGACACACTTGTCATTGATGATTCCATAGTCAGACACACTGGCGTCCGCTCCCACCAGACTGAGTAAAGAGAAGGTCACAGTAAGCTGCCTGTCAGGCGCTAGAATCCGCCACATAACGCAAGCACTCAGGTCTCTCAACAGCAGGTACAAGTACGACTCAGTCATTGTCCACGCTGGTGTCAACGACCTGAGGCGTACCTCCTTGGACTACATGAAAGGGACATCGAGGAGCTCTCTGATTATGTAGCCCAGGCAGGTATGACCCTGACCTTGAGCAGTATCCTACCTTCACCTAGAATGATGCCACAATACAGTGATAAGATGATCAGCTTTAATAATTGGCTTAAATTCTGGTGTCATTCAAAGGGGATCAATGTCTGTCTGCCTGGGATGACATGCTGGACAAGCCACGCTGCCAAGGGCGGCTTGCACCTGTCACCCTGGGCTTCCGGATATTGGCAAAGGCTCTTGCCACCCCATAGTGCCTTTTTTAGGCAAGGCTCAAATTCTAAACCTACCACCTAGAACACCAAAAGGAAAAACTAAGGGTAATGCTGCTCAATGCCAGAAGTCTCAATCTCAAGATGCACTCGAGGCCCTTCTCAATATGGAGAACATCGATGTCTGTGCTGTGACAGAAACCTGGTTCAAGGCTCCTGAGAGCACCCCAGCACTAACAGGTTTCACCTCATATCATGCGTTCCGGCCCCAAAATCCGGACAACACCAAGAAAGGAGGGTGTCCATATTCATAAAGGACACCCACACCTCAAGGTTGGTGGCAACGCATGATGCATCGGAGACCATCCAGGTGCAATTAACCATAGGCAAGACTGCTCTGCAATTTGTAGCATGTTACAGGCCACCCTCTCAAACTCAGGAACCTCACATGGCCTTCCTGAAAACATTGGAGGGATAAATGTATCTCCAAACACCATCATACTAGGTGACTTCAACTACCCTAATATAGACTGGGAACACTACTCAAGCCCGAACACTCTAACCCAAAGATTCCTGGAGTTCATAAACTCAAATGCCATGGAACAACTAGTCACCATCCCCACAAGAGGAGAAAACATACTTGATCTCATCATCACGAACATGGGAACCAAAATGTTCAACCCCCGAAGTATACCCCTCACTGGTGAGATCAGATCATAAACTAATCTCGCTGGAGGTCCTCATCCCGCCCCCACCTGAAACAAAAAAGACCACAGTGAAAACTTCTCAAAGCCGATTTCACACTTCTAAAACTAGTGTGGTCTCCTTTAAGGCCCCTGAGCCAGTGGTAAACATTACTCAAACCGCTGAATCACTTACAAATGCCTTCTACCAGCACCTACAGGACTGCATGGATCAGGCAATCCCAAACAAAACTAAGACTCTCTGTACCAAAGGCAAGCGTCCAGTCTGGTGGACCCCAGCCATAAACAAGCTCTACAACAAAAGGAGGAAGCTACTACAAGAAAGAGCAAAATCCTTGAAAGGTAAGACACCTTTGATCATTATAAGTAAAAAACTAAGAGCTCTCATAAAATCATCCAAGGCAAATTTTGAGAAAAAATCGCCAAGGACTCTAAAGAGAATCATAAGGCCTTCTTTAGCTATGTTAGAAACCTAGGAGGAAACTCCCAGATATGCTCAGAATTAGTTCAAAATGATGTGAAAATTACTGAACCTACACACATTGCCAACATACTGGCTGACAGGTTCAGTGCAAACTTCTCCCCCCCCCTCCCCCCCAAGAGGAGAGATATCTATTCCAGAGGATTGTAGCCCCCAAATATCTCCAACGCGCAGGCGAGAACTGCTCTCACTAAGGCAAAAACACAGCATCCATGGGACCGGATGGTGTCCCCTGTGTGCTTCATGAACTCAATGAGGAATTAAACCCACAGTTAGGACAGCTGTTTAATCTTAGCCTCACCTCAGGACACGTACCCAAGGAGTGGCGCACGACTGTGGTCCCACTTCATAAGGGCGGTGCCTCCACAGACCCTGGAAATTACCATTAGCTTGACAAGCCTTATCTGCAAAGCCATGGAGAGGATCATAATGGAACTCATAAATAAAGACATAGGGAACTTGCAGACTTTGGATCCAACTCAGTTTGGCTTTGTCAAAGGCAGATCCTGCCTCTTAAACTTGGTTGACTTTTTCGAGACAGTCACCAAGGCCATTGATGAGGAAAGGCAGTCCATACAGCCTACCTCGACCTGGCAAAGGCCTTGACACAATACCCCACTCAGGTATCATCGAAAAACTCATCAGCTTGAATGTAAACCCATACATCACAAGATGGGTTGCAAACTGGCTAAGTGACAGAACCCACAGGGTCAGAGTTGCTGGAGCCATGTCAGACTCAAAGCCTGTCACAAGTGGTGTCCCACAGGGCTCAGTCCTGGGTCCACTCTAGTTCGGCATCTACTTTTCTGAAGTACAAGCAAACACAGGAGGGTTATGGCTGACAAAGTTTGCAGATGACTGCAAACTGGGCCATAGTCGAAAACACATCTGACACAGATATCCTCCAGAAGGGCCTCACAGAAGCGGATAACTGGTGCCAGAGCCATGGCCTGAAGTTAAAGCCAAAAATGCATAGTCATACCCTTTGGGAAAAACAAGGTTACCCCTAGCTACCATATAGGTGGCAATCCACTGAGCACAGAAAAAGTCATCAGAGATCTGGGGACCCAGGTTGACAGTAGCCTATCGTTTGACACTCATGTTGCTAAAGTAGTTAGGAAAACCTTCTATATCACCCACCTGATCATGAAGGGATTCACATCTAGATCAAGGGAGGTCATCGTCCACCTGTACTCATCACTTATTAGACCTATGATTGAGTACAATGCCCCGTTCGGAATGTATCTGACCAGACACCTGCTGCAGCTTGAAAGGCCCCAAAGTTCCTCACCAAAAGGATAAAGGGTCTCAAAAATATGTCTTATGCTGCCCGACTGAAAGAACTCCAGCTCTATTCAGTCTCATACCGCTTGCTCAGAGGTGACCTGTGCCTGACATATAAGGCCATGTCAAACCCAGATTTGATGAATATGCTTCACCTCAAAAAATCTAGATCCCTCAGAACCACAAGGGCGGGAGACTTAAACCTTGACACGGTTATAAATAGAACGTGCTGGAGGGACAGATTCATCACCCAGAGACTCCCTATGCTGTGGAACAAAATCCCGGTACATGTGAGGCAGAGCACCTCTCTGGCCTTGTTCAAGAGGAATCTTGACCAATGGATGGGAGATTGCAGATATACCCCAGGGATTACTTGTGTCACTGCTTGACAGAGGCACAGCAAAATGATAGGCATAGTTTTTATTCAAACTAAAGGGGTGGCGAAAGCCACATAACTATGGGCTAGGCTTATAAATGCCCTTGGGCAGATAGCCTAGTATGAACCTATGAACCTATGAACGGTTTTGCCAAAAAGAGCAGAACCATCAAAGGGGGCATTCGCGAATGACGCCTTAAGGGGTTCTGAGAAGTCACAATGTCGGAGCCAGGCTTGTCGCCTCATGACCAGGCCGACTCCGCCAGCTCTAGCGGCTCCCTCAGTGACGTGAGACAAAAGCCGCATAGAGGTGTTAGAAATGGACCGTAGAGTGGACATTCGGGAGGAGTACAGTTGTTTGTCTCCTTCCGACATGGAATCTGGGGGGGGGGGCAGCGTATTCTTTGATCAGATCCCTCTGCATCCGGATGACGTGCGCCATATAGTTCAGCGCCCTCATCGAGAAGGTTGCTGAACTGAAGGCCCGCTTCCCAAGGCGGTCCATCGCACAAGACTCCTTGCTCGGTGGGTGGACCGTGGGGCTCTCCTGAGCCAACTCTCTCGATGGCCGCCACCACCAACATGGCATCCACCGGGGGGACCTCTGCTCCAATTTCTCTCTGTGGGGGCACTCAAGATCCTGTCCGGACGCTTGGGGACTGGCTCTACAGTGTCCGGCTCCCTCCAAGCCCTGGTGGCAATAAGGTCCACCAGGGGGTCGGGGGAGCACACCCAAGAGGTAGATGGCCCTGCTTTGAACGCCTCTAGAATACGGACTCATCGGAGGAAGACTTGGGGGCAGACCAACCCCCCTGATCCTAAGCATTTCCATGATGTCTCCAAAGGAGATATCCTCGGGGGGTGACCTTGGGGAGCCTTCCCCTTCATCTAAGTCCGTATCTTCCGTAAGGGACTCGGGGGAGTCCACGTGCCTCCTCTTACACTTAGACTTGTGAGGAACCTCCTCAGGGGGGGGGCTGTCCGAGGAAGTCTCACCAGCAATGTCATGTTCCGAAGGAACATCCCGAGGCGCTGAAGCAGGCTGCCCCAAAGGCCGGGTGATGGGAGCCTGGACCAGCTGAGAGGGAGTGCAGGGGGGAGCCGAAGCCAGGACCGGAGGTTCGGATGCACTCAACAGTGCCCTCTCCACTGCAGCGAAAGCAGAGGGGGAGACGCCCTCGGTAGGATCAGAGAGTCTACTCCCACCCAGTCCGAAGCGGGGACCGGACCCGGGCCCGAGACCATCGGATTCGAAAGACCCGCGTGATCCGACAGGGACGGAGCCGAATGCACACCAAATCCCACGGATCCAAAGCTCGGGCCACGGCTCCGAGAGGTCGGATCCGACAAACTCGAGGGAACAGTCGGAGCCGAAGTACCCAGCACTGTCGGCTCCGACCCACCTCCAGATCCAACGTGGCTCGGCTCCGAACCCGGAAAACGGGTCGGAGAAGGTGCGATTGGAGCAAAGAATGGGGTTGAGCTCCCTCTCGGAGGGGGGGGAGGCAAGAGCACTCCCATCTGCAGCTGGGCCTGGATGAACCTCATCATCCGGTCCATGTCTGCATCCGACATGCTAAAAGTGGACCTTGAAGAGGCCACCGAGGCAGGCCTGGAGAGTCACCTCGATGACCTCGATGAGGACCGGGTCACCCCCTCCTCGGGTCCCGGAGAGAAGCAAGGGGATCGGATCCGAGGAGGAGGTGATCCAGAAACCCTGGAGGGAGAAGCCTGTTTGGCAGGCGGGGCCGAGGAGGAGTCTTCGGCCCGCTGCTTAAGGTGCTTCTCTCTCCGCTTGTCTGTCTTGGCCTCCCTCTCCTCCGTAGCCGAAGCGGGAGGTTGAGTCCCGACCGGAGGGAGGGGGGCAGGAGTGGCCACCACCGAGGGCTGGATAGTGGCCACAGAAGTACCGGAGTCCGGAGCCTGATCTGGGGGCAAAAGGCCCGCCAGAATCAGCTTCGTCCTCCGGTCCTTAAGTGCCATGGGGTTGAACGCCGTGCAAATCACGCATCCAGAGGTGTTCAACCCCCAAGGCACCTAACGCACCGAGTGTGGCCATCCGCTGGTGAAAGCTTATGGCCACACTCGGTGCACTTAGAAAAAATGGCTTTAGGGGCCTCAGACATTTTAAAAAGGAAAACACACTCACTAGGCCCCTAAACACACACCACACACACACACACACACACACACACACACACACACACACACACACACACACACACACTATGACCAGTGAGGAAGGGAGGAGAAAAGGATCACAAAAAAAATAAAATTTAGTTGGCTAAAAAGGGCTATAGGGTACCTAATCACTCACTCTCACTCACAGCAACAGAAAAAAAAGGAAGAAATTTAACAATTTTTCTCTCACAAATTTCGATCCACCAGGAGCTGTAGTTTGAAGTGCGGCAAACTAGATCTGGGGTCAGTCAGGGTTGGCAGGGGATTATGGGTAAAGGGAGGAGCTAGAAGCTCGGATCTATGCTGTGGTAGAAGTTGCCGGCTCGGATCCGAGATCGGATCCGTATCCCAAAGTTTGCTGACAAATGAAGTGCCTACTTCAGATCCCTCGTTCTTCAAACAGCTAACTGCGAACAAAACCAATTCCAAATATGGTGATACACCCTCAAGTTCATATGTAACCAAACAGGCCACCAAATAGCCTGAAAGTAATCCAGCAACATCCTTCAAGTATCAAACCAAAATGCTTCTCTACAAGAACACATTCAAACTAAAATATCACTCTGTTCACTTAATTTTATATTGTCTACTCTCAGCACAACTGTAAAGTATTATAAATGGTTGCCATCTGAAGCGTAACTAAACAATATGTACAAATCTACACAGCTAAAGATAACTCTGATGTCATCCACATCTCTTACAAATCAGATTTGTGTACTATTCAAGTATAGACGGTTAATACCTGCCCCCTTATATCAAAACACATTCAAGTTAAAACGTTTTGAGTTAATCATGTGCAATTGATATAAAGTATATCTTATACAGCTGGGTGCTATTATTTACCACAGTAATGGATGATGCTTAAAATATTCAAATGGTATTTACCAGTCAACTAATTAAAATGTAATGTTTTAGTTCGAAGAAAATGTCTCCAATGTATTGATTAGTTTTCAGAAAAATGTCCTGCGTATGCAAAGTTGTCTAATACCACACTTATAATGTGATGTTTCACCGCAAACAAAAATCTGCATAATAATGTAATGTAGTGTTCCATTTCTAAAACGGAACACAAGCCATGTAAATTGAGGGTCTTTCACCATCAGGTCCCTGCTGAAAAAAGGCGGCTCCAAGCAGAGTTAAAGTACAAAAATATACATAAAAATAACTAAATGAAACAGTGCATTTAAAACCTCAAAACGCAATGGGTAGTATAATGGAAGTCATTATACATTAAAAAAATAATTGCTTCATGTTTTCAAAGGAAGCTGCAAGTTTCAGTGTGGCAAGACATCATTACTAGAAATGCGGAAATATAATCAAACATAGTGTAACACATTCAGCCACATACACAATGTATCTTTAATAAGCAAAGTAACTTTTGATAAGCCCAAATGTGTCACTCATATATAAAAACAAAATCCGTACTCAGCACTGTACATTTTTGAAGATTGGTCAGATACAGTGTTGTGAGAAACTTTACATGGTGATTATAAAAATCTAAGTAAATTTGACTACTAACAAAATATTTGAACTTAGAAGTTACCTGTGAGGACCCCGGTGTGCCTAGCAGCTGGCTACTAAGAAGCATGTGATCTGGACAAGCTGGCTGCGAGAAGCTAATCCCTTGCACCAGTTTATCAATACAAGAATGACTACTCTCCCAAGATGAAAAAGCAGTCCGAGGCTCTGGTTGTGAACTGGAGTACTTTATCCTCTCTTCACTAAAACACAAAACAAAAAAAGGCATCAAATAATACATCATAGTCTAATTACACAGCACACATTCATTGCTACATATATTTTCTCCATTAATGCAAATGGTGCGCACTAATGGGGACTTGAATACAAATCAGTCTAGACTGAAGCCATGCAAAACACATCTGAAATGGTATACTACACACTCAAGTTTGCTTTTTTTCATGGATTTTCTTCGTCTATATAAAATCACGGAATGACTAATGTTTTATATAAACGTGTTGCAACATTCTACAGCTACCTTTAGATTTACTGCTACAGACTGGAAATGTTTCAAGGGACCCAATAAACTTGTATGGCATGATTTATTAACAAAAAGGGAATGGGCTTTGAATTGTGAGATGGGGCGTTATTTCCTCCAGGTTTAAATTATGCATTTTGATTGGTCCTAAAAAAAAAGGGGTGTGTATATTTTCTCATATATATTTTGTGTAAGGGTTGATGAATTTTTGTGGCAGTAAGGAAGGCTTGGGCTGAAACCAGTTTGCAGTTGATTGCCCTGCACTGTTGCCTTACGTGCACAGCATTTGGGGCCTTCACATTACACACTCATGCAAAACATATCTGAAATGATTATTGTTTTGGTGAACACCAAAACAGAAGGTCAATTCTTTTGTTATGATCAAGTACACAATTTTTGCCCTGCAAGAGAGAAGTTTAGATACACAGCTCCTAAACTGAGTAACACACAAATATGATGATTCTTTTCCTTTAAAAATCAACATCAGTTTCATACACCAAAATACAGCAAGCAAAGCATCATTGATTTTCAAAGACCAAAGCACCAAAACAATGGTTTATTGTAAGAGGAAGTCTCCCTGCACCTCCACATCCCACAGCTACATATACTAACTCAGACAAATTTCACAATACCAGTAAAAGGGAAAATTTGCTTACCCTTGGCATTCCATGACTTTGTCCATGTTAGGGATTCTATGTTGCTCAACCTCTTCACTGATCAAACTGCACACAGCAATTATGAATCAAAAACCGGCATTTGACAACAGGAGAGGAAGCCACACAGATGTACACAGCAGCATATGCCCAGCAGAGGCACAATATGCAAAAACAGCACATACAAATAAGAAAACTGCAACTTGGCAAGCTACAGTACATCAACAGAACAGCACAAGCGGTTTAAAATTAAAGGCCAAGTATACGACTGTAATGACTGTTGAGGTGGCAGATAATATATATTTAAAAAGCAGTATAAAGGCAAAACCTTCTCTACTAGTCATTACAAATCTCAAAAACCTATTGTCAGTGACAAGTTGAATACGTGTATTTTTCTTTACTAATTTAATAAGTTGCTTTTAAAGAGAGATGTGGGTGAAAATCTATTAAAGTCAGTTGCATGTGTTGTTGCTATTTTAAAGTCTTGTTGATTTTTATACAGTATTTGCTGAGATTCTGCACTTTTTAAGCTTAAGTGACCTAAAGTTGGACAGCTTTGGTCTGCACCACAGTTGAAATAGAGGGTTGCCTGGCTTCTTCTGTGCTTAGATTCACTGAAGAAACCTAAGACTGCTCTTGTGATTGCCCAGAGGGGTAGTTTGCTTTGTTCATGGATTTTCTTTGTCTGTATAAAATTATAGCATTTACACAACTGGCTCATTTACACAAAGCTCACCAATGTTTGTTGACCACGCAACTGAAACAGTGCTTTTTGCTGACATCCAGCTGCATCCTAGCCAGAAAAGTACTTTAACTGCTGCACTGCACTTCTTGCTATCTTAAAGTCTTGTTGATTTTTATACAGTGTTTAACATTTGTTAAACGGGAAAGTCTGACTCGGAACAGAGCCAATTTTCAGTGGAGGCCCAGGGAGAAATGCTCCAGACATGCATCTTTGTAATGTGGGAAGAAACTGAGCACCCGGAGGAAACCCACAAGAATGCAGGGACATAATGCAGACTCCACCCAGAAGGCACTCCAGCCGAGAATCGAACTGCAGAACCTCTTGCTGTGAGGCGACAATGCTACCACTGTGCCATCCCAGTATTGTCCCAGCGTGCAGTGTTACTTACTAAATTTTTAAACTTAAGTGCTAAAAAGTTGGAGAAGTTTGGTCTGCACTCTAGTGAAAGCAGAGGGTAGCCTGGTCTCTTCTCTGCTTAGAGTCACTGAAGAAACCTAAGACAGTGCTGTTGCGATTGACCAGATGGCTATTTTCTTCTGTTTTATTTTATTTTCACCTGTCTGTATAAAGGCTGCTCATTGTGCAGTGGTAGCTGGCAGTGCTTTGTATAGATGCAGGTACTTAGAATCTCAATTTTCCCTATAAAACCAAACTCTGAAATTTCATTACTTAGTTGCCCAACTAGCAACTGGTTTGCATATAAAGGAGCACTGTCACATGAGTTTAGACCTTGAGAGCACGGTGGATGTCTGTACCGAATACAGTTTTACTACTGGGACTTCAGCCCCAGAGGTCCTGATACCAAAACCACCTTCCATAGCTCAGCTCCCTTCCCCCTCCAGGCCTGGTGGATATCCTTCCTTTATGGATTTTGGGATGTTCCCTGTGTAAAACTGACATTTGCCAGCTCCATTTTAGATTGTTCTGGCTGCTGTTCTCAGCTAATGTACATTTTTTTTTGCATCAGTAGTATGCAGTTGTGTGTAATATGGAGGAATTCCAGATGATTACACTACTTAAGTATGGATGTGTAGTATTACAAGTATCTATACTCAAGACACGAAATGTGAAATGACCATGCATGTCCCAGTGCACTCCAGCATGAGCAACCATTACGCATCTGTTCACTCCAAGACGTTGTAGCTTGTACAATGCAACAGCCTCAACCCACCTTCTGGCAATAGGGCATTTCAGCAGTGGCAAAAAACCTACCCCTCTCCCAGACAAGCAGGTGACAGCAGCTACCTAAGGGACAAGGACATCAGTACAGGCCATACATCTAAGAAATTTGGAGAATGACACTGACAGGCATCTGGTAAGTCTTATGATAAAAGTCTGCTTCAAAGGTACCCTAATAGAACACCCAAGTCATTTCCAAAAGCACTAATGCAGCCCATAACTATGCCCATGTAGCCCCTAAATATCCCAATCCTCTTACCTATAGGCACTTGCCATTGGAGAGAGGTCCATATCAGACCGGATCTGCTTAGAGAACGTGCCTGGAGAGTCACTGGGTCCACCTGATAATGCTCGAATTCGTTTCACACCTGTGATATAAAGAGAAAGGAGAGTACAGACACATCAGAAGAACAAAAAGTGAAGGTCTAAACACACCTGATCTACTAACAGCACAAACAGTGAATTCACCTGAAAAGGGAAAAAAAATGAAAAGCAGACTAAGTTTTGCAAAGAAAGCAATCTTGGATGGTAACCCACATATCATATGAATCTGTATACTACTGTATAAACTATACTGGCATGTTCACCTTTTGGATATTAAACTTCATTTTCCCCTTTTTCTCTTACTGAGAGGACTTCTTCTTTCGGCTTTTTCCTGGTTAGGGGTCGCCACAGCGGATCATCTGTCCGCTCATGATTGGCAGTGGAGTTTTACGGTGTTGAGTTGCCAGCCCGGCGCCCAACCTTCCACAGAAGGCACACACACGCACGCACTCACACCTAGGGCCAATTTAGAGTGTCCAATCCACCTACTGCATGTCTTTGTGATGTGGGAGGAAACCGGAGCACCCGGAGGAAACCCACGCGACCACAGGGAGGACATGCAGACTCCGCACAGAAGGCACCCCAGCCAAGAATCAAACCAGAGATCCTCTTGCTGTGAGGTGACAATGCTAACCACTGCACCACCGTGGCCGCCCTTCTTACTGAGAAGACTAGGATCTAGTTAAATATGCTGCCAATAAGTAGCTGCTTGCCAGGATGATGACACAGGTTTGCAATACTCCTGACTGTCAAATAAAACTCAGATGGGTGCTGACAAAAGACATTGTATTGTTGTAATGTTCTCCTCCCATGTCTTGAAGAGACAGAAAAGCTCCATAGAAGCAAACAAATTGGGCAATGTTAGTGATTGTGCTAAATGTCAAAGAGAATGAAGGGAAGTGAATACAAAAAAAATCTATATAGGTTCATAGGTTGGTACTAGGCTATCGGCCCTAGGGCCTATGCAAGCCTAGCCATAACAATTCCCTGGATATTTCTTCCCACAATATTTACTTCTCCGGGCCCCTGTCTAGCAGGGTGACTGATATGATCCCCGGGGTGAATTTCCTATCTCCCATCCAATCATCAAGGTTCCTTTTGAAGAGGGCCAATGAGGCGCTCTGCTTGATATGTATGGGCAGTCTATTCCAGAGTATGGGGAGTCTCTGGGTCAGGAACCTATCCCTCCAGCATGTTTTGTTCATTGTGATGACAAGGTTTAGATCCTTGGAGCGTGTGGCTCTGAGGAATTGGGATTTCTTTAAGTGGAGCATGTCCAACAGCTCAGGGTTTGACATGGCCTTGGATGTTAAGCAGAGATCACCTCTGAGTAGATGATATGCCGCAGAGTATAGCTGGAGTTTTTTTTAGACGGTCAGTATATAGCATCTGCTTTAGGCCTGTGATTCTTTTAGGGAGGTATTTCTGTGGCCTTTCCAGCTGTTGCAGATGTCTTGTAAGGTACATACCAAACGGGGCATTATACTCTATAATGGGTCTAATGAGGGATGAGTACAGTGGGACAATGACCTCTTTTTTTTCTGGATGAAAAGCCCTTCGTGATGAGGTAAGCCACACAGAAGGATTTCTTGACTGTTGTGGCAATGTGGTTATCGAAAGTGAGACTACTGTCCACCTGTGTCCCTAAGTCTCTCATCACACTTTCGATGTTTAGTGTCCTGCCACCTATGTGGTAATTCATGGGTATGTGTTTTTTTCCAAAGGGGATAACTATACATTTCTTTGCATTAAGCTTGAGCCCATGGCTCTGGCACCAGGCATGTTTCTGTAAGGCCCTTTTGTAGAATATCCACATCATTTGGGGATTCAATAATGGCTCCCAGTTTGCAGTCATCTGTAAACTTTGTTAGCCAGAGTCCTTTAGTGTTGGCCTGTACTTCAGAGAAGTAGATACCAAACAAGAGTGGTCCCAGGACTGAACCCTGAGGTACTCCACTTGTCGGGAGCTGGATTTGGAGTCGGCTACTTTTACAGTCTGGGAACTGGATTTGGAGTCGGCTACTTTTACAGTCTGGGTTCTGTCAGTAAGCCAGTTAGCAACCCATCGAGTGATGTAGGGATTTATGCCCAACTTAGTACGTCTATCTATGATTCCAGAGTGGGGGATGGTGCCAAAGGCCTTGGCGAGGTCCAGATAGGCTGTGTGGACTGCCTTACCCTCGTCCACAGCTCTGGAGACTGATTCGAAGAAGTCAATCAGATTCAGGAGACAAGATTGGTCCTTCACAAACCCAGTGTTTGAAGGTTGCCAATGTCTTTGTTTATAAGTTCCATGATAATGCGTTCCATGCCCTTGCAAATCAGGCTTGTCAGGCTGATGGGACGGTAGTTCCCGGGATCCAAGGTGGATCCTCCCTTGTGGAGAGGGATAACTGTAGCTGTGCGCCACTCAGTGGGCACGAAGCCTAAGGTATGGCTATGATTAAACATGACACTTAGGTGAGGTGCCAGTTCATTTTGTAGTTCATGTAGTACACAGCCTGGGATGTCAACTGGTCCCATGGATGCGGAATGCGGTTTCTACCTGTGTGGCCGTGATTATCGGAATTTGGCAAACTTCTGGTATTGAGATGGGCACTTTAGGATTGGCAATATCCTTGGGATCAGTATATTTAATGCCATTCGGTTGTAACTCAGAGCAGATCTGAGCACTGCCATTTAGATTCTTGACATAACTATAGAATGCTGCCATTTAGATTCTTGACATAACTATAGAATGCAACGAGAACAAGCTGTGGAACACACAGCAGCTTCAGTTAAATTATAAATATATTTACTGTTTCAAGGTACAATATAATATGCTAACAAACTAAGGGAAACAAACACCCAGTTTTCTGTTTTTGTTCCTCTAGTTGTATGTTTCCCTTTTGCCCAGCAATTCTTTGGGGAGCTGCATACTGCAAACACTGCCCACTCAATCCCCCTCATAACAGTGACAGCTGGATGGCAGATCTCAGAGGCTGTCACACTAATGGGCAGGGGATTAGTTATTTATTTCGTTTCTGCTCATTAATTAGACAGGTCTTCTGGAAGGAAACCTGTTTTTAAAGGAGACTCACAGAGAAAATCTCCAAATACAATTTAAAAGGGTATTTACGACTGTGTGAAAGTACATGTAATACAAGCAGTAATACAAGTTATAATGTACTAAGGAGAAATGTTAAACACTGCAATAGATTTAAATACAAACAATTATCAAAATAAAAAATATATATAAATCCAGCAATATCAATACATATTGGGAAACAGAGAAGTATGCAATACTAGAAAAAAAGGAAACCTAGGCATACCCTAGAAGAGTTCTCAACATCTGTTATCAATGCAGCATTAGTGTCATATTCAGAAATATCAATGCAAACATAAAACATGACAAAAAAAAAATCCTGTTCTATGTAATGCGACAGTCTTGCTCCCCTCTCTCTTATGCCTGACACTCATGACATCTAGGTGGATGCAAGCTCATGCTTCCACTCTCTCACTGCGTCTGCCTTATCTGTTCCTGAGCATTAATAAAACCAGACACAGCAACTTAACAAAACAAGAGTTCTTTCTCGGGTAATATTTATCTTCCAGTGTAGTTCTGATCTAGATTGTCTAAAATTCTGTATTACTTTCACATTACTCAAGGATTAATTGACTCTGCGCCAAACTTTTCAAAAATATTCCCAATTATCACAACATAATCTAAACTAAACTATTTAGAAGTTGTCATAGCCCATTTGGGTTCTACAGAGGAGTTCTGCAGTGACGATCATTCTCCTTATTAAACATTCTTTTGATTGAATATACAGGACCACAGATTCAGGCTAGGATGCACTATGGTCAGAAGGAAGTCAGTAACTTTTGGAAATCTGGAGGAAACTCTCCTCTGAAAAAAATGGGATCTGTGCGAAACTAATGAGGTAGTGTGCTTGCTCTGACTTGCTTTGATATCTGTAAACATGAACAAAAATGTACCATTAAATCAAGAAATACACACAAAGAGAACATGAATTGCCCTAATCTCCAAAAAAATGTGAAACAAATTGTAAACAGATATGCTCCCTTCTTGATTCAGCCTCCCTCTCTCAGATGGTAACTAAGAAGAAGAGAGGATGACTTTTCTAGCACTTATCTGATGCACTTGGACTACACAAAAAGTGCTGAGATGACACTTGATAAATCATCCTATAAGGATGGAGCCAGACCCCTTTAGTCAGCAGGCATGGCAAATCATCTGTGGGATACCCTGCAAATAGGTATTCCAAAGAATGACCCAACTTCAAGAGATGTATCTCCACCCATGACTTTGGTCAACTCTCTCACCCCTCAGATGCATGGACACTGGTGGGATACGAGTAAACAACTCAAAAAAAAAAATCTCTTCAAAGAAGCCTCCTGCACCTGGTTTAGAAATTATAGTAATTTGACTTATAGCCTCCTAATGTGTTTTTTTTTTTTACGAATTTTTAACCTTTTT
>NC_056741.1:1319221089-1319305217 GCF_019279795.1 Protopterus annectens | reverse complement strand
GTTCTCTTTCATGTTACAGTAGTCTACATGTGGGTGTACATCTGACCAGTATTCCAAAGTTTTTCAGTCCCTCAAGGTGCGTCGGGCATATGACGTGGCTGCAGGAATATGGATCATAAAAGTAACGTCTGCACGTGCCAGCCCTCAGAACTGAAAGGCCAAGCCGGAGTCAGTCCTAGTACATAGCCCGTTAAGTGCCACCCAGCAGAGCAAGTGGAACCTGACAGGAGGGGAAGGAGGGAGCAAGGAATACTGCAACATGGAAGAGAAGGACATCTATGGTTATGTTAAGATTTTTTACGTAACTTTCCTATGTCCTTCTATCCCAATGTTGCAGTATTCTACATGTGGGTGAGTGCCAAAGTTCACTGTGAAATTGGTGGTGGTCTGGAAGAAGTTTCCAGGAATCCATGAAGGATAGCTCTGGAAACCCTCACCCTGGCCTTAAAGATATGGTCCAGCTTGTAATGCTTGGTGAAAGTGTGCACAGAGGACCAAGTAGCTGCTTCAAGGATTGTGTTGGTGTCTAGCCCCTTAAAGAAGGCTCCAGAAGAGGCCATTGCTTTGGTGGAGTGGGTTTTAATATTGCCCTGCAAGGTTTTCCAAATGGTACATGTAACAGAAGGAAATGGCGCTGGAGATCCAGGCCGAAATAGTCTGTTTGGTCACTGCTTTCCCCAGGGCTCTGGGGTGGAAGGAGACACAGTAGGTCAGATTTCCTAATGGACTTTGTTTTATGTAGATAAAACCTAAGCTATCTTTGGACATCTAGGAATGAAGTACTGTCTCACTATCCCCCTGCGGATTGGAGAAAAAGGTGAGCAGGTGTATGGCCTGGTTCAAAGACAGATCATTCACTACCTTGGGTGACGACGGGTTAGTCCTGAGAGTAACCCTGTCAAGGTAAAAGACTAGAAAAGGTAGTGTAGCCATTAGAGCTTGTAGGTCTGAGACCCTCCTGGCTGAGGTCAGAGCCACAAAAAAAAAAATTTCCATGTGCACAATTTTAGGGAGGCTTTGTCTGCTGTTTCAAAAGGAGCTAGGGTAAGTTTTTATAGTACATAGTTAAGGTCCCAGGGAGGAGGGGACGGTTTCCTGGGTGGTCTCAGGTGAAGTACCCCTTTGAGGAAGAGTTTGGCATGAAGTCTGGATGCTAGGGGTGGATCTAGAGGGAGACGGGCAGAGATTGCAGACAAGTGTGCTTTTGAAAGAGAGTAGGCCAGACAGGTCTGCAATAGTTCACACAGTTAAGACAGGATAAGGATGATGTTGCTTGCCAGCAGATCCAACTGTTTTTTGTGACAACATATGGAAAATCTTTTCCACTTTGAGAGGCAAGATTTTCTTGTGTTAGGTTTCTTGGCCTCCTGCAGGACATTGAGCAAATCCTCGTTGTACTGGTGTCGAAAGGGGATCTGAATCCTATCAACCACAGGGTGAGGTGCAGAGACTGCCACTGTGGGTGTATTTCTGATCTCTTGTGCTGTGTGAAGAGGTCCACTGATGAGGGTAACTTGTGGTGATTGCCCTTGGGCAAATGAAGGAGAAGGGGGAACCAGTGCTGTCTTGGCCAGTAGCGAGTCACCAGCAAGATTTCTGGTGTGTCCTGCTGAATTTTCAACAGCACCTTCTGAATCAAAGGGAAGGGGAAAACGCACAGAAATTTCCCCTTCCAAGAAATTGAGAAGGCATCTGTTGCCAGTGCCTTATGGTCTGATGTCCTAGTGCAGAAGCCAGGAAGTTGTGTGTTGATGGAGGAGGCAAACAGGTCTATTTGAGGTGTACCCCACTGGTGGACCAGATCCAGAAGACATCTCTGTGAAGCATCCATTCGTGATTGTTTGAGATGGCCCTGCTGAGATAATCTGCCTGGGAGTTGTGAAGGGAGGGGATGTAAACTGCGTGTAAGGTAATCCCCTGCGAGGTAGCCAGTTCCCACACCAGCAGAGCTAGTCTGCAAAGGAAGTAGGATTTGGTCCCTCCCTGTTTGTTGAGATACCCACAGGACAGTGGTATTGTCCGTGAAAATCTTGACAGGGCCTTGCTGGAGGTAGGGTAGGTAAGCTTGTAGCAGCAGGATGATTGTCCTCATCTCTCTGACACTGATGTGCTGCAGTTTGTGTGTGTTTGGCCACAAACCCTGCACCTGGCTTTGGCCTAGTTTTGCTCCCGAGCCGAGATCTGAAGTGTCTGTATGCATGATCTGAGTGGGTGGGGGAGGTTGTGGGGGTGGTTGAAGAGGAAGGCCTGGGTTCTTGGCCACCTGTCCCAGCCACCACTGAATTTCCTGTTTCAAGCAGGGAAGAAATGGTACCCTGAATTCCAGGAGAAGGGAATGCTGGGTCCAGACCGACCGAAGATACCATTGTAGTTTCCTCATGTGCAGTCTTGCTAGGGGGAGCATATGTATAGTGGCTGCCATGCAACCCAGAAGTCTAGAGTCCTGTCTTGTTGTCAGTTCTGATGCTTGGAGGACGCCGAGCAGGTGTTCAGTCAAGGACACCATCTTGTCTGGTGGCAGGAAGACCTTCATGAGGTCTATGAGAATATCCTGCACCCCAGGAAAACAATGTCCTCTGTGTGGGCTCCAGATGGAATTTTGGGAAATTTATTTGAAAGCTTAGAGATTGCAAGAGGGACAGAAGAACCTGAGTGTGAAGGTCTTCTGATTGTCTGTCTGAATTATCAGGTTGTGTAGGTAAAGGAATATTTGGATACCCTTTGTCTTGCAATAAGCAATGACTAGAGCCAGACATTTTGTGAATACCCTGGGTGCGATGGAAAGCCCAAAGGGTAAGGCACAGAATTGAAAATGGGATGAGCCTGCCAAAAACCTCAGGTACTTCCTGAATGTGAGCTTTATTGGGGTGTGCAGATAAGCATACTTTATATCTAGGGTTGTCATGAACCCTTGAGCCAGGAGCAGGGGGAAGAGGGTGGGGAGAGTGAGCATCCTGAAGGTAGGCACCTTAAGGAAACGGTTGAGACACTAGAGATCTAGTATAGGTCTCTATGGTCCATCTTTCCTGGGAACCAGAAAAAATTCTGTAGTAAAATCCTCTTCCTTTTGTTTCCAGAGGCCTTGAGTCAGCAGAGATTGCAGTACCGGTTGCATGAGGAGTAGCTGACTGGTGGGTGGCTGTGAAGTTCCCAATCTTACTGGGGGGGGGGGGTGATCCAGATCATTCTGGATGACAGAAAGAACCCATTTGTCTGAGATACTGTGGGACCATACAGCAAGACAGTGAGAGAGACGTGCAGACAGGGGGTAAAGGGGGTAGGAGGAGCAGGTAATGAGGTTGGCAGGTAGACACTAGATGTTGAAAGGGAGGCCTCTGGCTAGAGAAGCTCTAGCCAGAGGGGCCTGCTTTCTAGGTCATCTCCTAGGCCTGCAGTGTGCCAAAGGGCAAGAAGGTTTTCTAATGAATTGCATTTTGGCAGAGTAGTTCCTATGGAACTTGGGGATGGGCGAAACTAGCAGGTGTTTTAGGTCCTGCATTTTTTTGCCTTTTTGTTGTAGAGACTTGAAGAATTCAGCTACTTTGGCACCAAATAAGGCAGAATGATCTAGAAGAGCATCAATCAGTTTAGCCCTGAAGTAATCAGGGAGGGGCTGCAAACGTAGCCAAGAGTATCTCCTTAAAGCAAAAGCTGATGCAGCTGACCTAGCTGAGGCTTCAGCTGCATCACAGCTGCACCTTATGGAGATTCGATTCACCTGAGTAGGGAGAACTAGCAGGGAGGACAGAGAAGCTTTGGCTGCACAGTCTGGGATGTCATCCACTTCCTTAAGGGCCTTAGCCAGCGTGGCTAAGGAGTACGTGGCCATGTGAACCTGGTAATTTGTGTCCCTGAAAGACAGGGTGGCTGAAGTGTAGATTATCTTCCCAAAACATTCCACTGTCTTGCTGTCCTTGTCAGCTGAAAGAATGGTTGTGGTAGGAAGCAACTTGGAAGCCCAATCAGTGGAAATGCAGACAGTGGCTGGGTCAGCAGGAGGGCACTTAAGCAGAAATTTCTCTGATTCTGGGACCTTGTACAATCTGTCAGCCCTGCGTGGGGCTGGAGGTTGGGAATCAGGGTTAAGGGATGCTGTGGAAAAAGCATCCAGAAAAGCCAAAAGAATAGGAGGGGTAGTAGAATGACTGGGAGAGTCCATCTGTATGAGGTTATAGAATCTCTTCTGCACCTCAGTCATGTCAGTGGATTCCCACTTAAAGTGATCTTTCATTTTGCAATTTCCCCAAAGGTTAAATCCTCAACTGGGAAGTCGGCCTCAATGGATTTTCCTCTAGTGATCCATACCCCAGGAGAGAGAAGATCTGTAAGGAATAGGAGAGGTAGTCCTCAGAGGAGTAAGAAAGTTCTTCCTCTTCCCACCTTACTGTATCGGAGGTTTGGGGTCTAGGACTTGAGAGGAAGGGCAATGCTACGGCTTCCTGTCATAGTAGGACGTAGGACCATGAAGGCACTGAATAGGCTTTGGCTGAAAGTTTGCCAATCAGGCATGCTTTCAGACAGTGCAGAGAGATGCCTTGCCTTTTGTTTCTTCTTGTGAGACCTAGATGGCATTCGACTAGAAGGCCTCGAGTCAGATGAAGGGATAGGATCGGTGGCATCCGACGGGCCCACAGAGACCACTGGTTCCCCCAGGTGTTTGAGGCAGACGCCAGTAAAACCTCTATGGACATGATGCCCACTCAGGTTTGTGCAGCTTCCTCATAGGTACCTGCTTTATCTTGATTGGAGGAAACAGATTCTGATTCCTCTGCAGGCCAATGTCGGCCACAGGCTGAGGTACAGGCAGTAGAGATGGAGCAGAAGAGCTAGGCTGCATGGCTTTGGCCTTCTTCTTAGGTGGTTCTGACAGGGTGTCAGACGCATCTTTCATCCCAAACGCAAGTTGCTTTAACCACTGTTTCTCTAAAGGTTCAGAGCATGCAAACAGTGACGTAAGGTCTTAGGACAAACGCCTGACAAATAGGGCAGTTCTCATGGTCGTGTTCCTTACCCAAACAAAAAAGGCACTGATTGTGGGTGTCTGTGGGGTATCTGCTGGCCACACTTAAAATTGCCCCTTCCGGATGACAAGAACAGACTATAGATAAAAAGAGAAGGACTGAAAGGTTCCCCAACGGGGTATTTATCTTGATTATTTCTAATCAAGATGTCAGCGAGTAGCAGGAACACCTGGCGTACAACTGGCGGCTGAAGAGTTCTGAGGGCTGGTGCATGCAGATGTCACTTTTATGGCCCACACTCCTGCAGCCACATCAGATGCCCGACGCACCTTGAGGGACTGAAAAACTTTGGAATACTGGCCGGACGTACGTAAAAGGAAGAAGGGTAAAACTCACATGTAGAACAGTGCAACACTGGGATAGACGGACCTGGGATTACATGCTTGACAAGCCACGCTGCTTTGCTAGAGACAGCTTGCACCTGTCACCCTTGGGCTTTCGAATACTGGCCAAGGCTCTTGCCAGCCCCATAATGCCTTTTTTAGGCAAGGCTCAAAAGACAAACCTACCACCGTAAATAGCACAAGTAACAAAAAACTGAGGGTAATGCTACTCAATGCCACAAGTCTCAAAATGCACGCACTCGAGGTACTCCTCAGTATGGAGAAAATCGATATATATGCAATAACAGAAACCTGGTTTAAGACTCCAGACAGCACCTCAGCACTACCAAGCTACAACTCATACCATACATTTCGGCCACAGAACCCAAACAGAAATACAAAAGGCGGTGGCGTATCCATATTCATCAAGGATACCCACACCTCCAGGTTAGTGGCACAGCACGATGCTTCTGAGATCATCCATGTGCAACTAACAACGAGCAAAACTGCAATTCAAATTGTAGCTTGCTACAGTACACCCACCATGTCCCAGGACCATCATTCCGCATTTCTGGAAACACTGGGAAACATAAAGGTCCTACCAAACACCCTAATACTGGGTGATTTCAATTACCCAAACATTAACTGGGAGAACTACTCAAGCACTAACTCCCTTGCCCAACATTTCCTAGAATTTTTAAACTCAAATGCCCTGGTTCAACTGGCCAACACTCCCATCAGAGGCGACAACATATTGGACCTGGTCATCACCAACATGGGCGACCGGTGTTCCACACTGTAGGTCAACCCCTCGCTAGTTAGATCTGACCATAAACAAATCACTTCGGATATCCACATTCCACCCCCATCCCCGGACAAGGAAACCACCGTGAAAAACTTTTCAAAAGCAAACTTCACGTTACTTAAGACTGAGGTGGAAAGTTTCAAAGCCCCCATGCTGAAGAACAACGCTGTCCAAGCTGCAAAATCCTTTACTAATACATTCTACGGGCACCTACATGAATGCATGGATCATGCCATCCCAAGCAAACCAATACTCACTCCTCCAAGAAAAGGAAAAAAGTCTGGTGGACTCCTGCCATAAACAAGCTATACAATAGGAGGAGGAAACTAGTACAGAAGAGTAAAATCCCAAGAAGGAAAGATATCGCTGATCAGTATCAGCAAGAAACTACAATCCCTCATAAAATCATCCAAGGTGAGCTTTGAAAAAAAAATTGCCAAGGACTCCAAAGATAACCACAAGGCATTCCTTAGCTATATCAAGAATCTAAGTGGCAATGCTCAGATCTACTCGGAGCTAGTGCAGAATGGCACAAAATACAATGAACCGACAGATATTGCCAACATCCTGGCAGGCAGGTTCAGTGCAAACTTCAACCTCCTCTCACCCCCAAAAGGGCCCATAACCATACCAGAAGAATGTAGAGTCCCTAAAATCGCAGACACTCAGGTTAAAACAGCCCTCTCCAAAGCCAAAAACAAAGCATCAATGGGACTGGACTGTGTCCCAGGCTGTATCCTACACGAGTTCAAAGACGAACTAACCCCTCACCTAAACACACTATTCAAACTCAGCCTCTCCACAGGCTACGTACCCATAGAGTGGTGCACAGCAACGGTTATTCCACTCCACAAAGGTGGAGCCACAATACACCCTGGGAACTATCGCCGTACAAGCCTGACTAGCTTGGTCTGCAAGGCTATGGAGCACATCATCATGGACTCCATTAACAGAGACACTGGGAACCTCCAAACACTGAACCGTACCCGGTTTGGCTTTGTTAAGGGAAGATAATATCTCCTAAACCTGGTGGACTTTTTTGAGACAGTTGTCAAGGCTATAGACGAGGGAAAGGTGGTACACACAGCCTACCTAGACCTCGCTAAGGCCTTCAACACCATTCCCCATTCTGGTATTCTAGACAAGCTCACCAGCCTAAACAAAAAACCCTATGTCACAAGATGGGTTGCCAACTGGCTCATGGACAGAACCCATATGGTGAGAGTTGCGGGAGCTAGGTCCGACTCTAAACCCAGGGCTCAGTCCTGGGACCCCTCCTGTTCGGCATATACTTCTCAGAGGTACAGGCAAGCACAGGAGGACTATGGCTGATCAAGTTCGCAGACGACTGCAAACTAAAGGCTATAATTGACTTTCCAGCTGACACAGACATCCTCCAAAAGGGTCTCACTGAGACGGATACCTGATGTCAAAATCATGGCCTCAAGCTAAATGCCAAAAAGTGCATAGTCATCTCCTTTGGAAAAAACAAAGTACCCACAAACTACCACATAGGTGGTAGTCCCCTAAATACAGAAGACGTAATAAGGGATCTGGGGACCCAAATAGATAGTAATCTCATCTTTGATAATCACATTGCCAAAGTGGTTAGACAATCCTTCTACGTAGCCCACCTAATCACAAAAGGGTTCGCATGCAGATCAAAAGAGGTAATTGTACCCCACTACTCATCACTCATCAGACCCATCATAGAGTACAACGCCCCATTTGGGATGCACCTTAAAAACCACAGAACTACCTCACCAAGAGGCTCACTGGCATCAAACAGATGCCCTATGCAGCTCGACTGAAGAAACTCCAGCTGTACTCGGTTGCATACTGCCTACTCAGAGGTGATCTCTGCCTGACATACAAGGCCATGTCCAACCCAGAATGGATGGACATGCTCCACCTAAAAAAAACCTTATCTTCTCAAGCCACAAGCTGTAAGGATCTAAACCTCACCACAACAATAAATAGGACGTGCTGGAGGGATAGATTCCTGCCCCAGATATATATATATATATATATATTGCATATACACACACACACACACACACACACACACACACACACACATATATATATATATATATATATATATATATATATATATATAGAGAGAGAGAGAGAGAGGAGTCTAGGACTAATGCTCAAACGGCCGTTTCACCGAATGTGAAATAGCAGGGCATATTTAAGCGAAAGTGCTTTTCACCGAAGAAGCACTTTCACGTAAGTATGCCTCTTGTGGAGGTCGTACTACAGTGCGGATAAGGGAAAATTCCCTTTTCCCCACTGTAGTGCGATCTTGGAGTGAGAATATTAAAGTGGGGGGTGTGGGGGCACAGCCCCTCACATGGGGAAGTGCAGGGGGGCTTGTCCTCCTGCATAAACACTTTTTTATTGTTTTTAAATTTTTTTTTTAATGCGCTTTAACGAAAGTGCTTTTTCAGTAAAAACACTTTCATTAAAGTTTGTTCGGTGAATGTGGATTCAGACTATTGAACTTTCGTTCAAGTCTTAGATCCATACATTTTATATATATATATATATATATATATATATATATATATATATACACACACACACACACACACACACACACACACACACACACACACACACACACACACACACACACATATATATATATATATATATATATACACACACAAACACAAACGATGTTGGGGGGAAAAAAGAACCACTGGTGTGTAAAAGCAAACAAAGTCAAAAAGTAAAAATAAGAGATACAACCAGTGGTACACAGCAGAGGTAGATCCAAGTCATAGTTTAATGTATAGAATAACACACGGATGAACGCTTTCACATATAGCTTCTTCAGATCAAAAAATAGAATAAAGCACTAGCTACTTGTAGTACAAACTCAACAGTGCATCCAATCAGTGAAAAAGGCATTTTCAGGTTGCTAGGTACTTAGAACTAGTAATTAATCACCAGCGCTTCTTAAAGTCAACCTGGAAATAATATGCTTTAAGCCAAGGTAAAACCAAGTTAAAAACACAAGTGCATATGTGTACAGACCAACCATATACAAAACATATAAAACTTAGTATATGTAAAAACTGTAATGTCTATAGTGTTAAAAATAATATTATATAATATTTAAAAACGTATGTATGATGTAAAACTGTGAATAAAATGACTAAAAACCATCTCTGTATATATGTATATATCTCTCGTCTCTAGAAACGAAATATTATTCAAATATCAGTGGAAACAATATGTATAACAATGTATAATAACTAATGTATAAACTCACATCACAATAAAATTCACTATATATTAGGGTTAACATTCAAATGCAGTAAATTTATAGCTAAACACAACAGATCATATGGTCTAAGACACCAATGACTAGATAGAAAGAGGTCATCTCTTATTTAGGGGTCTAGCTCTCAATGCTGGTTGTATTGAAACATGTTCATTTAGGCCAGGGGAACAATGAGCCCCTAGTCTAAATATCCACTTCATCTCTGCTTAGTATGTTTTGTTGACCAAATCACCCATTCTAACATCTAGGTTTAAAACCTCTAACACTAAAAATCTGAAATCATGTCCATCATCAAATGTGTTCATATGCTTCGCTACTGCACTGTAATTCAGACCCCTCTGTGTGCAATATAAATGATCTCGTATCCTCTCCCTCAAACGTCTGTTTGTCTTGCCAACATAGAAGCTTTTGCAGGCTATACAATGTGCTAAACAATGTATGAACTCACGTCACAATAAAATTCACTATGTGTTAACGAGTTAACATTCAAATGCAGTAAATTTATAGCTAAACTCAACAGATCGTATGGTTATCTCTTATTTAGGGGTCTATCTCTCAATGCTGGTTGTATTGAGACATGTTCATTTAGGCCCGGGGAACAATGAGCCCCTAGTCTAGAGATCCACTTCATCTCTGCTTGGTACATTTTGTAGTCAGCAAATAGTAAACTAAATCTTTAGTGTTACAGTCTGCCATTGGAAGATGTGTAAAAGGCTTATCATAGACAGGATGTATGTATCTCCCTGATTCATCAATATAACTGCAAAAAGAGCAATTATTTCACTTGTCAGTATGTGATGCTACATTCTCAGTCTTCTTAACAGAATTGCGTTGGGAAAAACATAGTTTTTCTTGTATAGATGTTTTATTTTTATAACCAAATCTAGGTCTATCACCCACCACCCTGGAAATCTCTGTATTGGTTCCTAGGAGGGGCCAGTGTCTAAGTATAATCTCCCTGATGTTCTTTTCATCACGTGAAAATGCAAGGCTAAGAAATGGAAGTAAATCCCTGGCTTTGTTATCCACAGGTTGTGATGTTAGAGGTTGGGAAAAATATTGTTTCCCTCTAGTTTGCCTACACTTCCAGTGTTTTGTTGTGCCTACTGTAACTCATCATCATGGTACCCTCTAGACGTAAAGTCAGCATATATCTGATCTAGTCCTACTTCAAAATGTTGGTCATTACTATGCAGGCGACTTATCCTCAGATTCTGCCCTTTCAGGACATTACGAAAAACATGACCAGGGTGCATACTGTTATGATGTACATATGTAGGTCTATAGCATTCCTTTCTAAAAAGTTTAGTCTCAATGCTATTGTTTGCACTTTTAAGTAACAAAGTATCCAAGAACTCTATTTTCACCTCCGAGTATTTGAATGTAAATTTCAAAAAGCTGCTGCTTGTGTTCTAGCCTTCAACAAATCGGTGTAGTTGTAATAAATCACCTGTCCACAAAAAAACAGGTCATCTACAAATCGTCTACAGAAGGGCACATATGATGTGTAATAATCAGAGTTGTACATCACATCTTCCTCCCAACTTGACATGACCAGACTGGCGTAGCTATTGGCACATGAAGTTTCCATAGCTACGCCAGAGGTCTGCAGGTAGTACTTCTCATCAAAGGTGAATGCATTGTTCTCCAACACCATTTTCATCAGTAGGCATAAGAAATCTATATGTCTAGAATCATACGTGCTCTTATTCAACAGAACCTGTTTAATCATCTGTATGCAGTCATAATTCGGTATGCCAGTAAATAAGGATACAACATCCATGGTAACCAACAATCCCATATCTCTACCTCCATTTTCCTCTGCAAAAGCATGTACGTCCTGCAAAAAATGCTTAGTATCCACTAGCACAGATTTACAATGGGATAAAATGGGTTTAAATTGCTTGTCGAGGTATAGAGATATAGGCTCGGTAAGCCACCCACTCCCTGCAGCAATTGGTCTAAAAAGGGGGCATAGTGCATCCTTATGTATTTTGGGTAAACCACCGAGAATTGGTACTCTTTGATTTTCAACTAAAAAAGTTATAAAGCTCACTAGTCAGCAAATAATTCTCAGACTGTAACACTAAAGATTTAGTTTACTTAGCACATTGTATAGCCTGCAAAAGCTTCCATGTTAGCAAGACTAACAGACGTTTGAGGGAGAGGATACAAGATCATTTATATTGCGCACGGAGGGGCTCGAATTATAGTGCAGTAGCGAATCATATGAACACATCTGGTGACGGACATGATTTCAGATTTTTAGTGTTAGAGGTTTTAAACCTAGATGTTAGAATGGGTGATTTGGTCAACAAAATGTACCAAGCAGAGATGAAGTGGATGTTTAGACTAGGGGCTCATTGTTCCCCGGGCCTAAATGAACATGTCTCAATACAACCAGCACTGAGATATAGACCCCTAAATAAGAGATAACCATATGATCTGTTGTGTTTAGCTATAAATTTACTGAATTTGAATGTTAACTCTAACATACAGTGAATTTTATTGTGACGTCAGTTCATACATTATTTAGTTATTATACATTAAGTTATACATATTGTTTCCAGTGATATATGAATAATATTTCGTCTCTAGAGACATGAGATACATACATATTTGTTAACTCTAACATACAGTGAATTTTATTGTGACGTGAGTTCATACATTATTTAGTTATTATACATTAAGTTATACATATCGTTTCCAGTGATATATAAATAATATTTCGTCTCTAGAGACATGAGATACATACATATATATATATACAGAGATAGTTTTTAGTCATTTTATTCAGTTTTACATCACATATGTTTTTAAATATTATATAATATAATAATATTACATAATACTGCGGTAGCATTGTCGCCTCACAATTAGACGTTGTCCTGTTCGATTCTCAGCTACAGTGTCTTCTGTGTGGAGACATGCGTGAATGGGCGTACCTTCGTTGAAGGTTGTACGTCAGGGCTGGCAACTTGGCACGTAAAAATCTACTGCCAATCATTAGCGGACCGGAGCTCCGCTGTGGGAACCCCTAACCGGGAAAAGCTGAAAGACAACAACATACGTTTTTAAATATTATATAATATAATAATATTATTTTTAACACTATAGACATTACAGTTTTTACATGTACTAAATTTTATATGTTTTATATATGGTTGGCTGACATTTCAAAATGTCGACATTTATATGGCCGAGATCATATGATCGACATTTGAAATGTCGACCATGGGGAACTGGCATCACGCTACAGTGCGGAATGGAAAGATTTCCACTTCCATACTGTAGTGCGATCTCGTAGTTGGTATATTTAAGATACGGGGGGGGGGGGGGGGTGGAGCATTAAGGTAAGTTTGTGTTTTACTTGTATGGTCGAGATTTCAAATGTCGATCATATGGTCTCGGCCATATGAAAGTCGACATTTTGAAATTTCGGCCATATGAAGTAGAGATATATATATATATATATATATGTATGTATATACACACACACACACATATATACACACACATTTACACACAAAGTGTGTATGTGTGTGTGTGTGTGTGTACATATATATATATATATATATATATATTTTTTTTTTTTTTGTTTATGATATAGTCCATTGATCAGTTGATTTTTGCACAAGACACAGCCCAGGTGAACAGAATCACATAAAAAATGAACAAAGCATAATTAAAGAGGCAAGGATATACTAAAAAAACAAATACATGTATACATATACATTTTTTTCCAAACACCAAGATGTTTATGGTGGTTTGACAAAGGCAGTGTTTTTTTTTTTTCAAATAAAGCTCAAAAGTAGAAATTCATTTCTGCATAAGAAAGTGCAAAATAAAAGGAACCTACCTTTCTTAAGCAGCCTAGTGTACCACCTATCTTTTTTGATGTCTGGTATACTAATTCGCTTTTTTGGATTTTCCATCAAAATTTTACTGAGGAGACCTACAAGAAAGAAAAAAAAACAGCTAAAAAATGCATTTTATCCTAGCTATAAATGGAAAAAATACATGTTAAGACATGCTGCTATCTAAGTCACACTACCACACAAATCACTTCTTATTTAGGTTGTGGGTTTATTTATGAGGCAACACACACACCCACCCCTCAGGTATGGAAGCAACTGGGACCACTGAACTTTCAAATTCACTGCAGAACTCTCATACAATTTGGCAAGAGGAATCATTTAAACCATTTCTGCCATGAGCCCCACTGTGAGCACCAGAGATTGAGCAAGCTTAAGTACAAGACAGGCAACTACCCCCTTTTAAGATGGTCTCCAACCAAGTCATATACCTGGATCAGATTTATCTAACAGCAACTTCTGGACAGAAACCTATTCTGATTGTTGGCCTGGATATTACGATCTTCTAAGAAATCAACCAGACTTTCCTTTTGCTTTCTCTCTACTACTAACTTAGCCATTATGGTAAGACTAATTTGTATTTTCCTGGATTTCTTCTTCTACTTTCCCTTGTACAAGAGTATTAGAGTTGCTGTCTTTCAGTCCCTAATCTACTTCAGTGGTGGCCTATGATCTGTTAAAAATCTCAATTGTGGATCTGCTAGCAGACTGGCCACATGTCTAACAACCCTGTGGCAGCCCATATCTACCCTTTAAATGACAGCCCCACTTAATTTTTCTCCCTCAAGGCTGGTGTCTGTCCAATACTCACTTAATTCTGCCCTTCCTTCCTACTACATCCTCTCCTTACATTCCACTGGCAAGACTGAAGCAATTTATTCAGTAGCTCTCCTTTTTTTTCTGCAGTAAATTGTAATTTCCTTTCCATCTTTGTGTAGCCCAAGTCTGCCTCTCTCCTTCTCCTTTCTGTTACATTCCTACAGAAGCCTTTGGTTTTCCCTTCTTGCCCTCTTCTAATCCCCTTTAAGCATGCATTTTTGCTGATCTCACATCCCGTGTTGCCACTTCTGCTTGCTTCCTTCACCTTCCCAACCCTCTCCCTTCCACATTTGAGATGCCTTATCTCCTGCTTTAACCAAAACAGCCTTGCCTTATTATGTAGCAAAATTTAACCACATCATTAAACCTCTATCAAGATTCCGGAATACCATATCACTGACCCATTCTTACGCCTTGTTTACTCTCCAAAGTTCAGCTTAGTCCCCTAATTCATCTCTGCCTCCCCACAAAAATACCACAGTAGCATCTTCCGTCTCTTTACTCAATAAAGCAAAATGGGAGTAGTGAATGAGCTAAATGCTTTTGAGAGTACAGTTGCACAGATAAACTCACCATAATTGTAGATGTTCGAGTATATCAATGCTGCAGTACTGATTCTTTGGACTTCTTGCCATGCAGAAGTCTGTGGTTGCCCTGAACAAGAGTCGTCCTCCTCCAGCTGGCCAACATCCCAGGCTGTCAGACATTAGGTCATCGGTGCATCAGCCAAGCACTTATCCTGAGTACTGGAGGCCAATACCTGTAGGCAGAGACTGGCACAGTGATGGCGAATATAGTACAGTTTTGTACCTACCATTAATGTAGATGTCCGATAGATATGCAACTGCAGTCCTGACATATGGGTTGTCCTGCCTCAGGCAGCCCATCGGTCGGCTGGATTCCAAAGTCTGGGCCCGGCGTCGGCTGATGTCGCCTCTTCCCCGACGTCAGAGCGGCTGGGGTATAAAAGCATCAGCCGACGCCATCTTCTTCAGTGTTTCTTGCCCCAGATGCCAGGTGCCCTCCAAGGAAGGCTAAATTTAGAGAATGGAGAAAAATTCCAGACATGCACAACAGTAATAAACAGATACACCATAACAGATATCCCCAGCTAATTTGAAAGGGGGAGTGGACCCAAAAAAGAGGATTACAGAGGGGTAGGAGGGAGGGAAAACCTGACTGCAGTTGCATATCTATCGGACATCTACATTTATGGTAGGTACAAAACTGTACTATGTCCTTCAAGAATGCAACTGCAGTCTTGACATATGGGTTGAATACCATAGCCAAGCTGGGGCGGTAGGATCTAAGATAACGATGGTCTAGCTAAAATGCCCTGCAAGACTGCAGAAGCAAAGCCTGCTCGGGATCTGGAATATAAAGGCAGGTTGTAATGTTTGGAAAATGTATGCACGGAGCTCCATGTAGCAGCTTCTAGAATGTCCTTTGTAGCCACCCCTCTTAGAAAGGCTGTGGAGGTGGCTGTAGCTCTGGTGGAGTGTGGCCTGATATTGGCTGGCACACCTTTTCCAAGGAAAGAGTAGCAGAATCTGATGCAGTTTCCAATCCATTTTGAAATTGTTTGTTTGGAAATTGCCTTTCCTTGTACTCCAGCAGCGTAAGCTACAAATAGTTGGTCAGACTTTCTGTTGGCCTTTCTTCTGTCCAAGTAGTAGCGCAATTGTCTGTGTATGTCCAAAGTGTGCAGAAGCTTTTCTCCTTTATTTTGAGGATTGGGAAAGAAAGTATGCAGGTGAATTGCTTGATTTAGAGAAACCCTGGATATCACTTTTGGCATGAATGAAGGATTGGTTCTTAAAGAGACTCTGTCCTGATGGAAAATGAGAAATGGAGGTACTGCCATGAGGGCCTGTATCTCAGAGACTCTTCTTGCTGAAGTAATTGCCAACAGGAAAACTGTTTTCCAGGAGAGAAATTGCAATTCTGAAGATGCTGCTGGCTCAAAAAGAGGAAGAGTTAATTTTTCCAAGACGAAGTTGAGGTCCCATGCAGGCACTGGAGGTTTTCTTGGAGGTTTGATATTCTTTATCCCTCTTAGAAACTGTCTTAGCAAGGGATGTGAAAACACAGGTGGATCACAGTTGTATTTTGCTGAAATTGCTGAAGCGTGTAATTTTATGGAAGAATATGAAAGGCCATTGTGAAGCATTTCTGCCAAGTATTCTAGTATCTGTGGGATGCTCATTACTGATGCAACCTGACCCTTGTTGGCATTACAGATGTTGAATCTCTTCCATTTGGCTGAATAAGTTTTTCTGGTGGAAGGTTTGCATGCTTCCAGTAAGATCTCTTGAACTTTTTTGGAGAGAGAGATATGGGGAGAAGTCATGGAACCCTCCAAGCTGTCAGTTGCAATGTTTGCAGGTTGGGATGAACAGTCCTGTAATTGTGCTGAGTTATAAGCAGAGGCCATTGAGGCAGGGGCCACGGCTTGGTACGAGTTATGCTCCTTAGTAATGGATACCAGTGCTGTCTTGGCCAGTCTGGAGCTATCAAAATGCCTTTCGGTTGTTCTGCTTTGATCTTCAGCTACACCTTGGTCATTAATGGTAGAGGTGGGAATGCATAGATTGTTAGAGAATTCCAGCTGAAGGCGAGAGCATCCATTCTCCAGGCTTGAGGATGGTGTGTCCTTGAGCAGAACTTCTTCAGATGATGATTGAGGTGTGAGGCAAAGAGATCTATGTCCGGCCTTCCCCATGCATGAGTTATTTGTGAAAAAATGTCTGGATGCAACATCCATTCGTGTGGGTCCATAATGTTTCTGCTTAGACTGTCCGCCAGAACATTGTCCTTGCCTGGAACAAACTGGGATTGCAACTGTATGTTCAGTTTCAGGGACTTTTCCCAAAGAGTCATTGTTAGTCTGCAGAGGGGTAAGAATGGGTGCCTCCCTGTTTGTTTATGTACCACATAACAGTGGTGTTGTCTGTCTTTATTAGCAGATGACCTTGCTGAAGAAACTTTCCGAAGGCCTCGATTGCATGAATCACTGCCAACATCTCTTTTTGATTGATGTGCAGATGCAATTCCCGGGGTGCCCATTGCCCTAGAATGCATCTGCCCTTCATGTGCGCCCCCCATCCATGATCTGAGGCGTCTGTTGTAATGGTTTGGCTTGCTTGAGGTTTGTTGAAAGACATGCCTTTGTTTAGCTGGCTTGCTTGTGCCCACCACAAAAATTCCTTTTGTAGACATGGAATGAGTGGAATAATTGCTTCTAAGTTGTGGCTGTGTTGAGACCATAAACTTTTTAGGTACCATTGTAGTTTTCTCATGTGTAGTCTTGCCAGTGGAATCAGAAGAATGCAAGATGCCATGAAACCCAGGGCCTGCAGGATTTTCCTTGCAGTCATCTGGGTGTGCTTTGCTAGGCTTTTGAAGTAATCTGGTAATTGTTCTTGTTTTTCTTCTGTGAGGAAAGCCATTTGTGAGTCTGTGTCCAGTTTGGCTCCTAGAAAAATTATTTGTTGGGATGGCAGTAGTCTTGATTTTTGAATGTTGACTGTGTATCCCAAAGCCTGTAGTAAGTGAATGACATAGTCCAAGTTTCTTATCAAGGCTTGCTTGCTGTCCACTTGTATAAGGCAGTCGTCCAGGTAAGGGTATATTTGTATCCCCTGGAGTCTGCAATGTGCAATTACTGATGCCAGGCATTTCATGAATACTCTGGGCACAGTAGATAAGACAAAAGGCAATGCTGAGAATTGATAGTGCTCTGACCCTGCAAGAAATCTGAGGTATCTTCTGCAGCTGTGTCTGATTGGGACATGCAGGTATGCCTCCTTGAGGTCCAGAGTAACCAGCCAAGACCCCTTGCCCAGCATGGGAAGAAGTTGCTGTAACGTCAGCATTTTGAATTTTGGCACAATGAGAAAAGTGTTTAGAGCGGACAAGTCCAGTATAGGTCTCCATTGCTTTTCTTTTCTTGGAACAAGGAACAGTCTTGAGTAGAATCCCTGGCCTTGATCCTGAGGAGGAACCTTTTCTATTGCTTTGATTTGTAGCAGCTTTGAAACTTGTATGAGTGCCTCTGCCCTTTGATTCTGTGGCAGGTTTGGCATGCCTTGTCTTGTTGGAAAGGTATGGAAGTGGAACCTGTAACCCTTGTCTATTATGTCCAAAATCCATTTGTCCTTTGTAAAAACGTGCCAATTTTTTGAAAATAAAGATAATTTTCCACCTAAAGGTGCTTCTCTTTGAGCCTTGGTCGGCGGTGTCAAAGTCAAGTCATTGTGATTGTCCCTGTGGAGCAGTAGAAGTCCCTGCGCCACTTCTCTGATTAGTTGGTTGCCATTGGCGGCCCCGGTAGGAGCCTCTGTATTGCCCTCTACCTCAAGCACGCCTGTTTTTTCCCCTTTGGAACTTGTCTGTGTCCGGAAAGGACCAATTCTTCGAAGGCCAATTCCTGCTGAACCTTGGTGGCTGAACCTGGAGGAAATCTTTGACTGTTTGTACTGATTTAGCCTTTTCCTCAATTGATTTCAACACACCCTGTGCATTGTCACAAAATAGCTTGCGTTTTTCCAGAGGTGCATCTAGAAGCTTTACTTTAACATGATCTGGCAATGTGTGTTCTTTCAACCAAGCATGTCTACGTATGACGGCCCGTCATAGCTGCCCTACATGAAGCTTCCAATGCATCATAACCACACTGAAGAAAATGAATGCTAACCTGCTGAGTATTATGAACCAAATCCTGCAAAGCCTTTCTATCTAAAGGCTCAGGAGAGGCTAATTTTTTCTGCAAATCATCCAGCAAGAAATCCTGATACTGAAACATATGAAAAAGACAGTTAAGTGCCCTCATGGCAAGGGTGGTTGAGGTATAAACTTTTTTTACCCCACCTCTCCAGGGACCTAGATTCCCTGTCTGAAGGCAAAGGATTTTTGGCCGTGGAAGTGGCCACTCCTTTGGGCCCCTGAGAAATAGTTTCTAGATCAACAGAGTGGGCCTTAAAGAGATGTTTATGAGTTTCAGGAACCCTGTAATATCTGTCTGGCTTGACAGGAGCAGGAGGGAGAGAATCAGGAGAAGTACTGGAGTCTGAGTACACATCATCCAATACATCTAACACTGGGGGTATAGCTAAAGGCCTGTGCTGGGATAACTTAAGGAAAGTCCGAAGCCTTTTCCTGGAGTCGGAGAAATCCTGGCCCTGCCACTGAAAATGCTCTCTCATGGAGTGGAGAATTTCCCCAAAAGAAATATCCTCAGGAGGACAGGCAGAGGGAATGGATTCATCAGTATCAGAATCCTCGTAGTCCAGGAAGGATTCTTCCTGGGAATCTGAATGGCCTGACTCACCAGAGGCTTCATCTGAGGAAAGGGTATCTGCCTGCTCAACCCTAGGCCTTTTGTCTGAAGGCGGCTGAGAACCTCTGTCTGGATGAGCCTGAGAGCCCCTGATTAAAGAAATTAGATCTGCAGCTAAAGTCATGATCTGTTTATCAGAAGTGGGACCCTGTGAAAAAGATTTAGGAGGATGAGACTTAGCCTTGCTGGCAGCCTTAGCACGTGTGTAGGCCTTGATGGACATAGACACAGGAGGCCTAGCTGCCCCACGTGCTGGAGTAACTTTGTCCACCGGTATGGTGTCAGGCAAATCTTGGGCTTCGGTTTCAGGAGGAAAATCAACAACCGGCACCGGGATAGCCTCCGGGACCGAGGTGTGTGGTAAAGCGGTGTCGTCGGCCTGGAGCGGTTGAATTACCGCCTCCGAAGAGACCAATGCACTTGCGGTAGGCTTTAGCGTGGTGTCGGAGGAAGTCGCGGGCCGTGAATGTCGGTCCCGGTCCTTCCGTTTTTTGGAAATATGTGCTGTCGGTAGTTCCGACGGCATGATATAGGAGTAATTTTCCACAAAAAAGTCTTCAGCAAATTCTGCCCGGCGCCTAAGTGTGCGCTTATTGAAGCAAGCACAGGCAGCACAGGCCGAGACGTCGTGGTCTGGGCCGAGGCAGGGAAGGTAGTAAGAATGGAAGTCCTTATGAGGTATTTGTTTACCACAAGACAAGCAATTATTAACTTTTGCAGTTTTATCTGACATCGGCTGAGGCAAGAAAAGGTTCCCCAATGGGGTACTTAGCTTTTGATGACTTCGGTATCTGAAAACACAGGAGCTGGCCGACCGGCACTTGCGAACTGCTTCTGCTTCGGGCACCGCGCGGCAAGTAAGACTGAAGAAGATGGCGTCGGCTGATGCTTTAATACCCCAGCCGCTCCGACGTCGGGGAAGAGGCGACATCAGCCGACGCCGGACCCAGACTTTGGAATCCGGCCGACCGAAGGGCTGCCTCAGGCAGGACAACCCATATGTCAGGACTGCAGTTGCATTCTTGAAGGACATTTTGGGTGACACACCAGTGCTCACCGACCCCAGAGTTACCAAAGAAACTGCTTTTGAATTTGTTGCTTGTGCGAAGTGCACTGAATTATTTTGTGCCAGGAGCCAGTTGAACAACACTGCTGCAGATGTAAAGAAGTTTTTAGCCTATCGGGACTATTTCGGTATACTTTCTCGACCGAGTCTGCAAAGGGCAGTGCTGACATTGTTTTCTCTTTGTGGTTACACTTCTGCAAAGGGCAAATAGTCTGCGTTTCTAGGGGTTTGCTGTTTTACCCTATAAAGATGTGAGGTGAAACCCACGTAATCCAACTCTCTTTTGTACTTTGAGAGTGGGCACCCCTTGCACCAGAAGAAATCCCTTGTGAAGGGACAATGTGTTAGATTGGCCAGAATGGTATCCGAGGATATTGATTTTCTTAGAGAGTGCGACCTCCTACTGGGTATGCTACAGAAAAGAGGTTACTCCCCCCCTTCAATTTGTTAAGGACATAAAATGTGAGGTCCAACAAAAAATAACTAATGGGGTTTACAGAACATTATTGGACAACCCTCTGGGTCTAACCAGGCCCCTAGCAACTGAGAGAATGAACAACTATAGCAGGGCATTAGTGTTATCTTTCACTACTTGATTTTTTTGACATCAAAAGCATCATTTGTGATTGTTGGAACATGTTTTGTATTGATGAGAATATCATTAATAAACTAGGTGAAAAAACCCTGGTGGTGTACAAAAAGTATACATCTTTCAAAGGTTTAGTTGAAAGAAAAAAGGTGGCATCTGGACTAGGTGGTACTTTCAAATGTGGGAAATGCCGAATTTATTAAACTTAGGAATTCTGGTAAAATCACTACACAAAAAAAGTACTATTGTTACACCAAGGGGTTATATATGTTGCATTCTGTACAGGTTGCGACTGTTACTATGTGGGTAAGACTGTCCGTGTTTTAAGACAACGGCTCTATCAACACAGTTATGATATTAACAAACAGCGTATTAAATTATATCCCACACACTGTTTCACGTTTTTTGTATTAGAGCAGGTCGACTTGGGTACAAGGGGTGGACCTGTTGATGATTTTCTTGAATTTTTAGAGCTCAAGTGGCAAATAAGTTTAAATGCATGTGTGCCACCTGGGCTCAATGATAACATTTCTATTAGTTCTATGTTAAAACTAAAAGCTGTTTTTTTATGTAATGTTTTTAACATAAGCTCTATTTTTGAGGGATCAATAATTCAGTTGTATTATTTTAGTGGGGTGGTACTTTTTTAGCATGGAATGATATATTTTTCTAAGAGGAAATGAAATACTTTTATAGCAGGAAATGACATCTTTCTTGTTTGACTAATTGTTGAGTAGGGCAGGCTATTTAAATCAGCATTATGTCTGTCGTGTAGTTCTGAAGAAGTCAATTTTATGTACTTTTGACGAAAGCGCTAAACTCTTATCGCGGTGGAATAAAACTGTTGGGATTTTTTTTTTGGTGCAGTGCTCTTGGTTATTTACTCCATTCAGCTTTTTCTGGGTTTGGATATTTTCGTTTTTCACAGTTTGCAATCCACTTGGAGACGGTCTGTTTGCCTAGTAGTCTCCCTTACTTATCCTCTGCAAATGCTGCCAACTGTTGGTATGCTCCATTACAGAAGACAGTGCTATACAAGTGAAATATCTGCCATCTGTATACTTTGAGGGAGTGAATGATGCTCTCTCCTTTGCTCTGTGGTTGTGGGAAGAAAACTGGGATATGAATAGACTGACTCAAGGACATGTCTGATACTACCTTAGAAATGAAAGACTGGTTAGTTCTGAGGGCGACTGTCCCTATGAAACACTAGAAAAGGTTATTTTGACATCAATGCCTGCAGTTCTGAAATTTGCCTGGTTGAGGTGACAGGAGAGCAGTTTTACACTTTAAAGGTTTGACAGGAGCACAAATAGCTGGTTCAAAGGGTGGTGGTGTCAGTTTTTCAAGCACACACTTTAGTTCCCAGGAAGGAGTAGGAGCCCATCTGGGTGGGCTGAGGTGAAGTATCCCTTTCAAAAACTGCTTAATTTGCAGAACAGCATAGACTTGAGGGGGAACTAGGTAGATATGCAGAGACTGCTGAAGCCTGTACTTTAAGTGTGGAGTAGGATAACCATTGCTTACATAACAATGATAGGTATTCTAGTACCTCTACCAAGGGGGCTTGTGTAGGTAGAATACCATTTGCCTGGCATCAGATTGATAATCATTTCCACTTACACAAGTGTAATTTTCTGGTACTTGGTTTTCTAGCCTTTTTTAGAACGGCCAACACACATTGTGAAAAGGATTGTCTGGATGGAATTAAAACCCAATCTTCCACAACCTGTCAGGCTGAGTGTTCTCAGATTAGCAGGTTTGACTCCTGCTGTGTGCTAGGAGAGAGGAAAAGCAGTGCTGCCTGTGCCAGTAAGGAGTTGAGGATCATTCTTGGCCTGGCTGAACCTGGTGACCAGGGGTATTGGTAGAAAGGAAGAGGGGTCTGTCCATTTGAAGAAGGAGGTGTACTTTCTCCAGTTCCACATTTGCTGGGTTCTTGAGTAGAATTTGCTTAGTGCCCATTTTCTTGGGAAGCAAAAAAAGGTCTGTTGCTGAACACCCAATTTGTATGTCAGAGTCAGGAAAATTTCCCTTTTCAGCATCCACTCATTTGAGTCTAGAAGAGTCCTACACAGTATCTGTCAGCCAGTTGTTCTAACCCCTATCTGGTAGGCCCATACCTCTCAACTGTACTGAATTACTAGGTTTTTACCAGGATTTGGGGTCCAAATAATGGGGTGCCACGATTCCAGAGTAGCACCCCTTCATTTCCGATTATTTTACAGCTAGTTTTTATTTTTCACACTTTGTACCCGACGTCATCACGTGTGCAATGACATCAGCTCCGTCAGGGCTTCCAGCCTGTCATGTACGCATTTCTGGCTGCGCTCACTCATGTTCAAATGCTCTGCAAGCGGGAACTCGGAAAGGATGGCCGGCTGTCTGGTCAAATATATTTCGATTCTCTCAGAAAGGTCGGAGTGTGGGATTTATATTCACGGGCTGGCTAAATGCGAGCAGGAAAGAATGGAATGGACTTGAAGTAAGGAAATTGTCTGTATGTGTGGATTACATTACATGAGTCAATGTTTTCACATGTTGTAGCTTCTAGGACCGAGAAAGAAACATGAGCCCTGAAACAAAATTAGGAATAGGAGCTTTTTAACTATTGAGCTAATCGTATGTCAGCTGTCACCTACCTTTCGTCTTTCCCTTAGTGGAAATGTGTGCGATTGTGCAGGCTGTTACAAAGAAAAGTAGAACAGGACAAATCCATTTTCAGTGAAGCTAACTAGCAGGGGAGCTATGCATCATCTTAGTGTCTCATTCTACACATTGCATTGCGTGGTTTAAAGGGAATCACTGATGTATTTTAATTTTTACTCATTTCTGTCCTCTCTGGAGTGAAGGAAAAAAAAAAAGAGTGAGAACTTTCATTTCAGTTGCATTACTGAAACACTGACTTCCACGAGGATCAATGCTGACTTTAGTGTAACACTTTTGCTGAGAATCAGATGAACAGCGGAGTATATGAAAGTTGTTGCTAAGGAACTCCTGGCATGTGCCTTCTGCCTAGTCTTACTCAGGACGACTACAAATTTACGTAAAAGGACCAGAAACTCCCTTGAGTGCTGCCATGAAGAACTGTATCCCAGTTCGAGTATTTTGATGGTACAGCTTTGGAAGTCTGATTGACTGGTGTCCTAACAGCAACAGATGCTGGCTGTGCTATAAGGGAAACCCCAAAATGCTGCACAGGTTCATAGGTTGGTACTAGGCTATCAGCCCTAGGGCCTATACAAGCCTAGCCATAACAATTCCCTGGCTATTTCTTCCCACGACCCCTGTCTAGCAGGGCGACTGACGTGATCCCCGGGGTGAATTTCCTTTCTCCCATTCAATCGTCAAGGTTCCTTTTGAAGAGGACCAAAGAGGCACTCTGCTTGACATGTATGAGCAATCTATTCCAGAGTCTGGGGAGTCTCTGGGTCAGGAACCTATCCCTCCAGCATGTTTTGTTTATTGTGATGACAAGGTTTAGATCCCTGGAGCGTGTGGCTCTGAGGGATTTGGATTTCTTTAAGTGTAGCATCTCCATCAGCTCTGGGTTTGACATGGCCTTGTATGTTAAGCAAAGATTGCCACTGAGTAGACGATATGCGACAGAGTATAGCTGGAGTTTTTTAAGGCAGTCAGCGTAGGGCATCTGCTTTAGGCCTGTGATTCTTTTAGTGAGGTATTTCTGTGGCCTTTCCAGTTGTTGCAGATGTCTTGAGAGGTACATACCAAACAGGGCATTGTATTCTATAATGGGTCTAATGAGGGATGAGTACAGTGGGACAATGACCTCCTTTTTTTCTGGATGAAAAGCCCTTAGTGATGAGGTGTGCCACATAGAAGGATTTCCTGACTGTTGTGGCGATGTGGTTATCGAAGGTGAAGGGGAGGAAAAATGAGTGCTTTGAGTATTCGGTGAGGATAACAGTATGTTATTGTGATGCATACTGTGAGGAGACTGGAGATTGTTGTGAGGATTATCATCTGGTCTATTACATATCAAGTGAGGAGGGTGGTGAAGGGATAACTCATTAAAAATGTGAAGTGATCATGGTGGGGAATTGTCTACACTCTGTCATGTATTACCTATTCACGATGCCCCTAATTAATAACTAATTCTTGTCTCTTGGTACAAGTGCTAGCAATACCTGTAGTGACTGTAATCCTGCTCATAGAATTCTTGAAAAAAATTTAAAAGCAGTTTTTTACAAACATAACAATAACTTAAACGTGTCCTTTCAAAAGTGACATTTATATAAAATGAAGGGAAGTGTTGTAGGATCTTGTTTTTTTATTTTATTAATTTCTTATTACTTATTTTAATTGCATTGATTTGTTAACTGAGTTGTTCAGTCACCCAGTAAGCAAATGAAGAGCAAGGAAGCCCAGGACTACAAGATGAAGGCAAATGCAACACTCCCAAAGAGCATCACTTTTGCCTTCCCCTAGAAACAAATTTGGCACTGGCTGTAAAGAGAATTACCTCAAAACTTACTCAGGAATAAGATAAAGACTACCTGAGTACAGGTGGGCCTCAAGTGTTTAATAATACTAGTCTTACTGTCTTGGCACTTATGTAATTTTGCTTCGGTTGCTTTAAAAAGTTGTTTATAGTATAACCAGAGATTTAAAACAAGGCACAGCTGTACAGCAAAAACAGATATTGTTTTCAGTGTATTATGTTTAACAGAAAGCACACACATAAAATAAATTACATGTGTGTGTATGTATGTATGTATATATATATATATATATATATATATATATATATATATATATATATATATATATATATATATAAACACCCCTATTTTAATATACCTGGTGGCTAGAGGTACTCAGGCTCAAACCCTGTGCCTTGGGTACAAGGTAAAAACAGCCTAAAGTCGCTAACCACCACCACATCTGAATGACCTGTTCCTCATAAAATCTGTGGTTTTCAGGAGTTTTGTGGCAAATAATTGCAGGGTTGAATTTATTAAATAATGACAGGCATTTGAATTTCAGACTGCATATTCTTCAGAAAATAAATGTTAACACAAAACCTTATATTCTAGCAATTTTCTAAGTTTATAAGATCAGTATTTGAAATTTGCCCCTATGTTGGGGCTGTGTTCCCCCCATTATTGGCTTTGTCCAGGTTTTTTTTGCTAAGAGTTGAGAGCTATGGTAAGAAGTGAGAACTGAATTTGTATTCCCCCATTATTGGCTTTTTCTAGGTTTTTTGTGCTAAGAGGTTGAGAGCTATGGTGAGAAGTGAGACCTGAAGTCAGTAAATAATAGCCATTTAAGTTTCAGTCTTCCTGTCTTTCTAGAAACTACTGATTTGGCATAGTGGTATGTTTCTCTGACTGTATTGCACAGGGTCTTGGGTTCAAGACTTGCCAGTGAAATGCATGGAGGTAACACAACTTTTTATTCTAGCAACTTTCCAAAATTATACAAGCAATGTTTAAAATGTGTCCCTGGTTTTTGGCCTTTTGTCCCCCCACCAAAAAAAATGAAATTGAAAATAAGTGAGAGAAGCTATGCAAGATGTCTATGGCTTACACTACTGTCATTCTATTTACAGTGTGGGTGTGGAAGTAGACTTTTATGATGGAAATGTTCTGAATTGGGCAGTTTTGTTATTACTGGTTCACACATTTTGTTTTATTGCCTACACCCTACTCGAAAAATGTTCAAACAATAAATTTAAAATGCGCTCTAACAAGTGTGCTGTATTATACAAGGAATATAATTTAATAAAGTCAGAAAGGTGTATCAAAGAACACATGTATGTTTCTTGTTTTGTGCGCAAGGGGCCAATGATATGAAAACAGCCCAAAGATAATCTTTATCCACCACTGGCCAGATGCATTTTCATGTGGTGTGGGTTTTAATGCTGTTTCAATGAATGTGAGTTTCAAGGGCAGAGAAGTTTTAATGCCAATTTTATTTTCATTGTGAGACATTGTTGCTTTGTTTAGCAGAAGTCTATTGGTGTTTGTACACTGTGCTATAAAATGTAAAAATAAAATTCAAATAATCATTGTAGAAGTAAAGCAGTATGCACACACACATTAGTGTTTATGGTAAGTGGGGCAAAATAACCAGGTAATGGGACACTGGAATGGCTGCAGGGGGACTCTGGTGCCATATTTTGGTTGTCTGCTCTTCAGTTTGCATTTGAAAGTTGGTATCCCACAATTCTACTGGAGTGGGTGGAGTTACATAACTATGTATGCAAATTTTATGTTAATCAGTGTACAGATTTGTACCTATTTTTGTGGGCCTTGTCCAGATTTTTGATATTTCCAGGTTGAGAGGTATGGGTAGGCCACATGCCAAAGTTGTACAGCTAGTCTGCACAGAGGTTAAGAGTGCTCCCCACCCATGCACCACATCACTGTGGTATTGCTGGTCAGGATTTAGTGGGTTTCATGGCTTAACTTCTCCTGAAAGGCCCTTACTGCCCTGATTACTGCCATCATCTCTTTTTAAGCTGAAATGCTGCCTTGTCTGATGCCTGTGCCAGGTCATTTGAACTTGTCCGGTTAAGCTCCCCAGGCTAAATTTGAGCTGTCACTGTCTGGTATGTCTGTCTGTGGTAGTAGGAAGGAAGCTCCTGGGTTCTCCATGATTATCTTTTCCCATTAATGCAGCTCCTTTTAAGCAAGATAACAGTGTTACTGGGATCTCCAGTGAGTGCTGTTGTTGAAACCAACAGTTCTTTAAAAGTTAACACAGCTTACTCATGTAGAGTTTTGCTATGGGGAACATTAAAATGCAAGACACCTAGGATACTCAGAAACTCCATTGTTGTAATGGTTGGTTGTTTTTTAGACCCCTGAGGACCTGGGAGAGGAAAGAGATGTTGCCCTTGGGAAGAAAGAGCCTCTGCTGAAGAGAATACAGTAGTCCTTGTACCAGAAGACAGCTGTGACTTCTGGATATCAAGGGTTAAATCCACCTTTTGGAAGCAATCCATTGTGATTTGCAAAGTTGACAGTAGGTTCTGGTGGAGACTGAGCTTAAATGAGACTATCATCCATGTAATGATAGATATGGACTCCTTGAGTTCTGCAGAAGGCAATAACTGGTGCCAGACATTTGGTGAAAACTCCAGAGCAATACAAAAGCTAAATGGTAACCAACATAATTGATCATGGAATCCTTGTGCCTGGTTAGTTCTGATCCAGAGTCACCATCCATGCCACAGAGGAAATGAATGATAACAATTGTTGAAGGATCAACAATTTGGATTTTGGTACTACCAGAAACCTGTTTAGCTTTGACAAATCCAGTATAGGCCCTCAGGTGTCTTGCCTCCTGGCAACTAAGAGATGGGAATAGAAGCCTTTTCCTACGTCTCACATGGGTGCTTTTGAATGGACTCTAGACATCCTGTAAGAGATGGGTAAGAGATGGGGATATCAATTTCTCCTGCTACTTTGGTGGTGGGGGAATACCTAAGAAAGGGGGCATCCTCCAAAACTGCAAAGTGTACCAGTTTTATTAATAATAATAATCATTACTATTGTTATTATTATATAGAACCCACTTGTCAGGGATAATGGTTTTCTGCTGGTCGTAGAAGAAGAGCATTCTTTCTAAGAATGGAGGGGTGGGGAGGGTTGGGGTGGGACTCTGGAGCATGACAAAGAGGAGATGATTGAAGTCACAGCTGCATCCAGTGGAGGAGCAAGGTCCTTGAACTCACCAGACCTGATAAACACTTCTCGGTTTGTCACTTACTTTGGTACCCTGACCTTTTCCCTTTTGATTGCTTGATTTTCTCTGTCCTTGGAGGAAAAGGCCGGGTTTGCCGAGGTAATTTTTACTGTATCTGAATGTAGAGGTTAGATAAAATTCCGTAACAGGTTTCATCTGTTTTCCCTTTTTCCATTTTCCTTTTTGTCATGTTTTTTAAACACCTTCTTGGCTGGGGATCCAAACAGAAACTCCTTATCTAAAGGTGCATCAAGGGGCTCTGCTTTTACCTGATCTGAGAGAGGTTGAGTCTTCAGCCAGGCATGTCTGAGTGTAACTAACCCCTTGGCAGCCACACTGCAAATTGCAACTACAACATCATAGCCATACTTTAGTGAGTGTCTGGTCATTTAGAGGGTTTCATTGCCCAAATCCAAAATGTCCCTCTGGATGCTCCTGCCTATATCCTCTCTGACACAGATTCGATTTGTTCCTATTAACATCTCAAGGTATTTCAGCATACTGAACTGGGAGTTAAGACCTCTCATGGCCAGACAGGCTGAGGTGCAAGTCTTCTTGACAAATTTGTTAAGCTGTCCCCTCTCTTTTTTCATTTGGCAAGGGGTTCTTGGCTGCTTTCTACATTTGATGCCTTGGAGGATTCCATGGACATCCCTGTTGGATCTGCCACTAGATTTTTATAGAAGTGCTTGTGGGATTCAAGCACTACATAAATGTGATCGGTCTTTCTGAGGAAGGGGAGGAGAGGATGTCAGGTTGCAGAAATGTGTCAGTAAAAACATCATTCAAGACCTCATGTACCAGAGGAATCTTTAAAGGTCTGGGAAGAGGAAGGCTCAGGAGCTTCCTGTGATTAGCTTGAGCCTTGGAAAATTCCTTGGAAACCCAGCTTAAGAAGGTGTCTCCAAAGGATAAATCCTCAGGTGGCAAGGTTAAGTATATAAAACTTCTTTATTATTAAATTATTAAATTATTAAACTTCTAGCTAAAACCCAAGCCTGCTTTACAGATATTGAAAAGTTAATCCTTAATCCAAATAAGACAAAATTACTACTCTTTCATCCAACCCATAAACTTCCCAACACTACCTTCACCATTCAATCAAACAACGGGACAATTATTACTCCAGATCCCCATACCAAACTATTAGGTGTGACCATTGATAATAAACTCAAGTTTAATACCCATATTAATCTCACCATCAAAACCGTGAATAAGAAATTAGGATCACTATATAGAATCAAATCCTTTCTCACTCCCATAACAAAAGTGACCATAATAAAACCGAGCTGAACAAACTCTCATGTTCTTATAATCACATAGATATAGAACCCACCACTGTAAAAACCTAAAACACCTGGGTTGGATAGAACTTCCAAACCTCCTACAACAATCCCAACTCATGGAAGCATTTAAAATACTAAAATATCCAGATAAAACTCCAGCACTAAATAACCTAGTCATACCATATACCAACCTAAACAGACTATTCAAAAGTAAAATCCAACAACTCAGGGGATGCTATATTCACCAATGTCACTGCCAAAATATGGAACACCCTTCCATCTAGCATCACCACCATCACCTCCTTACACAACTTTAAGAAAAGTCTATTCCAGTATTTCAAGTCCCACTGGCTATGCCAATGCTTGCTATAAAGCTGTCTTGAATATTTCTCTCCTCTCTACCTTCTCCAGAGGGTACTCTACTTCCTACTATCTCTTCATCCAATCTGTTAACTTACTGTACTGCTTTTGCACTGTCTGACTATATGACCTGTGTTTGTGGTCCTCTCGTGTTTTATATAATCAATTGTATTTCCATATTCATTCTCTTTGAACTTAGTATAACCAATGTATGACTTCATTAAATGATCTTGCTCTACTCCAGATTTGTATCATAACCTATTGTACTGCAATGTGCCATCTTAATCTCTTGTATTTAAACTAACTTAAATGGCTGAAAATGGACATGTATCCAGTCGGATTTTTTCCCGGTCAACAAATGTAAAATAAAATAAAATAAATAATAAAATAAAAGGTCTTGAGAATCCGAGTCATTATACTGCTGCAGTGGAATGTGATGCACATAAGCCAGCTCATCTTTATCCTCTGACTCACAGGAGTCAAGCCTTCTAGGGAGAAATGTCCTTTGTTCACTTCCCAGGTAAGGCTGGTGGAAAATAATCCTTTTTCAGGGTGGACTGCTGGGACTTCAGAAATTCCTGAACCAGCCCAAGTCCTAAGATGAGACTTGTGTTTAATAGACAGGGGATTTAGTCAGCTTAGGCAGTGGGAAACTTGCTTGCTTCTTGGGACTGGGTGTTCTCCATTTGGAATAGGCCTCAAGTTGCAGATGGATGGCTGCAACCTTGATCTGATTCCCAAGCAATTCTTTCCTTACAATCAAGAAAGGGGATAGATACCACCCTCATCCTCAAACACCAGGACCCTGGCTTCAGTAACAGAATCTTCCACAGTGGTCTTGGACTCAAACAACACTGGCATAGTACCGGACTGCAAGGACTGGGCCAAAGTCATGACATCCTGTTGCGCCACAGGGCTCAGGCCTAACAGGTGTTGGACAAAGGGCTGAAGGCCTCACACTTGTGTTACCGATGACAAGTCTTGGTGGGGAATCAGAGACAGAGGTGCTGTCTGGTTCCATCATGTCCTTCTCCTTCAGGCATTTATCTCTGTACTTTTTTCAGAACAACCTGGGATCCTCTGGCTGATGCAATCGCATGTGAAAGTCCAGTGTTACCTGACTCTAGATGCCACTGAACAGATTCAGCCCTACACTTAATAGTTTTATATTATTAAACTTTACACAGCAAGTGAAGTTAGGAAGCCATGCTGAGCCTCAAGGCAAAATAACAAAACACAATAAGAATGGAGATCCTTGCGGGTATTAGCTTCCCACAATAAATTCAACTGTTAACTTTTTTTAAACTTAAACAAAAAAATATACAACAGGATAAGAAAAGGAAAAATCACCAATGGGGTGCTTATCTGTAGACACTTTGATAGAAAAGGCAGTTAGACAACAATGAGCAATCTGGGCTTGTATCAGACTACACCGCAAAAAAGACTGAAGATGGCACCAGCTGATGCACCTCAAATATCTACGTTCTGAGGTCCAACAGCCGGTAGGCTTCTCCAAGGCAGGAAGTCCCAAGAATCAGTACTCCAACACTGACTACAATGAACATTAACAGTTACACAGTCATGACAAAAAAATCCCTTGATCCAGTAAAAGGTATGACCTTATTGTCTTGCTAGTGCAGTAACTGATACTACATTCCCTTATCTTGTGATGCAAAATGGTTTCTCAAAGGCCTAATTTTTGGAATTCCTTACAGCTTTGTTCAAGGCTACCATTAGGCACCCCTTCATAGAACCACAGTAGAATAAATCCAAGGACCATTTACACCTGGCCAGCACCTATCCTCATGAGGCACCTCCTGCCTCCAGTAGGTTAAATAGGTTCAGCCAGGGAAAACTTTATGGATATTAACCAGCTGTCAAGATTCTTCTTAAAGGCAGGCAGGGTACCACTCTACAATGTAGAAGTAAATTTACTGAAAATATAGTGTAAACACTTGAAGATTGGTCGATTCTGTTAGTCTGTTTGTCGATGGAGATGTTAATCCTTTGTACAGCTTTCTGTAAATCTATTTGTTTTGTGGAGGTAAAAGAGACAGATGGGAACAGGTCCTCTGTGGCACAAAAAGCCAGACATATGTAGCCACATAGGAGTTATAAAAGACAGAGCACACAGAGTGTTAAGCCTGTCTTTGGCTAGATGACGGAATGCTGTGTGGAATATGTAGCCCCCATCTGCAGCTTTTGCGAGCTTTTCAAGGTTAACTAGATTTATTAGGCATAACTTACCCATGACAAAACCAAAATTTATATTGGTCCAGGGCAATAAGGTTTTTAAATATTAGTACTTAAGAAGTCTGATACGATGCATTCCATGGACTCGCACATTAGGCTCGCAAGGATGATGTCTACATTTACTGAGGTGAGAGGTAGGACCATCCTTGTGTAGGGCATAAAAATGGCCATTTTTCCAAGTTTTAGAACCATACTTTGGGGAGACATTCATGTTAAAGACGTTTAGGAGAGGTTCAAGCATTAGTTAATTATGTCTGTAGCCTTTCGAATATTCAAGTGAATAAACTTTGGTAAACCAGTTGGTCACCACCCAACAAAATATCACCTCGATGCTAAACTGTAACAAAAATTCAGCAAAAATAACTATGACATGTTGGCTAATTATGCCACAAGATGACAAAGGCAAAGAATACTAATCAAAACAAACCAGCTTAAGTTACACTGGGTATTTACTACTAAGAAACATCATACCTTCAAAAAAGTGTACAGAAACATGCACAACAGCCAGACAGCCATGCAAAAGCACAAGTATTTGTCTGATCTGCTATGGAGTGCGCACAGTCTGTCCCAAGCAAACTGATGCAGCTGCACTGCAGAACCATTAACCTCTGCCTAAAAATATCTAACATATAAAGCATGTATGTAAATACACACACATACATACTATATATATATAAATTACTATGGCTCTCTCTTCCTCCATCTCTGTCTGTCTCTCTCTCTCTCTATATATATATATATATATATACGTACACACACACACACACACACACACACACACGTAAATAAATATATCTATAGACATAGATATATGCCATACATATGCACCCAACACAGCTGTAGCTAATGAGGAAATGCAAATGCTGGGACATTTAAAATAGCATCCAATGACATACTTAACAGTAAGAGTCAACATATACTTCCATGCTGTGCAGCTTTCCAACATGAATAGGTGTACTGATACTCTGCATCAAAGCTTCTTACTATTTTGAAGGGGTTGCTCCTTCTGTGATACAACTCAGTTGTTGTGTTCACTTCCACAACCGTAGTGCAACACGGTAGCAATTAATTGGCAATTAAAAATCAAAAGCCAGTCATGTTTTCAGCTAGGAGCTCAGAGTACAGAAGGGGATGTGAATAACCAGAAATTAGCAGATTAAATTCAATCATATGAACTACGTATTTTCTACCAAATGAATAACTATCACCTGTAAAATCAGCTTTCCTTGCAGATTAGCAGGATCACTTTCAGACTTTGTACAATATGTATTAAAGAGTTCATGACCATAAAGTGGCTGTTAAGAATTTACAGCTTCACCACAGGCAACATTTTTTACCACCTGATTTGCCCTTGTAATTACTTCCAATGATTCAAACTATGGCAACTAGAAAGCAGTCTACATAAGAATGCTGAAAGGAAGTACAACAAATCCAACCAGAGTGCTTAGAAAAGTAAAACACATGTGGCCTGCCCCCCCCACAAAACCTGTACAGCTCTTCACTAAACTTCCCTTTCATCTTAAATCCCACGGTGGCAATACAGATTAGGAATTTCCATATCAGTGGATTAAATAGGTTTGAGCTTTACCAACTTCTTAAACATTCATGTCCTTCCAGTTGCATTCCTTGAGGAAAAGGATCATAATTAAGAGAATCAAAAGAAAAGTGCACATAAAACAGTGGGATTCAATCTCGATTAGCAAAAAATATCACCATTTGTGAAGGTTCATTCATTATATTACAATTCTCATCAGCAGGAAACTGCAATTTAATTCAACAGCTGCTGCGGAAGATGACCAGTTCACAGAATTGCATGATCCCTCAGGAAAAGGATTTTATATGCCTGTCTGTTTCTTCAAAGTATCTAAATTAGAAGTTATGTACCTACCATAACGTTCCATGTTAGTTGTCTTCTCTCACCTTCTTTCTTGCTGGATGGGTTCGGAGCCGATCCTCGGCTCCAACTCGGCACTTGCTAAGCTCGAGAGCTAATTTTACCAGCTCGAGGCAACCCTATATCCCATGATGCAAGGCAGAGACTACCCAGATCTCGTTTGGTAGCTAAAGAAATAGTAATATTTTCTTCCAACTGAAGAGGAGGAAGAAAAATAACAATACTAAATAACATCATAACCCTCTAGAAAGGATCAACCTAATCTAGTGACACTAGAAGTTGAACAGCTAGAAAAGGGAATAACCTCTTAATAGAAGATGCATAATCTTCCCGGTCTGACCAGGCTAGGGGGATGGAGGGCGGGACGCAAGAAAGAAGGCGAGAGAAGACAACTAACATGGAACGTTATGGTAGGTACATAATGTCTAAATGTTAAGTTGTCAATCTCGCCTTCATTCTTGCTGGATGGGACTGCGTCCCTAGCACCCCTATCCTGGGTGGCTCAATGGAATAGACTCTTGAGAACGGTGGAACCAAAATTCGCTCTGTCTCTGGAGGCCAAGTCTAATTTGTAATGTGAAACAAAGGTATGAGGAGAGGCCCATGTAGCTGCTGCACAAATAGTGTCTATTGGAAGTCTAGCTTGAAAAGCTGTAGATGTAGCTAGAGCTCTGGTAGAATGGGCTTTTGGCTTAGAAATCAACTCTTTGCCTCTGAGCTGATAAATGTAAGTGATCACAGAAGACAGCCATCTAGATAAAGTTACCTTGGAAACTGGAAGGCCTTTCCTGTTCTCTGCATAGGATAGAAACAGTTGATCAGATTTCCTAAAAATTTTAGTTTTGTCCAGATAATATCTGAGCTGGCGGAGAACATCAAGACAATGTAACTTTTGTTCCGCTCTATCAGAATAATTCGGGAAAAACACTGGAAGATCAATGGATTGATTTAGGTTCGTCTGCGATGCCACTTTTGGTAAGAAAGACAGATTAGTCCTTAGAGATACCCTATCTTTGTGGAATATTAAATATGGAGGACGAATGCAGAGAGCATGAAGCTCAGATACTCTCCTGGCAGAGGTAATGGCGACTAGAAAAAGTGTCTTCCAAGAAAGCAATTTCAAAGAACAGGCAGCTGCAGGTTCAAAAGGGGGAAGAATCAAGGATGTTAAAATTAAATTTAGATCCCACTGTGGTGGGGGGTCTCTAATCGGAGGTTTCGGTAAAAAGATACCTCGAAGGAATGCCTTTCAAAGTTTATGTGACATAATGTTGTGGTCCAAAAGGCCTATATGAAAATTTGAAATGGCTGCCAGTTGAACTTTCACTGTGGAAGAAGAGGATCCTGAATGAAACATCTCAGCTAGGAAGTCCAATACCGAATGAATTGGAGCAATACAGGGGTCTATGTTCCTAGCTTTTGCCCAGAAAGAGAAATGTCGCCATTTACTAGTGTAAATCTTTCTGGTAGAAGATTTTAGGGAAGCTACTATGATATCCCGGACAGGATTAGAAATCATAGGAAGCCTGGCTAAGGATGGAAGTGGAGCAACCAAGCAGTGAGGTTGAGAGAAGGTATGGATTGGTGCAGTTGACCCGACTGGTGGGTCAGAAGATCTGGAACTGGGTCCAGATGCCATGGCTGTACCAAGAGATAATGATGTAGGAACGGAAACCATATCTGTCGAGGCCAATAAGGGGCAATGAGAATCAACTTGGCTCTCAAAGCGGTTGCTTTCTGAATTAGCTGAGGTATCAGCGGAAAAGGGGGAAAAGCATAAAGAAGTTCCCGGGGCCAATCTTGGGTTAGAGCGTCTCTGGGGGGATGGCCTGGAAGGGGGAAGAGAGAGAAGAAGTCTGGGCATTTGCTGTTTTGAGGTGTAGCGAAAAGGTCGCAGCAAGGAAGGCCCCACTTCTGAAAAATCTCTTCCGTCACTGATTGTTTGAGAGACCACTCGTGAGGCATGAGAATAGCTCTGCTCAATCTGTCCGCTATGATGTTGGATTTCCCGGGGATGTGCGTTGCTATCAGAAACTGGTGAGAAGAGATTGCCCATTGGCAAAGTCTGAGAGCCTCTCGACACAGTGAATAGGACTTGGTTCTGCCCTGTTTGTTTATATACCACACTGTGGACATATTGTCCGTTTGGATTGCAATAGTTCCCAGGGGAAGAGAGTCGTTGAGGGCTTGCAACGTTAAAAGCACCACAAAAACAAAAGAACTCTGGAACGGTGCTGTTATGTATCCAAAAATTTAATAAAACTCTGCCGTAAAAAACATACAAACTTCTGAGAGCGCTTTCGGGTGTTAACCCTTCATCAGACTGATGAAGGGTTAACACCCGAAAGCGCTTACCTCTCAGAAGTTTGTATGTTTTTTATGGCAGAGTTTTATTAAATTTTTGGATACATAACAGCACCGTTCCAGAGTTCTTTTGTTTTTGTGGCTTCTTAATCGTTGTTCTCTGGTTGGGGTATCAGCACCAAGCATTTGTTTTTTGGATTTACTAACGTTAAAAGCACCGCTCTCATCTCCAGGACATTTATGTGCAGATGGTACTCGAAAGGTTGCCAAGTGCCATGGACCATTCTGCCCTGATAATGCCCCCCCCCCACCCGATCAGGGAGGCGTCCGATGTAACCGTGGCAACCGGGGCAAGAGGAACAAAAGGTCTGCCTTGATGGACTTGAGGGGACGATATCCACCAAGTCAGATGTCTTTTGCAAGTTGGAGTTACTATGATCTCGTGACGCATGGGAAGTTGTTGAAAAGACCATTGGGTGAATAGCATCCATTGTAGAAGACGCATGCAAAAGCGGGCAAGGGGAAGAAGTGTTATGGCGGCCGCCATAAGACCTAATACCTTCAGAGCAAATCTGGCCTGAATTTTGTTGCTGAGAAGAATCACCTGGATGTGTCTTTGAATGTTCAAGATCCTTTGGTCTGTTAACTTTGCTGAAAGTTGTACGGTGTCCAATCTTGCGCCTATAAAAGTAATAGATTGACAAGGCGACAAGGCAGATTTTTCGAAATTTATAGAAATTCCTAGCCCTCTGCAAATGTGAATGGTGTAATCTCTGGCTTGGAGAAGCTGATGCCTGGTGGTGGCAGTGAGGAGCCAGTCGTATAGATATGGAAACACCTGGAATCCTTGACGTCTCAGGTGAGCCGTAACCACTGCCATACATTTGGTGAACACTCTGGGGGCTGTAGTGAGTCCAAAGGGCAGGGCTCTGAATTGGAAGTGACTGGTCCCCAGCCGAAAGCGGAGAAATCTTCTGGAGCGTCTGTGAATTTTTATGTGATAGTACGCATCTTGAAGATCTATCGAGCACATCCAATTGTCCTTGCCCAGAAAGGGCATAATGGACTGAAGCGTGACCATCCGGAATCTTGATTTCTTTACAAACTTGTTCAGTTTGCTCAGATCTAATATTGGTCTCCAGTCCCCTGTCTTTTTTGGAACTAAAAAGAACCTTGAGTAGATTCCGGATCCTATTTGGTCTGCTGGGACTGGCTGGATGGCTCTTTTTACTAGCAGTTTTGATATTTCTAGTACTGCTAGTTCCCTTAGACCGGGTGGAACATCTTCAAGGGTTCCCTTTTGTTGAATTGGGGTTTGAATAAAGGGAATTTTGTAACCCTCGGATATAATCGACTGTACCCATTTGTCTTGAGAAAGGGAAAGCCAGGCTATTGGGTACAGCGATAATTTTCCCCCGACTGCCTCCGAAGGCAATCGGGCAACATCTCAGGGATGCTGGAAGGGTTTGTCAGAAAGAGGCTCTCTGCTACCCGGATTCTGTGGACCCCCTCTGCCCCTAGGGCGGCGTCTATTATTGTTACCCCCTCTGCCTCTGGGGGTAAACTGACTTAGTGCGTCAGGCGTGACTCCTTGAGATTTGCGGAACCACATTTTCCCTCCCTTCTGTCCTTTGGGGTAAGGTCTTGAAGGGGTGGAGAAACGGACTCCTACGGCAGAAAGAGTCTTGCCATCTTGTTCGCATCTAGTCAAAGTGTCTTTCACTTGAGGTCCGAACAAGGTCGAACCATCAAAGGGGGAGTTTGTGAAGGACGCCTTAAAGGGGTCTGCAAAATTACAAAGCCGCATCCAGGACTGACGCCTTAAAGCCACTCCTGTGCCTGCGGCCCTACTCGCTCCATCGGCTGCATAAGAAATGAGCCGCATGGAGGAGTTAACAATGGAGTTAAGGATTCCTAGCTGTGAGCTAATCTTATCCTGAGACCAGCAGCTGACGGATCCTGTAAAACTTCTCCCAACTCTTTAAGAACATCTCTTTGAAGGCGGGTGAAGTGGCATAAGTAGTTCAGTGATCTCATGGCAAAAGTCGCTGAAGAAAAAATCCGCTTGCCATACCTGTCCATAGTCCTAGAATCCTTGTTAGGAGGATGGACAGGTACTGAAGGATCAGCTAGTTCCTTCTTGGTGGCAGCAGCCACCACCATGGCATCAACTGGGACACCCTTTGTTAAATATGGTCTATCTAGTGGGGCCGTAATGAATTTTGAAGGCCTCCTAGGGATAGGTTCCACCGAATCTGGAGCCATCCACGCCTTCCGAGCCACTATCTCCATAAGAGGGTCGAAAGGCAGAGACACCCAGGAGGTGGAGGGTCGAGATCCGAACGCCTCCAGGTATACTGACTCGTCCTCGGAAGGATTAAGGGAGGGCCAGTTCCCCCTCTGCTTAAGGAGTTCAAGGATGTCTGAGAATGAGACATCCTCAGAGGAGGACCTTGGGGATCCCTCCGACTCATCCAGGTCAGTATCAGATGTAGTAGACTCAGGGGAGTCTAGATGTTTCCTCTTACATGTCCTCTTACGTGGGGGTTCACCTGATGGATCAGGAGAAGCCTCGGAAGAGGAAGATATTCCCAATGGTGAAACCTGAGGCGTTGGATCTCTGGGTCCGGGAGCAAGAGAGTGGGAAGAGACATCAGCAGGCACTGTAGTGGGAGGAGCTGATGGAACTGTCCTTTGACTAAGCCCACGGGCTAGTACACTCCTCATCACCTCGAAGGCTCCCCCGTCAGAGAGACCAGAAAGTTCCCGCTCCGAAGAGATAGGAACCCTAGGCCTCACCGAGAGGGAAGGCTCCGAGGCAGATGTCGGGGCCAAGCTCACCAACGCCGAAGCTCCGAGAGGGAGAACGGGGTCGGACAAGGGTCCGATGCCACTCGCTCCCTCGGGGCCGACGACAGAGACCAAACGCCCAGATCCCTCCAATGAAGGCCTCAAGGAGGAAATCGGAGCAGAGGACGACGGAGCCGAAAGGGGTGGTATCAGCTCCGAAGCTACAACGGTGACTGTTCCGAGGAGCTCCGGCTCCGAGCTCTGTAAGAGAGTCGAAGGAGGAATGTTTGGTGGATGTGAAATAGCTACCGTCTGTTGAGATGGGCTACGGAGTATTTGGGCCAATGCCTGAGACTTTAATAGTCTACTCACCACTCTCTCGAGGTCGTGATCAGACAGCCTGGACGACCGAGAAGAACGGCTCCGATGGCTCCGCTCCGAGAGCAGGGGTGATCTCGGAGCCGAACGTATCGACTCTAATGAAGGGGATCGAGATCTCTTTTTTGAGATCGATGGAGCCAACAGAGCCGAGGATACGTCGGCTCCAGCCGGAGCCAACACTGAATGTCTGGATTGGGCAGTATCGGCGCCGGATGGAGCCGATACTGAGACTGCTAAGATGGAAGGATCGGCTCCGGCCGGAGCCGATCTCGACCCTGGTGAGGGTGAACCAGAAGCTGACGGCTTGGAACTCTCAGCCGAAGACTTAACAGGTTTCGAGGGCTTCCCCGGCGCCGACTTAGTCGGGGAGCTCTCTGGCTTTAATAAGCCCCTTAATATCAACTTATTTCTTCGCTCCTGCAGGACTCCTGGGCTGAAGGCATGACAGATAGCACAAGAGTCCTGCAGGTGCAAAGGTCCCAGGCAATAAACACAAGAAGTGTGACCATCTGTCAGAGACATCTTCTGACAGCACGAGTCACACTTCTTGAAGCCTGAGACCTTAGTGTCCTTCGACATAACTGTGTCGAGGAAACACAATACACTAACACACACACACAAAAACACCCAATCCAACAATTTAAAATAAACAGGGATAACACACAGTCATACACAAACAATCCCTGACAGGAAAAAATTTAGGGAGGGGAAGGCCTAAGGCCTAAGCTAGGGAAAGGGGATAAATAACTCGAAAAAAAAGGAACACTAACAGGAATAGGGTTAAAGTAAGCGTTAAGGTTAACAAAAAACATATATATATATATATATATATATATATATATATATATATATATATATATATATATATATATATAAATTTAAAGGGGGGTAGACGAAAGTCTCAAATTTAGTCACTTACCTGGAGCTGGTAAAAGAAGGCACCTCGTTAGCGAAGCAGCAAACGAGATCTGGGTAGTCTCCGCCTTGCATCATGGGATATAGGGTTGCCTCGAGCTGGTAAAATTAGCTCTCGAGCTTAGCAAGTGCCGAGTCGGAGCCGAGGATCGGCTCCGAACCCATCCAGCAAGAATGAAGGTGAGATTGACAACTTAACATCATATCGCGGTAAACTGGGCATTTCATCACTTCTTTTAAAAATGATTCCTCAGGAAGATTTTGTAAAAACTGCTGGGAAGAGAGCAGTAACTTAGCAGAATTTGTATTCACTTGTTAACTTGTAAGTGAATTCATCATTGTGGGCCCAAGGGCAGGGATAAATGCAACATACATGGATATGTTCCTAGTAGTCAAAGAATATATGCTTTTGGGAGGTGTGAGAAAACCTGAATACTTGGAGAAAACCCACACAGAAACATGGAGAGCATGCAAACTCCATACAGTGACTGGAGATCTGGAAGAATTCTGGACCCTCTGGTATGAGGTCTTAACCACAGAGCCATCATGCTGCTCCTTAAAGAACACTAAATTCATTCTACCTATTACAACTGTAAAATGAAATTCAAAACTACAGTGTTCCTTGTCCTGCACCATAAATACATGTTTTTAAAATGTTCTGGATTATCTAAACAGTAGTAGTCAAGCTGAATTGCATTACTAACGAGTAAGAAAAAATATTAATTTCAAGAACTACAAATCTGGGTTCTGCTGGCAAGCAACTTGGGCACAGTGTGTGCTCGGTAGTTTTATGCACACCCCCAAGAATCATTAATACTGCATAGTTTGAAGATGACACCATTCAGAACCACTTATATTTCAAGTAGGCAGAGCCAAGCGGCTATACAGAATTAATATGGTAATCAAAAATGTTCAGCTTGCATCAGTAGGTGCACTTCACTTGTACATACCTTGCTGCAAGGTCAAAAGTAGGGTGTGTAGCACCCTGCTCCCCCACATCTGTGCTAGAAATACTGCATCACTTGGGAAGTGAGGAAATTAAACACCTCTATACAAACACTACCATAAGAAAAAAAACAGGGGCTTATTTCAACTATTCATGTAACAATACTGATAGCATACATACATACATGCAATAATACTTTAAAAAAGGATATTGTACGCATCTGCAGTGAGAAATACACTTAACGCCCTTTCACCTGAAACTAACAGACTGAAAAGGCATCTAATAAAAGCCCATCACACTCCCACTGCAGGGGGCTTCACCACTTGTACACCCAATAACATAACTAACTCTAAGATCACCAGACCTTACATTTTTTTTTTTTTATCAAATGCTCGTTTGGATTACTACTCTTGACTTGACCTTCATGTACCTCTATTATTCAATGACAAGAACAGTACCTTAAAGTACCCACACCATGAGCTCACATTTCATTAATCAATACTTACATGCTGGATGGTCAAGCAAAGCATAACACACAACTACATGCATACATAAACTTAAAAGCTAGAATTTTAGAATTTGTAAAACTCCACCAAACTGTAGAAGTACAACTAGACATCAAATAGCAAAGTGTTTTTATATGAGCACAATGCCTGTATCGTAATCTCAAAGCAAGCACAAAGATTTTTCTAGCACATTTCCAGATCATTAACATTCTTGGGTGTTTTACCAAACAGTCGGTTTTACTTATAGATGGATGCCAACACTCAGCCAGGTAAGAATTGTGCATAACACAATGCAGTAAACATTTAAGTATAAGATTAGAGATGTTCAATTAGAGGACACTGCTGAAAGACATGTTACCCAGAGGCAATGTATCGATCTTCTTCCATGGTGTCAGGAAGGACTTCTTCTCTAACCAATCACTGTACTCGTGGCAGCTCTCAGTGGGTTGGTCCCAAGGCAGCTCTATAAATAAAGTGCAGCATTGAGAATCAAATTAGGTACATGGGATATTTCGCTTAAAATCTAGATACCCTACTTTACTAAAGATACTGAAGCATTAGACATCACAGTACATCAAGAAACCGCTGAAACAAAAGAAACCCTGCACACAAAGTGCAAACATTTGACTGCTGATGGTATATGGAAATGAGATGTTAAAAAATTGACAGTTCACACTTGCAATAAAGTAAGTGTGGATGTTTTCAGTTATCACTGTGTAAACAGCACCAGGCTACACTCCAAAGGCAAGCACCGATTCATGAACACCATGCATGTACAGCCTCAAACATATATGGATTCCGCCTCCATGCTACCCATAAAATTAGATGAGAAAACATGGTTGAGAATCAAGAAAGTCTGAGAATTTAGACATATGAGCATCAGGAATGACACTATAACCAATTTTAAACTGCCACAAGAGAAATTACAACTCTTTAGTTTATGAAAAACAACACTGCATACTACCAAACTGGCAGAGGGATGATACTGTACGCAACAGCATGCAGCTTGGGAATGATAGAGGCACAGTAAGGATGCTGAATGCAGCACCTGCTCTGTATTTGTATCTCAAGTGAGGCTTGTAGATGCTAACATATGCAAACTTTAGTGCTTACAGACAGAAGAGTCTGACACTTATGCATACTTTGGTGGAAGCATAAGAAACCTCTGCAGGCGCTGAATGCCAGGAAATGAAGCACACCCAATGGCCTGTAGCATAAAAATGACCATGTCTACAGAATTAACAGAGTTTTGAACACTAGAAAAAAAGTAGGACTGAAGGGGTTCACAGTGAATGAGATGCCTCTGAAGTAGAGCAGGGAAGTTATATGATAAATTACTCTTCTTAAGAAGCAGGCGTAATGGGATTTTTTTTTTCAACCAATGGCAGGGATTACCATACCTATAGAAGTACAAGGCACTCTCTCCCCAAAATATTAGACAACTTATCGCTCAACAGGCACCATTACATTTAAACAGAGTAGCTAGCACACAATGCTCTGCACAGCTAAAGAGCAAGAAACCAGCATTTTTTTTTTACATGTTGTTCTTTTACTTTGTATATAATGGGAAAAAAAACACAACTGTTCCTACCTCCTGCTAGCATGGCTGTTAAAACAATTCCACAAGACCAGACATCAACAGGTTCAGCATGGAACTCCTTTGCCTTCAACAGTTCTGGTGCAACATATGGAAGAGTTCCACACATCTTGTTCAGCAAACGTTCTCTCCCACTATGTCTGAAAACAGTTGCCAGGCCAAAGTCAGAGATTTTCAGATTATCTGTAATTGGGAAAGGAGCAAGGATTACATGATGTTACACAAATAAGTTTGGGGAGATAATGATGTCATCCTGCTTGATAAGTTTCAGTAGGTAGCACCCAAGTTCTACTGTTCGAAAATTAAATTCTAAAATACACAATTACCCAGAAACAATATCAAAAGAATGGAGCATCCACAGGAAAATAAATGTTAAGATAAATAAACTGAAACACTAACTTGCAATAAATATTTCTGTAGGAGGCCAAGTCTATCATACCCTACAAGATGTATACATTTCAACTCTGGTATCACACAGCCTTAGAGAAGAGGATAATAACTCAATCGTGTTGGAAAACAAAAAATAACACATGGCATTTACTTTGTCACAGAAATAACACTCTCCAGGAATAAGTCTTTGGATTTTTCTTTTTTAATGTGCTTATACTGACTGCCACAGATTCAACTAAATTCTGGTGCACTACGTTTAAAGATGACTAAGATGAGATCTGTAACCACCAGGATGTAGGTGGCTAATATACTACAGTCTTATCAGGACATTCAATGGCTATAGTCCCCAAAATAATTGCAGAATTTAATATTAATAAATGCTCAGTAATGCAAACAAGGTCAATTAAAAGTTATGTACTCACCATAACTAGGCATCTCTGTTGTCCATTTTCATTTTTCCTTCAAATCCGAACCCATGTGATGAGGAAGAATGAAAAGGACAACATCAGATATGATGTTTCATATCCCTGTGTCATAAACAATACCCACACAATCTGTATTCATCAGTACTGTAATCTGGAGCAATAGTAAGTTCTTATACACAATCAGTGCCCTCCATAATACATGCAGCTGTTTTTTGTTGTAAAGCACAGCTTGAGAACTAGCAAATTTAGAAAGTAAAGTATCAATTACCTTTGCACAAGATTTTTCATCCTAAACTAGTAAGAATACTAAATGATCAGAAAGCAATCCAAGGTTTTACACCAAACAAATACTTGAGAATAATGTTAGCGCGATGCCTGAACTTGCACTTTAGCAAGTACTTTTAAAAGGAAACCTATTGTAGATCAATGTGTGCATACATACTTTTAAGAAGCTATCCAAGGGCTTTCACAAGTCTATAAATACCGAGCACGTGCAAGCTACAGTGCCATTTTGTAGTAAGCAGTTGAGATGTAAGCATGTATGTATATAAGGTCTGTCTGTTAACTAGTTCGGTCGTATTTAATGATGCTGCTATCCATCCTGATGTGTTCCTATGCATTAAAGCATCTAAATGAAAACTACAGCTATTTTGTTATACGTGTTAAGAGATGAAAGAGCGATATGGTGTCAGAAGTAGCATGTCTAAAGGACAAGGAATCAGAACAGACATATCCAAGAGGCATGAAGTTGAAGGCAGCTTGGGTAAAACGTTGGGTAAAATGACTAGAGGCACTTGCTTAGAGAGCTGGGGAAATATAGATGAGCCGATCATCTCCAAAATGTGTAAACTTCACAAAACCGGTCAGAAATGAATTTCAGGTACTAAAACTTGCTCAGCACTATTTCTTTTGCATAATATGAAATGGTGCATACAGAACGCGTTAAATGACATTTGCATACACAGATATGTATGATATTGATAAAAATATTCAAATTACTATGGGAAATGTTTGAAAAAGTCCAAATTGCATAAAACTAATAAAATAAAGGGAAGCGACCGCATTTCCACATTAAGCAAAGATATCAGAGTTATCAGAAGTGTATAAAGTGTTAGCTTTACTGTAACACTGCACAAACATGCGAATTTGCAAAGGTATAGCCATCACAGGGCATGTTTCGCACAGTACAGCCATTACAGAGCATATTTCACTAAGTAAAGTAGTTTGAAGAGTTTAATGTGCATTTGGATGCTGTTACAAGCTCACAAAACTGTTTGTTCGTACATAATTACAAGGGCCACATTTTCAGTGTATTTGTATACATTTTGTGGGCATGGAAGACTGATTTCGAAAACCCAGTGCACTTATGTTTGACAGTAATATTACTGAGAACTGGAAAGTGTTTGAGTAAGAGTACACATTCATACAGGCTGCATTTTGTGATAAAGATAACCATACAAAGGCATTTATTCTACTTAATGTAGCTGGGTCAGAAGCCATAGACAAGGAATGCTCATTTGTATATGCACCAGGTATCTATACCAGAGAGGGGGGAAACCATCATACTGTTGTACAGGCTAGGTCAAGGGAGGACCCGGCGTGCTTAATAAAAGAAGTTATGTCTTACCATAACTTTCCATCTGTGTTGTTGATCTTCTTCCATTCATCACTGATGGGTCGTATCGGCCTAATACCAAGCATGCGTACATCAAAAACCTCTCAAGCTAAGCTGCTACCCACAACGCCCTTCTCCCTGTTACCTCAGATCAAGTTTGCATAAGACATATAGAAATAAAGCAGAGTCCATTTCTACGCAAAAACCCTGACACACCACAAGGACCCACGAAATCCACCAGGAGCCTTTGGTGGGGAAGGAGAGTGGGGTGTGATGAATGGAAGAAGATCAACAACACAAATGGAATGTTATGATAACACAACTTCTTTATTTGATGTTGTTAATCTTCTTTCCATTCATCACCGATGGGACAGAATCCTAAGCTACCTGAGAAACCTGGGTGGCCCTTATGGAAGAACATTCCTGAGCACCATTGAGCCAAAGGCCGCTCTTCCCCTGGAGACCATATCAAACTTGCAATGTTTGATGAAAGTGTGTGGTTTAGCCCAAATGGCTGCTGCGCAAATGTCGGCCATAGAGGCTCTGGAGTGAAAGGCTACAGAGGTTGCTATAGCTTTAGTTGAATGTGCTTTGATGTTGTGAGGTCTAGGCTGGTTTGCACATGAATATGAAAAAGAAATACAATCTCTGAGCCACTTTGATAAAGTGACTTTTGAAACCGCATATCCCATTCTTGGACCAGAGAATGAAATGAAAAGTTGGTCTGTCTTGCGGATAGATTTAGTCCTGTCTAGGTAAAAACATAGTTGCCTATGCATATCCAAGGAGTGCAGGCAGTATTCTCCTTTATTCGAATACTTCGGGAAAAACACTGGAAGCTCGACGGATTGATTCACAGAAAAATCAGAAACTATTTTGGGGAGAAAAGATGGATTAGTACGTAGAGAAACTCTGTCTTTATGAAATATTAGGTATGGTTTCTTATTTTTATTTATTTAAATTTGTTGACCGGGAGTGTCCGACTGGGTCCATTTTCAGAGGAGGCCCGGGGAGAAAAGCTCCACAGTAAAATAAACAGACTGTAGTTACATTGGATTACATAGCGATTAACAATTTAACATAGAAATTACTTACAACATATTTACAGATGAAGAACATAGTACATCAGTAGACAACTAGAATCGTTATCTGTGAAGTATTAACAATTTAACATAGAAATTACTTACAACATATTTACAGATGAAGAACATAGTACATCAGTAGACAACTAGAATTATTATCTGTGAAGTACTAACAGGCCTTAACAAATGTAACAATGAGAAGTTCCTGCTGTATAATAAGTACTAGGCTTATGAGCATCTGAGCTTGCTATCATCAAGGTAGTTAGTGGAGGTGAAAGAAAGGTAGTAGTTGGATGGGATGGATGATATTAGAGTGGGAGTTGCAAGGGCATAGCCAGCATGTTTTTAGGTGCGCTTTTAATAAAGTTTTGAAGTTGGTGCATGATGGCACGGAGGTAATTGTGGGTGGGAGTGAGTTCCATAATTTGGCTATGGCGCAAGAGAATAGTGCTTCACCAGCAGAGTTATTGGCTTTAGTGATCTGCAAGTGATTTTTGTTGCTGGATCTTAGTGGTCTGGTGGTGCGATAGGGTTGGAGTAGATTCTGGAGGGATGGGACATTTAGTGGATGGTTTACTAGTTTGTAGGCGAGTGAGAGTTGATACCACTGAAGGAGGTGAGGGAGTTCAAGCCAGTCCAGTTCAGCAAGTGAGAGACAGTGGTGACTACGGTAGGATGCCCCTGTGGTGAATTTGGCGATTTTGTTGTAGCAGGTCTCTAGCTTGTTTAGATCACATTGCCTTAGGTTGGTATATACTGGAGAGGCATAAAGTAGGGTGGAGATAAGGTGGGAATTTGCTATTGAAATCTTTGCTGCTTTGGTGAGAAATTGTTTATTTCTGTATAATGCTCCTAGTTTTTTGTGGACTTTTTATGGTCATGGATATGTGAATGTCAAATTTTAGTTTATTGTCTATTTCCACTCCTAGCAATTTTGTGTGTTAAGTTGGGTATATAGTGGTGTTGTCTTTTGCTGTGATGTTAAAATGAGAGTTGTTTTGAGTATGTTTGGTGGGTTGGAAGATGAGTAGTTTAGTTTTGTTTGAGTTGAGTATTAATTGGGCATCGGATAACCAAGTTTCAACAGAGGAAAAGGCTTCCTGTGTGACTTTTTGCAGTTTGGGTAGGGACTGGGCCGAGCAGATGATGGTTGAGTCATCTGCGTATTGGATGAGTGTGCCATGTTTGGTGGCAGAGGCTAGATTATTGGTGTAAACAGAGAAAAGTAGGGGTCCAAGGATGGATCCTTGGGGAACCCCTATGGAGACAGGTAGTTGGGGAGATGTGTCATTCTGCCACACAACGGATTGTTGGCGGTCAGACAGGTAACTCTGAAACCAGTTGGTGACTGATTGTGAGAAGGACAGGTTATTGAGGACAGAGATAAGTTGTTTGTGTGGGACCATGTCAAATGCTTTAGATAGGTCTAGGAAAGTAGCAGAGGAGAGATAGCCATTGTTTTTATGCTGAAGGATAGTGTTAGTAAAGGAGAGTAAGGCAGTGGTGGTGCTATGGTTTGGTCGGAAACCATGCTGAGTACTGGAAAGGAGGTTGTTAGTAAGGAGGTAGTGTGAGACCTGAGAGTGTATGCATCTCTCTAGTATTTTGGAGAGTGGAGAGAGAATAGCTATGGGGCGGTAATTGGTTAGTTCTGCAGAGGGTCCGCCTTTGTGGAGGGGAATTATATGTGAGACTTTCCACAATGTGGGAACGTAACTTTCTGACAGAGATCGGTTAATCAAGATGGATACTGGGTAGGCCAGAGCATCAGCTGCGATTTGTAGGTATTCACTTGGGAGGTTGTCTGCTGCTAATTTGGTGGCTTTAAGTTTAGTTAAGAGTTTTTTTATGTTGGAGGTAGGTACAGGAGAAAAGAGAAGGCAGTGGGGAGATTACTGGTTGAAGGTGTGGGTTGGAGGGGAGGGGGTTGTGTTGTTTAGCTAGTGATAGTATGGTTTGGGTGAAGTGTGTTGAATGAGGTAGCAATATTTTCTGAGGAGTGAGGGATGTTAGGAGGAGGGGTACTGACTTTACCTGGGTGGAGGATGGAGTTTATGGAGGACCAGAATTGTTTGGGGTTGTGTTGTGAGGAGTCTAGTGCAGACTGGTAGTATTGGAATTTGTCCCGTTTTATTAGCTTTTTGACTCTATTGTGTAGTTCTAGGAATTTCTGTCTAGCTGCGGGGGTTCTGGTTTTGCGCCAGTGCTCCCAGGCTTTATCCCTGTTTTTCATTTCTGACTTAGTGGTTTTCTGTAGCCATGGGGAGGGTTGTGCTTTGGTTCTGGAAAATCTTATGGGGGCATGGTAATTAAGGATGTTCAGGAAGGTAGTATTGAACAATTCAACTGCGTCATCTAGACTGAGGTACTTTAGAGCATGCCAGTTACATTCTTTGAGGGATGAGATGAATGCGAGTGGGTTCAAGTTTATTTTTTTATGTATTTGACGATAGATGACAGGTTTAGCTTGGTACAGGTATTTTTGAGTAGGAATGTTGGGGAGTGATCACTGAGGCTATCTGATAAGCAGCCTGTTATATATGACTGGGGGTTCTTACTGACTAGTATCCAATCCAGGGTAGTGTGCTTGCTGGAGTTTTTATTTATCCTTGTTGGTGACTGGACTAGTTGGGTGAAGCCATGAAGGTGTACATGATGGGTTGGATTGTTGCCAGAACAGGATTGCCAGTCAATATTGAAATCACCTAAGATGATAGTTTCTTGGGGGAGATGGTGGGTAGACCAGCTGAGGAGGTTTTCTAGTGGAGGGATGTTTTGGCCAGGTGGGAAGTAGCATCCAATTATGTTGATGGTTTTGTTTTGGTTAATTTTGAGGTTGGTATATATTATTTCTTCATTGCCTATTTGTGGAGCTGATGATTTTAAGATCTGGATGTTTAGATGCTGTTTAAATATTATAGCTACACCATCTCCTTTTTTGTTTAGCCGGTCTACTCTTAGTATGCCGTAACCTGTAGGGAGTATTTGCTCACTAGTAATGTGAGGTTTTAGCCAGGTTTCTGTCAGGACATCAGGTTTCTTGATGCATAAGGCCTGTAATTCTGAGATCCGTCTAGCTGAAGTGAGAGCTACCAAAAAGAGAGATTTCCATGAGAGAAATTTGAGATCACGTTTTGCAGCAGGCTCAAAGGGGGGTTGTGACAGTGACTGCAGTACTAGGGACAGATTCCACGTCTTTAAAAGGGATGCCCAATTGGAGGTCTGCTGTGAAACACTCCTTTGAGAAAGGTTTTGCAAAGGCAAATGGACATAATTGGAGTGCCCTCTAATCCGTTATGGAAATTGCTGCTAAATGGACTCATATGGTAGAGGCTGATGCTCCGTTTTCAAAGAACTCGGATAGATATTGAAGGATGACAGAGACCGGAGCTAAGAAGGGATCTAGCATCCATTCTTTAGACCATAGAGAAAACCTTTTCCATTTATCTGTATAAAGTTTTCTGGTGGATGGTTTATGGGAGGCCATTATAATATCGCGAACAGGTGAGGAAAGGGCTTCCTGCCTGGCGACTAACGGAAGAGGAGAAACCAAGCTGTCAGCTTGAGACTGGACAGATTTGGGTGAGTCAATCCTTGGGGGTGAGAAATCAAGTCTGGACGAGTGTCCAGGATCCATGGAGGCTGCAACAGATGAGGCCGGAGGAAGGGAAACCACACTTGACGAGGTCAGAATGGGGCAATGAGGATCACCTTGCATCTCAACCGAATAGCTTTCTTTAAGAATAGAGGTATCAAGGGAATAGGAGGATAGGCGTAGAGGAGACCTGTGGGCCAATCATGAGTCGAAGCATCTCTCGGGGACTCCCTCTCTGGGGGAAAGAGGGCAAAGTAGCTGCTGCATTTGTTGTTCGTAGGGGAGGCGAAGAGGTCGCAGCAGGGCTGGCCCCATTAGCTGAAAACTTCTGCCGTCACTTTGGGATTGAGAAAGCACTCGTGTGAAAGGAGAATGCATCTGCTCAATCTGTCCGCAATCACATTGAAACTCCCTGGGATGTGCGCTGCTATTAGGAAGTGGTCAGAAGCGATCACCCAGTGCCAAATTCTCATGGCCTCTCGACACAGGGGGTAGGATTTGGTTCTTTCTTGTTTGTTGATGTAACAGACTACAGACATATTGTCTGACTGAATTGTAATCGTTCCAGGGGGAAGAAGTGGCTGTAATGCCTGCAACGCTAACAGCACCGCTCTTAACTCCAGAACACTGATATGCAGGTTGGCCTCCAAGCTCGACCACGTGCCTTGGACCATCTTTCCCTGAAAATGCCCCCCCATCCTATCAGGGAAGTGTCCGTGGTCACAGTGGCATTGGGTTGAGGGGGCTGAAAGGGGCGACACCAACGTTCTGCATCTCGCTTCATCCACCAAAGGAGATCTTGCTTGCAAGTGTTGGTTATGAGCACCTGCGAGTTTAGGGGGTGAAAATTTGCAAACCACTGGGACAACAGGAGCCATTGTAACAGTCTCATGTGCAACCTTGCCAGAGGAACTACTGGAATGGCTGCAGCCATGGATCCCAGAGTATCACACGCACTTGCAGTCTTAAGCTCTGAAGCCTGTGCGCTGGTAAAGAACCAGACAGGATCGAGTATTGAAAACTGCCCCTATAAATTCCAGCTGTTGGGTAGGTTTTAAGTTGGATTTCTCCCAGTGTACAGTGATTCCCAGGGACTCTGCTAGTGAAAGGGTGTATCGGAGGGCCATAGTCAGAAGACGCTTGGTGGGGGCAGAGAGGAGCCAATCGTCCAAATATGGAAACACCTGGAATCCAAGTCTCAGATGAGCCGTCACCACTGCTAGACATTTCGTGAACACTCTGGGGGGGCCATCGAGAGACCGAATAGCAGGGCTCGGAACTGGTAATGATTGGCTCCTAGCCGGAAGCGAAGGAGACTCCTGCAGTGTTTTTCCATTTTGATGTGGTAATACGCATCCCGGAGGTCTATCGAGCACATCCAAACATCCTCCCTTAAAAAAAGGGAGAATGGATTGGAATAGTGACCATGCGGAACTTGGTTTGCACAACTGATTTAAGTGGCTGAGATCCAGGCTGGGTCTCCAGTCCCCGGTCTTTTTTAGCACTAAAAAGAATCTTCAGTAAAACCCGGATCCGCATTGGTCTGGAGGGGCTGGGTTGGATGACTTTTTTTTTGACACAGCTTTGTTCTCTCTGAAGCCGCTTCTTCCCTTTGATTGGGTGGAACATCAGGAAGGTTTTTTTGTAGGTTTTGGACAGGAGGTTAGAGGGATGTAGTAGCCTCTGGAAATTATTCTCTGCACCCATTGATCGTTTGTAATAGAGAGACAGGCAGTTTGGAGCAGAGAAAAATGAGCCCTGACTGCTTCCAGAGGAAAGCAATCGGGCAATGCTTCAGGAATGTTGATAAGATTGCCCAGAGAAGGAATCTCTGGAGTCTTGGTTTCGCGGACCCCCTCTGCCCCTAAAGGGGTTTCTTCCACCATTGTAACCTCCTCTGCCTCTTTGGGAATCCTTGCCACGTGCATCTCGGAAAGTACCTGGAGATTTCTTGTGCCAGATTTAACCACTCCTCTGGTTCCTGGAAAAGGAACGCTGAGGCTTGGAAAAAACGTAGGCCATCGGCAGACAGAGTCTTTCTGTCTTGCTTGCATCTGGCTAGCGTGTCCTTCACTTTAGAACCAAATAAGGAAGATGGTTTAATAGGGGCGTTCAAAAAGGAGGACTTGAAGGAGTCTGTGAAGTCGCAGATGCGCATCCAGGCATGACGCCTCATAACTATGCCTGCACCCACAGCTCTGGCTGCCCCTTCGGTTGCGTGGGAGAGCAACCTCATGAACGATTTGGAAATAGATTCAAGGATGGCAAGTTGAGAGGCAACCTTGTCCCGTGCCTCATCAGAAACTTGACCTGCAAGGGATCCAGAAAGCTCAGTAATAAGACCTCTTTGGAGCATCGTGAAGTGTGCCAAGTAGTTCAGGGACCTGACAGCAAAGGTCGCTGAAGCAAAGACTCACTTTCCCAACCTGTCCACAGCTCGAGACTCTCTGTTGGGTGGGTGAAAGTAGGACTTTCTTCCCCTAGATCTTTTTTAGTGGCCACCGCCACCACCATAGCGTCAACTGGTAAACCTTTAGACAAGTGTGGATGCTCTTCTGTGGGAGAAAGAATCTTATCAGGTCTCCGGGGAATGGTTTCAATAGAGTCAGGATTCCGCCAAGCACGCTGCATGACTAGCTGGATTAACTCATCGGCAGCTGGGGTCACCCAAGAGGTAGAAGGCCGGGAGCAAAAAGCCTGCAGGAACATGGATTCCTCCAAGGAGGGGTTGGAGGGCTACCAGCCACCCCTCTGTTTTAAAACTTCCAGGATGTCTCCAAAGGAGACATTATCCAGGGGTGACCGTGGGGACCCCTCCCCATCATTGTAGTCAGTGTCTTCTATCAAAGACTCTTCAGGAGAGTCTATGTGCCTCCTCTTGCATGGCTTCTTCTGAGGAGGTTCCTCAGTGGGAACATCTAAGGAAGACTCAGAAGGGTGGGTACCCTGAACTGGTATTTCCTGAGGCTTCTCCACCTGGTGTCCCAGGGAGGTGGCTTGTGGTAGCTGTAGTGCAGAGGGAGCAGGATGAAGTTCCGAGATCAGAGGGACACTTCCCGAAGCAAGCACCCTCTCCATCACCCGGAAAGCAGGCCCACTCAAGGAGGAGTGGAAGCCCAGAACAGAGAAGGGCAGCCTCAGAGCCGGGATCACACCCCGCTCCGCAGACTAGCTCCCAGAGAAGGAGCCTCAAGCAGGATCGAGGCAGGCGCTATCCCCGGATCACAGGACAGAACCAATAAAACACTTGGAACTGAGCCCAGAACCAAGGACCCCCCCCCCCCAACCATGAGTCTGAGGAAGGGACGGTTCCGTCAGAACCGAGAACCAAAGGGATGGCCCTGAAGCCTCAGTATCAAGTTCGGATAGACTCCTGGTGGACCTTGTGGATATTCCTGAAGGAGAGTCGGGTCAATCCAAAAAACGGCTACACATTTGACCCAGGAATGAAGCCAAAGAGGGAGAGTATCGGGTCAGTGGTGTCTGAGCTAATGGAATCCGTAGTCTCTAATTTAATTTGGAAGCAGGAAGCAAAGGAGTCAATGGTACAGTAAAAGGGCTCGGTGCCGATGGGGCACTGAGTCGATGTCATCAATTCCAGAGAAGTTGCAGAGGTCAGCAATGCTTTCGATGTAGTGGAAGGCAAGGTTGATGCCATAGCTGGAGGAGTTGGTGCCAAAGGTGGTGCCAACATTCAATATAGTACAGTTGTGTACACTTACCATAAATGTAGATGTTCAAGTGTATTCACTGTTGCAGTCATTACATTTGGGTAATCCTGCTGGCAGGTTGCCCTCAGCCAGCCTGAATTCCAAAGTCCTGGGTCCTGTCTCGGCCGCTGTCACCCCCTCCTTGACGTCAGGTCGTCAGGGGTATAAAAGATGTGGCAGACACCATTTTCTTTAGTTTTTCTTGCTCCAGATGTCAGGTGCCCCCTAAAAGGGTAGCCAAAATGTATATATATATATATATATATATATATATATATATATATATATATATATATATATATATACCACATATATATATCAAGAAAAAAAAGATAGGTTCCATCAGAAGAAAGGGGGATGGTGGGTGGGTAACCTGGACTGCAACAGTGAATACACTTGAACATCTACATTTATGGTAAGTGCACACAACTGTACTATGTTCTTCATGTTTCACTGTTGCAGTCATTACATTTGGGTAGAGTCCCAAAGCTATGGATGGGAGGCTGGAGCTAAACAGCATTAGGAACGGCTATGAGGCCCTGCAGAACTGCAGTGGCAAAGCTTGCCCTGGATTTAGAGTAGAGTGGCAGATGACAGTGCTTTGTAAAGGTGTGCACTTAACTCCAAGTGATAGCCTCTAAAATGTCCTTGGTTGGTACTCCCCTGAGAAAGGCTACTGAAGTGGCTGCAGCTCTGGTTGAATGTGGCCTAATACCCTTAGGCACTGGCTTGCCATGGTGTAAGTAGCAGAAAGTAATGCAGTGGCCTATCCACTTTGAAATAGTCTGCTTTGAGATAGCCTTTCCTTGTGATCCTGCAGCATATGCCACTAGTAATTGCTCTGTCTTTCTGAAAACTTTGGTTCTGTCCAAGCAGAATCTAAGCTGTCTGTGTACGTCCAAAGAATGCAGAATTCTCTCCCCCTTGTTCTGTGGCTTTGGATAAAAATCTGGCAGATGAATAGTTTGGTTAAGAGCCACACTGGAAACCACCTTAGGCATAACTGTTGGGTTTGTCCTCAGAGAGACCCTGTCTGGATAAAAAATGATAAAAGGTTCCACAGCCATGAGTGCCTGTAGCTCTGAAACCTGTCTTGCAGAAGTTATTGCTAGGAGCAGACCTGTTTTCCAAGATAAAAATTAGAAGTTATGTACTCACCATAACGTTCCATCTGAGTAGGTGTATTCATTTGTCTGCAACCTGTGGGTTATGGATCCGATATCGGATCCGAACCGGCATGGTTTTCCAGCTATGGATCAGAGCTCTCAGCTCCTCCCCTCACCCATAATGCCCTGCTCTCCCTACATGACCTCAGATCGAGTTTGCCAACAATAGAAATACCCTAAAAAGGGTAACACATAATATGCAGGAAACTGACAAGGCCAGGGGGATAGGAGGGCGGGATGGTTGCAGACAAATGAATACACCTACTCAGATGGAATGTTATGGTGAGTACATAACTTCTAAATCTGAAGTAGGAGATTCATTTGTCTGCAACCTGTGGGACAGAGTCCCCAGCTACCTGAATCTTGGGCCATCATGGAAGGATATTCGAGCACCGCGGAGCCAAAGGATGCTCTACCTCTAGATGTAATATCCAACTTGTAGTGGGAGATAAAGGTATGAGATGAAGCCCAAGTGGCTGCTGAACAAATATCATCCAGAGGAATCCTAGCTTTAAAGGCCGCTGAAGTAGACACTGACCGGGTTGAATGGGCATGTACTCCCTCCGGTGTGGGCCTTCCAGAAGCTTGATAAGCCAATAAGATGCACTGCGAAATCCAGCGTGATAAGGAGACTTTGGAAATTGGTTTACCCAAATTAAATTTAGCAAAGGAAATAAACAACTGGTCGGATTGCCTATGACCAGCTGTCCTGTTTAGATAAAATCTAAGTTGCCTGTGAACATCTAAGGAGTGTAGCTTGTATTCACCTTTGTTTTGATATTTAGGAAAGAAAACAGGGAGGTTAATGGACTGATTAATATTTGCTTCAGAAGCTACCTTAGGAAGAAAGGACGGGTTGGTCCTGAGGTATACACGGTCCAGATGAAAGACCAAGTAAGGAGGCTTGACGGATAAGGCTTGAAGTTCTGAAACTCTCTTGGCCGAGGTAATGGCTACTAAAAAGGCCGTCTTGAAAGACAAAAATTTCAGATCTACCGTAGCCGCAGGTTCGAAGGGGCGGTCAAGGCCTGAAGGACCAAAGAAAGGTCCCAAGGAGGAACCACTTGCTTTACAGGGGGCCTGAGGAGAAAGGTACCTTTTAGGAAGATCTTACACAATTTGGCAGACATCAGTGGACTGGAGTCCTGACCAATATGATAGTGAGAAATTGCCGCAAGTTGCACTTTGACCGTGGAACTGCTGGCACCATCATTAAAAAGAGTGGTTAGAAAGTCAAGCACCAGAGGAAGGGGAACTGTGAAGGGGTCTAGACCTTACCGCTCCGCCCAAATGGAGAATCGGTTCCACTTACTGCGGTAAACTTTCCTGGTAGATGGTTTATGAGCCGCCACCAGGATGGCCTTAACTGGAGACGAAATACCGGGAGTCCTGATCAGGAGTGGAACTGGAGCAGCCAAGCAGTCAGCTTCAGGTTGTCCAGATTCGGGGTTGATAGGTGGGATGGGTGAGATATCAGATCCGGAATGGGATCTAGAATCCAAGGAGGATTCACTGAGTGAGACCTTAGGAAAGGGAACCAGATCTGTCGAGGCCAGAATGGGGCAATGAGAATCATTCTGCACCCCAACCGAGAGGCTTTCTGAAGAACTTGGAGCATCAGAGGCAAAGGGGGGTAAGCATAAAGAAGACCGGGTGGCCAAGCATGCACCAGAGCGTCTCTTGGGGTATCTCCAGAAGGAGGTATGAGAGCGAAAAAACTGTCGCACTTGGTGTTTGAGGGAGACGCAAAAAGATCGCAACAAGGAGTTCCCCACCGTGCGAAGATGCGTTTCGCTACCTGAGCATTGAGAGACCACTCGTAAGGGGAGAGAATGGTGCGACTGAACTTGTCCGCAAGGATGTTGGACCGACCCGGAATATGCGTTGCGATGAGAAAGCGGTTGGTGGAGATTGCCCATTCCCACACTATCATGGGTTCTCGACAAAGAGGGTAAGACCTGGTTCCTCCCTGTTTGTTGATATACCAGACGACAGACATGTTGTCCGACTGAATCGCAATAGTTCCCAAGGGAAGAAAGGCCTGGAGTGCTTGCAACGCTAAGAGCACTGCTCTCATCTCTAGAACATTGATATGCAGTAAGGTCTCTGAATCGTTCCACGTGCCTTGGACCGTCCGGCCTGCAAATGCCCCCACCCGAGGCGGGAGGCGTCCGTGGTCACCGTGGCAAGAGGGGGAGAAGCACAAAAGGGGCGGCCTCCGTGGAGATCCGGAGAGTGGAGCCACCACAGGAGAGACCGCTTGCAAGCCTTGCTGATCGCAATGGGATGATGCATAGGAAGAGCAAGATAAGACCACTGAACTAGGAGTATCCATTGAAGGATGCGCATATTGAACCTGGCGAGAGGAAGAAGAGTTATCGCTGCTGCCATGGACCCTAGAGCCCTCAGGACCAACTGCGCCGGAACTGAGCTGGAGTGGAGAATGGCCCGCACCTGGAGCTGCAGATTCTGAATTCTGTCCGCAGTGAGGAAGGCTCTTAACCGTCTCGTGTCTAACCTGGCAACTATAAAATCTATGAACTGCGTAGGAGCTAGGTTGGATTTTTCTGTATTTATTGTGATGCCCAGGCAGGGAGCTAGATGGAGAAAGGAATTTCGCGCCAATAACAGTAGATGCCTTGTTGGAGCGGTGAGAAGCCAGTCGTCCAGTTAAGGGAAGACCTGCACCCCCTGAAGCCTCAGGTGGGCCGCTACCACTGCTAATACCTTGGTGAACACCCTGGGGGCTGTGGTGAGACCAAAGGGAAGGACCCAGAATTGGTAGTGACTGGCTCCCAGCTGGAAGCGGAGAAACCTCCTGGAGCGCCTGTCCATTAGTATATGGTAGTACGCATCCTTGAGGTCTATAGAGCACATCCAGTGATTTTCTCCCAGAAGGGGGAGAATAGACTGCAATGTGACCATTCGGAACTTCTCCTTGGGAACTGCCAGGTTCAAGAGTGAAAGGTCTAATATTGGTCTTAGATCCCCGTCTTTTTTGGCACTAAAAAGAACCTGGAGTAGAACCCTGATCCGATCTGGTCTGGGGGGACGGGTTGGATGGCTCTTTTCTTTAGCTGATGGACAATTTCTGCCAAAGCGGCCTCCCACTGACCGGGTGGAACGTCGGGGAGGGACTTCAATTTTGGAATGTGATGGAATGGGATGCGGTATCCTCTGGATATGATGCGGAGGACCCAGCGGTCTGATGTTATGGACTCCCATGCCGCTAGGTGCTCCGAACGTCCCCGACTGCCTCCAGAGTGGAGCAGCCGGGCAACCCTTCAGGGCTGCTGCGTGGCCGTTCAGAGAAGGTTCTCTGGACCCAAAGTTCCTGGGAGCCCCTCTGCCCTGGGCGGCGTCCTCCCTGTCCTCCTCTGCCACGGAAGGACTGGATGTCCGAGCGGTTGGGATTGCTGCGACTTCGAACCACATCTTCTTCTGGCCCTTTGGTTCCTAGAATAGGGCCTCTGGGGCACAGAGAAGCGGATTCACGGCAGACAGCGTCTTCCGTCCTTTCGCTCTGGGTCAAGGTATCACGAACAGTTTTGCCAAAGAGGGCAGAACCATCAAGGGAGCGTGCAAATGACGCCTTGAAGGGCTCCGTGAAATCGCAATGACGGAGCCAGGCCTGGCGATCTAGTAACTAGGCCTGCCCCTGCGGCTCTAGCGGCACCTTCCGTAGCATGGGACAGTAACCGCATAGAGGTATTAGTCACGGACCTGAGAGTGGCCATACAGGTGGAGTGTAACAATTTGTCCTCCTCCGACATGGACTCTGGGGTGATGCAGCGTATTCCTTGATAAGATCGCTGCATCCTAATCACATGTGCCAGGTAGTTCAGCGCCCTTACTGAAAAGGTCGCTGAACTAAACATCCGCTTCCCCAAGCGGTCCATCATCCGAGACTCCTTGCTCGGGGGATGGACTGAGGGACTCTCCTGAGCAAGTTCGCTCTTCCTGCCTGCCGTCAACATGGCATCTACCGGAGGCCCCTTACTCCAATGGGCACAGTCAGCCGGGGGACTAAGTATACGGTCAGGCCTTTTTGGAATTGGCTCCACGGTGTCCGGTTCCTTCCACGCCCTGGTGGTAATCAGGTCCACCAGGGGATCGGCAGAGGGACACCCAAGAGGTAGACGGGCCGGACTCAAATGCCTCCAAGAACACGGACTCGTCCGAGGAAGACTTGGGGGCAGACCACCCCCCCCTTATGCAAAGCATTTCCATGATGTCTCCAAAGGAGACATCCTCGGGGGGTGATCTTGGGGAGCCTTCCCCTTCCTCCAAGTCTGTGTCTTCAGTGAGAGACTCGGGGGAGTCTATGTGCCTCCTTTTGCACGTATGCTTGCGAGGGGCATCCTCCGGGGGGCTGTCAGAGGACTCCTCGCAAACTGTGACCTGTTCCAGAGGAACAACTTGGGGCAAAGGAGCGGGCTGTCCCAAAGGCCAGATGGTGGAAGCCTGGCCCAGTGCAGATGGAGCGGACGGAGCCGAAGCATGTGCCGGGAGTCCGGAAACCCTCAACAGGGCCCTCTCCACTACATCAAAAGCCGAGGGGGAGCCGACCTCGACCAAAGGATCCGATAATCGGCTCCCCCCCTAGGATCCGAAGAGTGGATCGGAGCCGGCACCGGCACTCAGATCCGAGGGGCAGTGCGCTCCGACACGGACGGTGCCGGGAGCACTGATCCCCGGATCCGGCTCGGATCCAGGCTCCGAGGTCGGATCCGGCACTCGAGGGCAGGGTCGGATCCGGTACCCAGTACTATCGGCGCCGACCCACCCCGCCCGGCTGCTCGGCTCCAACTGCTCCGAACTCGGGTAGCGGGTCGGAGAAGGAGCTATAGGTTTAAAGAAGGGGGTCGAGCTCCCCCCCAGAGGGGGGGAGGCAAGAGCACTCCAATCTGCATCTGGGCCTGGATGAACCTTCTCATCATCCGGTCCAGATCAGCATCAGATAAACTGTACATAGATCTCGAAGAGGCTACCGAGGTAGGCCTTGAGTGCCTCCTCGATAGCCTCGACGGAGATCGGGTCTCCTCCTCCTCAGGTCCCGGTGAAAAGCACACAGGAGACCGGAGCCGAGGAAGGGGAGAACCAGCAGACAAGGAGGCCTGAGGAGAAGCCCGCTTGGCAGGCGGGGCCGAAACAGCTGTCTCGGCCCGCCGCTTATGGTGCTTCTCCCTCCGGTCCTTCTTTCTTGCTTCCCTCTCCTCCAAACCACTACAGGGAGGTTGAGTCCCAGGAGGAGGAGGGGAGCCGAGAGGAGGGAACCGTTGACACGGTACCCCGAAGGAGCGGTAGCCGAGCCGAGTCCGGGGGCAAAAGTCCCGCCAGGACCAGCTTCGATCTCCGCTCCTTCAATGCCCTGGGGTTGAACCCTGCACAAATGGAACATCCAGAAGTGAGGTGTTCAACCCCAAGGCAGCTGACAGTGTGGCCATCAGCAGGGGAAAGCTTATGGCCACACTCTGAGCACTTCGAAAAAATAGCCTTAGGTTGTTCAGACATCCTAAGAACACTAGCTTTTTACTTAGACTAAAAAGTAAAAGCTAACTAGCCAAACACACACAGGCCCAAACACACACTATGCACCAGCGAGGGGAGGGAAACTAAAAGTTATAAAAGTTAATAAAACCAAACAACTTTAAGCTACAATAAGGGAAACCTAAACTTTCACACAAAACTGTCGAAAAAACTTTGAATTTTAACACTAAAAATAGCTGAATAAACACTTAGCTGTAGAGCTCTCAGAAACCAATCTGGTCACCAGCGAGGCAAACTAGATCTGAGGTCATGTAGGGAGAGCAGGGCATTATGGGTGAGGGGAGGAGCTGAGAGCTCGGATCCATAGCTGGAAAACCATGCCGGTTCGGATCAGATATCGGATCCATAACCCACAGGTTGCAGACAAATGAATCTCCTACTTCAGATCTTTATATCAGCAGTGGCAGCTGGCTCAAAAGGAGGCAGGGTGAGTTTTTCCAAGACATAGTTGAGGTCGCATGCAGGCATTGGTGATCTCCTTGGAGGCCTTAAATTGTTGGCTCCTCTGAGGTACTGTTTTAATAAGGGATGAGAAAAGATTGGTGGCTCTGTATTGTAATGAGCCGAAAGGGCAGAGGCATGAATTTTAATAGATGAAAAAGATGGGCCTTTGTCCGTCATCTCAGTAAGTATTGCAAAAATCTAAGGAAAATTTGGCACAGCTGTAGCAGTTCTTTGTGCCTGGTTCCAAGCACAGAATCTCTTCCATTTTCCAGCATAAGATTTTCTAGTACTAGGCTTTCTGGCCTCCAAAATGGCATCCATCACAGCTTTACTGAGAGGTGTGTTTTGTATGACTACATTATCCACCATGCTGCCAGGTTTGTTGGCTGTGCAGGATCTGTTTGTTTTGCTGGGACAGTAGATGAGGTATCTGAGGTAAGGTCCAAGCTGGGCATTGAGACAAGTTCTTTAGGACTGGAAACCAGTACTGGCGGGGCCAGTCGGGGGCAATCAGTATAATTTTTGGCTTCTCCTGTCTGACCTTTAGGAGTACCTTGGGGAGGAGAGGCAGTGGGGAAAGGCATATACTGATAGGTTTTTCCAGCTGAAAGAGAGGACATCCACTTTCCATGCTTGCCTGTGATAAGTCCTTGTGCAGAATATTTTTAGTAGGTAGTTGTGAGGGGAGGCAAATAGATCTACGTCCGGGCATCCCCATTTCCTTGTTATCATACTGAAGACTTGTGGATCCAGCTGCCACTCGTGGGGATCCACGAGTTTTCTGCTTAGTTTGTCTGCCAGAGTATTTTTCCTTCCTGGCAGGAATTGTGCCTGCGGATGTACTTGGTAAGTTAATGCTGTGTCCCACAAAGCCATGGCTAGTCTGCAAAGGGGGTAAGAATGTGTGCCCCCCCTGCTTGTTTATATACCACATGACTGTGGTGTTGTCTGTCTTTATCAGTAGTTGTCCCGGATGAAATAGGTCCTTGAAGGCTGTCAGGGCATTCTGAACAGCTAGCATCTCTTTTTGATTGATATGTAGATGCATTTGGGTTGAGGACCATGTGCCCTGAATGCATCTTCCTGCCATGTGGGCCCCCCAGGCACAATCTGATGCATCCGTTGTTAGTGTCTGCCTGGCTGGGGGTAATGTGAATGGCTGCCCCTTGTTTTGGTGACAAGCCTTTGCCCACCACTGAAACTCCTGTTGTAGGCAGGGAATGAGAGTAATCATAGTTTCCAGGCTGTGGCAATGTTGAGTCCAAACACTTTTTAGGTACCATTGAAGTTTCCTCATATGCAGTCTTGCACATGGAATTAGTAGGATGCAGAATGCCATGAAGCCCAAAGCCTGCAGAATTTTTCTTGCAGATAACTGGGTTTTTGTTGCCAACATTCTGAAATAGGTAATCAATTGCCTTTGTTTGTCTGGCGTGAGATAAGCCATCTGGGCAGTTGTATTTAAGCTTGCACCCAGGAATATTATCTTTTGAGAGGGTACTAGTTTTGATTTATTTTCATTGACTGTATACCCTAGGCATGTTAGAAGTCTTTTCACAAACGCCAGATGCTGTAGAAGAATGTCCTTGTTCTCTGCTTGAATTAGACAGTCATCCAAGTAAGGATATATTTGTATTCCTCTGTCTGCAGAATGCAATTACTGGTGCCTGGCACTTTGAAAAGACCCTGGGCGCAGTAGATAAGCCAAAGGGCAGTGCAGAGAATTGGTAATGCATTGAGTCAGCCTTGAATCTGAGGTATCTTCTGCATAATTGTCTGATTGGGACATGCAGGTATGCCTCTTTTAGGTCTAGAGTCACCAGCCAAGCGTTCTTGCCCAGCTGCTGCAAAGTCATCATCTTAAATTTTGGTATATCCAGGAATGTGTTCAGAATAGATAGGTCCAGTATTGGTCTCCAGGTATTGTCCTTTCTGGGTACCAGGAACAGTCTTGAGTAAAATCCTTGTCATGGCCCCCCATGTCCAAGAGGAATGAGACTTGTTTTTGTTCCTCTGTTCTTTGATTTTTTGGCAGATCTGGCCAGCCGTTTGCCTTTGGCAGGGTATGGAAATGGAACCTGTACCCTTGTGACACAATATTTAGAACCCACTTGTCCTGGGTTATAATGTGCCAATTTTGAGAAAAAAGTGCTAATTTTCCCCCTAAGGGTGCTGCCAGGAGATTAAGTGCTTGGTGCAGGCACGGGGAAGTCATTGGGACTGTTTCCTGTATGGTTGTGATTAGTCTTCTCCAACTTTGGAGGTAGAAGCACCCCATTGCTTTGACCTGTAGGAACCTTGTGCCTGGGATCTGCCACTAGGGCGTCTGGATCTGCCCCTTTGAGGTCTGTCTGACACAGGAAAGGACCAATTCTTTGTAAGCCAGTGTCTACTAAACCTAGGTGGCTGTACTTGTAAAAAATCTTTGACAGTTTGCATAGATTTAGCTTTGTCCCCCATTTTCTTTAACACCTCGTCTGCCTTAACACCAAACAAAGTATCATGCTGTAAAGGTGCATCTAATAATTTAACTTTGACATGATCAGGCAGATTTTGTTACTTTAACCAAGCATGCCTCCTAATTACAAAACCCGTAACTGCGGCCCCGCAGGAGGCCTCCAAAGAATCAAAACCACATTGCAAAGTATGCTTTCCAACTTGTTCAGCTGCATGCAATAAATCCTGCATTTCCTTGTTTTCTGCACATTCAGAGTTTAATAACATTTTCTGTATAAGCAATGCCATGACATGTTGCTGATATTTGAGCATATGAAACTGACATTTTAAGGCCCTTATAGCCAATGTAGCAGATGTGTAAACCTTTTTTTTCCCATCTATCCATCTAGAATCTCTGTCAGAGGGGGTAGGGTTTTTTGCAGCGGACATCTTATCTCCTTTGGGACCCTGTGAAACAGTTTCTGGGTCTGCAGCAGGGTTTTTAAAAAGGAATTTATGAGAGTCAGGAACCCTGTAATATCTGTCAGGCTTAACAGGAGCTGGAGGTAAGGAGTCAGGGGTAAGATTAGACTCCGAAAGCACATCATCCACAATATCTAACACAGGTGGAATGGCTAGTGGCCTGTGTTGAGGTAGTAAAAGGAAATCCCTGAGCCTCATTTTAGATTCTGAAAAATCTTGGCTCTCCCAGTGGAAATGCTCCCTCATGGTATGCAAGGTTTTCCCAAAAGAATAGTCCTCTGGAGGAGAAGCTGAAGGTATAGATTCTTCAACATCAGAATTCTCACAGGGGGGGGAAGAGGAATCAGAAGAAATAGAGACCTGATCTGAAGATTCATAGTGAGTCTCTTGCCTAGGCCTCTTATCAGGAGGGGGATGGGAACCCCTGATCAAGGTAATTAAGTCTTTGGCCATTTTCAGTATCTGTTTTTTGGGCAAAGAGGCCGGTCCACGTGGCTCTTGAGTTTCTTTGCTTTAGAAGGTGCTTTAGTCTTTGCCTTTGAAGCTGAGGTTGGCTTAATGTAAAGATGTTTAGGTCTGAATACACCCTCAGAAGCCGGTGCCTGCTCAGCGGCTCCGGACCCAGCTGAAGGAATAGTATCTGAGGCTCCAATACAGGGGCATGGCCAACTCCACGTGGGAGTCGGTAGCTGGCTGCAACTCTAAAGTAGCGGGCATCAGGGGCTGCGAAAGCACCTCACTGAGAACCGGCGAACCTGCGACTGGCTTAGGAGAAGCTTCATCGTCGGTTTTGGGCCTCGGTTGTCTATCTCTCTCCTTTTCTTTGCGTTTTTTTTGTGAACTCCGGTAGTCGGATGACTATCCGACATTTCTGGATAATTAAACTGGCGCCCATAAAGCAAAATCATACCAATGCTTAATAGTGCGTTGTTTAAATCTAGCATAAAAATGACAACCAGCAACATTGTGATCAGGGCCTAGACAAGGAATACAGTGAGAATGAAAGCCCTTATGAGGCATTTGCTTTCCACAAGAAATACAATTATTAACTTTTTCTGACATCGGTCTGGAGCAAGAAAAAAGTTTCCCCAACGGGGTACTTAGCTTTATTGAAGACTTCGGATCTGAAACTCAAACACAAAAATCTCAGGAGTCGGCCGACCAGCACTTGCGAACTGCTTCTGCTTCGGGCACCGCGCGGCAAGAAAGACTAAAGAAAATGGCGCCGGCCGCATCTTTTATACCCCTGACATCAAGGAGGGGGCGACAGCGACCGATGCAAGACTCAGGACTTTGGAATTCAGGCCAGATGAGGGCAACCTGCCAGCAGGATTAACCAAATGTAATGACTGCAACAGTGAAATACGAAGAAAGTACAGTTGTGTACACCTACCATAAATGTAGATGTTAGAGTGTCTTCACTGTTGCAGTCATGACTGTAGGGTTCTCCCCTGTCGGCAGGCAGTCCTCGGTCAGCCAGAATCCCAAAGTCTGGGTCCGGCGTCGGCTGTTCAACCATGCTTCCCGACGTCAGAGCGCCAGGAGTACAAAGCTGACAGCCGACGCCATCTTCTCCAGTTTTTCTTGCCCCAGATGTCAGGAGTCCCAAAATGAGAAAGGTCCCATATCCTTTGCAAATACACCTCAGAAGAATGGTGAAAAAAGGAACCACACAAAAGTAAAAATAAGACGGGACAGGAGGGAGGGAAACCCACTGTGAAGACACTCGAACATCTACATTTATGGTAGGTGTACACAACTGTACTATGTTCATCATGTTTCACTGTTGCAGTCATGACTGTAGGGTAGAATCCCAAAGCTGAAAGAAAGGGAGGTGGTCATAAAGAAGGGGCGGCTGAAAGGCCCTGCAAGACTGCAGAGGCAAAGCCTGCCCTAGACTTAGAATAGAGAGGTAGATTGTAGTGCTTAGAAAAAGTATGCACTGAACTCCAAGTTGCAGTTTCCAAAATGTCTTTGGTAGGAAGGCCGCAGAAGTGGCAGCAGCTCTGGTGGAATGAGTCCGTATACTCCCTGGGATTTGCTTTCCATGGTGTGAATAACAAAATCTGATTCCATGAGCAATCCATTTAGAAATGGTCTGTTTTGAAATGGCTTTACCTTGGGAACTTGAAGCATAAGAAACAAACAATTGTTCTGATTTTCTGATGTCCTTGGTTCTGTCCAGGTAAAAACGTAGTTGTCTGTGTACACCCAAGGAATGTAAGATCCTTTCCCCTTTATTTTGAGGAGTGGGGAAAAAAGTTGGCAAGTGGATTGTTTGATTTAAAGCCACTTTGGAAACCACCTTAGGCATGAAGGTAGGATTAGTCCTCAAAGACGCCCTGTCTTGATGAAAAATAATATAAGGTTCCACAGCCATAAGAGCTTGTACCTCTGAAACTCTCCTGGCAGAGGTTAGGGCTGACAGGATGGCTGTCTTCCAAGATAAAAACTTGATGTCAGAAGAGGCAGCAGGCTCAAAAGGAGGCAAGGTTAGTTTTTCCAAAACATAGTTGAGATCCCAAGCAGGAATGGGAGATCTAGGAGGTCTTAAGTTCTTAGCTCCTCTGAGAAACTGTCTCATGAGCTGGTGGGAAAAGATTGGAGGGTCTGTATTATAATGAGCAGAAATAGCAGAGGCATGTATCTTAATGGAAGAGAAAGAGAGACCCTTATGTAAGAGATCTGTCAAGTAAAGTAGAATTAAAGGAATGTTCGGAAGAAGAGGATCAGAATCCTGAGCCTGCATCCAGGAACAAAATATTTTCCATTTTCCTGCATAAGATTTTCTAGTGCTAGGATGTCTGGCTTCTAAAATGACATCCATAACCTGCTTGGGTAGGAAAGAAGAAATCAAAGGCCCTGGATTAACCAGGCCGCCAGGCTGAGAGTTCTGACATGAGAGTGTAGAACCTGACCCTGATGCAGAAGGTTCGGAGACTGAGGTAAAACCCAAGGGGGCTCCAGACATAGGTTTTTTTATAGTTGGGTACCAAAACTGTCGAGGCCAATTTGGGGCCAGCAAGATTATCATCTTGGGCTTGTCCTGTTTTATCTTTAATAATACCCGTGGAAGAAGAGGAAGAGGTGGAAAGGCATATCCCGAGAGGTTCCTCCAACTGAATGATACGGCATCCACTTTCCAAGCTTCTTTGTGGAAAGTCCTGGTGCAAAAATTCTGTAGTTGATGATTGAGATGGGATGCAAAGAGGTCTATGTGAGGACATCCCCAGACTGCTGTTATCATCCTGAATATTTTGGTGTCTAGCATCCACTCGTGTGGATCCGAAAGGCTTCTGCTCAGACCGTCTGCCAGGAAGTTTTGCTTCCCTGGTAGAAACTGAGCTTGAAGGTCCAGATTGCAAGCTAGAGCTGTGTTCCATAGATCCATGGCTAGTCTGCAAAGGGGGTAGGAATGAGATCCCCCTTGCTTGTTTATGTACCACATAACTGTGGTGTTGTCTGTCCGTATTAGTAGTTGTCCTGGTTGTAGAAGATTTCTGAAGGCCATTAGAGCTTTCTGAATGGCTAACATTTCCTTTAAATTGATATGCAGGTGCTTCTGATCCTTTGTCCAAAGGGCTTGCAGACAGTTGCCCTGAAAATGGGCTCCCCAAGCATAATCTGAAGTGTCCGTGGTTAGAATCTGAGTGGCAGGAGGCAGACAGAAGGGTTTCCCTTTGTTTAGAGTACATGCCCTGGACCACCAAAGAAATTCCTTTTGAAGACAAGGCAGGACGGAGATCAGTATGTCTAAACTGTGGCAATGCTGAGACCATACACTTTTTAGATACCACTGTATTTTCCTCATGTGTAGTCTTGCATATGGTACGAGAAGGATGCAGGAGGCCATGTAACCCAAAGCCTGCAGGAATCTCCTTGCATATAGCGGAGTTAAAGTTGCCAAGGTTTTGAAAGTTGAAGCCAGCTGTAATTGTTTTTCGGATGTCAGAAATGCCATCTGGGTTGTGGTGTTTAGAAGAGCACCCAGAAAAGTTATCTGTTGTGAGGGTGTCAAATTTGACTTTTTTATGTTTACAGAGAATCCCAGGAACTTGAGGAGGTTCTGTACAAATTCTAGATGCTGGAGTAAGACATCCTTGCTGTCTGCCTGAATTAGACAATCGTCCAGATAAGGGTAAATTTGAATTCCCTTGAGTCTGCAGTAAGCTACTACTGGAGCCAGGCATTTGGTGAAGACCCTGGGCAGCAGACAATCCAAAGGGCAGCAGAGAATTGAAAGTGCCTCGATCCGGCCTTGAACCTGAGGTATTTTCTGCGTTCCTGCCTGATGGGAATGTGTAAATATGCCTCCTTTAAATCCAAAGTTACCATCCATGCATCTTTGGACAGCATTGGAAGTAGCTGCTGTAGAGTAAGCATCTTGAATTTTGGAATCTCTAGAAAGGTGTTCAAGACTGACAGATCCAGAATGGGTCTCCATGAGTTTTGCTTCCTGTGGACTAGAAAGAGCCTTGAGTAAAAACCTTGTCCCATCTCTGAAAGTGGAACCAGTTCTATGACTTTCATAGCCAAAAGAGCTTCCACCTGGTTTAAGGCCTCTGTCCATTGATGTTTTGGAAGGTCTGGCTATCCGCTTGGCCTTGGCAGGGTATGAAAATGGAATTTGTAACCTCTTAAAACCACATCCGGAACCCACTTGTCTTGGGTTATATGAGTCCAATTTCGATAAAAAAAGAGAGAGCTTTCCTCCGAGAGGGGCTTCCAGGCAAGAAGTTCCTGCAGCCCAACAGAGGGAGTCATTGAGTTTGTTTCCTATGAGTTTGTGACCTGTCCTCTCCTCCCCTAGGGGTGGAACCAGCTTGTGTTTGAGGCCTTCCTCTGGAGAGTCTATATCTACCCCTCTGAGGCCTGTCTGAAGTGGGAAAGGACCAATTTTTAGAAGGCCAATTCCTGCTAAATCTTGGTGGCTGTACTTGTAAGAAATCTTTAACTGTTTGCATGGATTTCGCCTTATCCTCCATCTTTTTAATCACCTCTTCAGCTTTTGAGCCAAACAAAACATTATGCTGAACAGGAGCATCCAATAATTTAGCTTTTACCTGTTCTGGCAAATTTTGTTCCTTTAGCCATGCATGCCTTCTAATGACTGTGCAAGGCATCAAATCCACAGTGTAAACCATGCTTCCCAACTTGTTCAGTGGCATGCAATAAGTCATGTAATTCCTTATCATCTGCACAGGCAGAAATGGAAGTTAGCTTTTGTTTTAAAACAGACAAGAGAAATTGCTGGTATTTCAGCATATGAAACTGACAGTTTAAAGCCCTAATGGATAAAGTAGCAGAAGTGTACACTTTTTGCCCCATATTTCTAAAGATCTAGAACCCTTTTCAGTGGGAATGGGATTTTTGGCAGAAGCGGCCTTAACTCCCTTAGGACCCTGAGAAACGGTTTCAGGGTCAGCAGAAGGGTTCTTGTATAAAAACTGGTGGGAATCAGGAACCCTGCAATATCTATCAGGCTTAACAGGAGCATGAGGAAAAGAGTCAGGGGTTAAGTTAGCCTCTGAAAAAGCATCATCTACAATATCCAAAACAGGAGGAATAGCCAGGGGTCTATGTTGGGGGAGAAGAAGAAAATCCCTTAGTCTTTTCTTAGATTCAGAATACTCCTGTCCTTCCCAGTGGAAATGTTCCCTCATTTCATGCAAAGTTTCCCCAAAAGAGAAATCCTCAGGGGGAGAAGCTGAAGGAATGGATTCCTCAGCATCAGAATCCTCATAAGGAGGGAAAGAATATTCCTGGTCAGAAGAAGAAACTGAAGAAACAGAAGCCTGATCAGAGGAATCATAATAAACATCCTGCCTTGGCCTTTTATCTGGAGGGGGATGTGAACCCCTAATCATAGTAAGTAAATCCTCCGCCATCTTGAGTAACTGTTTCTGTGACTTGGGAGCCGGTTCAGAAGAGGCCTGTGTTGCAGTCTTTGATTTAGAAGGAGTCTTTGCCTTTGGCTTTGCCTTTATTAGAAGCTGAGTAGGCCTGAAAACCCCTTCGGAAGCCGGTACCTGCACAGCGGCTACGGACCCATCCGAAGGAGCACTGTCCGAAGGTCCTGCAATAGAAATATTCAAAGGCCTGGTTGGCTCCTCATGAGAGTCCGTTTCGGCCATCTGTTCTGAAATGGCCGACGACAGGGGCTGCAAAAGCACCTCACTGACGACGGCCGAACCTGAAGCTGGCTCCGCTTGTGCGCTATCATCAGTTTTGGACCTCGGAGGCCTGTCTTTATCCTTGCAACGTTTGTGAACTCCGGTAGCTGGAACCGTATCCGACGACATTTTGTAGTTAAAGCTCCTACCGAAGTAATGAAAAGCAAAATCGTACCTTTGTTTAATTGTACGTTGATTGAATCTAGCACAAAACTGACAACTAGCTACGTCGTGGTCAGGGCCTAATGAAAATCCTTATGAGGTATTTGCTTCCCACATGAAATACAATTAGTAACTTTTTCTGACATCGGACTGGAGCAAGAAAAAGTTTCCCCAATGGGGTACTTAGCTTTGAGTGGAGAAGAAAGTCTTCGGACTGAAGTTTATCAGAAAAAATCGTCAGGAGTCAGCCGACCTGCACTTGCGAACTGCTATCACCGCATGGCAAGAAAGACTGGAGAAGATGGCGTCGGCTGTCAGCTTTGTACTCCTGGCGCTCTGACGTCAGGGAGCATGGTTGAACAGCCGACGCCGGACCCAGACTTTGGGATTCTGGCCGATCGAGGACTGCCTGCCGGCAGGGGAGAACCCTACAGTCATGACTGCAACAGTGAAACACGATGAACATCATCTGGTAGTATCCAAGACGGACTGAGTCGTAATAGCATTCGGAACAGCAGTAGTCAGAGCTGAAGTAGCAAGTCTATACTCAGAGGAAATTTTGTGGGCCTTATGTTTAGGTATCTTACCTCTATCACCAGCAGGTGAAGAGGGATCAGAGTGGGGACATTTCTTGTCCTTCACTGGAAGGGTTGAGACCTCTGACATAGAAAGGGCCTCTGAGAAAGGAGAAGCAAGAAGGCCTTTCAAAATGAATTTGTTCTTGCGCTCATTCAGCGTCCACTGACTGAAACGTTGACATATTTGACAGGGGGGTTGAACAGAGAGATGAGGAACCCCCAGGCAATAAACGCAGTCGTCATGAGAGTCGCTATTGGGGAGTTTACCATTGCAAGAGGTGCAATGCTTAAACCCCGAAGATCCTTTTTTTCTCAAACATCTCCACAAACACACTAACAACAAGTTTATTAGAGTCAGGAAAGATAGAGGAAAGAAGATAACAACAATAGTATCAAGAAACAAGGGGTTGGGAGGGTGGCCTAATGGTTAAGATGTTTGCCTTACTAACACAAGGTGCAGAGTTTCAGTCTCACAAGGGATAATTGGCTAGGCTTACAATGGCTTGCAAGGGCAGTTAGCCTAGTACTAATCTATGAACCTATACCACAAGGGTAAGGAGAGGCATACCAGCAATGGTAAGAAGAATTACCCAATGGGTAGAGCTAGGTATGAGAAAGTTACAAACAACTCTAAACGTGTAAAGTAGAAAGGAGAAAGTTTTAGAAAGTGACTAGGTAAGAGATATGTATCAAAAATATAAAAAAATACCACTTAGCTTGACAGCTCGGTGAAACGCGGCTATATGGCTATGCGGCAAATGAGATCTGAGATTAACAGGGAAAAGGGCATTGTGGGTAGCAGCTTAGCTCGAGAGTTTTTTGGTGTACGTGAGCTTTTTTGGTGTACGTGAGCAGAATGTGCAGTTCAAAGTGCAAAATAGTTACTAGAAAAGTCAAAAAGAGACAACAGTGATGTTTTCCTAACTCTCTTGAATCTCACAAATGTTACCTGTGATAAACACCTTGGTTCACCTGCTCAGAGACTTCTGTCGAGACAAACCATAACCACATTACCAATCAGTAGTCAATTGTTGGTTCCATGTGTCAAGAACAACAGAACAGTGAACGCCAATCTGTTGAAGAAACGCCTATCCCAGAAGTCCCACTACAATAAGACCAGCAAACCGTTCAATCCATTACGAGAGGGAGAAGTGGTAAGGATGCAAATGTCCAGAGGTTATGATCAGATTGGTGTCGTGAAGAATATTGGTCCAGAGCAGAGATCGTACATTGTGTCAGGAGTAGTAATTTTTAGGCAGAATCGGAAGCATTTGATACCGGAGTCCGAGCCTATACCACAACATATAGCCTGTGTGAAAGACTATCTCAGAGTGAGTTGTTCAGTGTTCCAATTCCAGAGAAAGTTCCAGAGTACATTCCTGTTCCTACGATGAATACAGAAGTTCCTGATAGGAGTTGTGCACCACAGACTTTTTCTGTTGTTAAATCTGGGGGTCTATATTATAAGCTCAAAGAGTCTTTTCTTCGAACACAAAGGTTGACACGTAAAGAGCGAAAGCTATAAACCACGAACGGCCACTTAGGCAAATTTTTTTAGGGAAAAAATTCACTTGTCACTAAACATAAAAACAAAAACCGCTAATTGGTCCCACAACCCCCTAACTAAATATGCCAACTCCGAGATTGCCATACACTGGAGAAAAGGGCAATTCCCGATAACTGCCATACAAATTTTTTCACAGGGAAAAAGTATGCGGAAGTGGCCATTCGCAGTTTCCAGGTTTCGCTATTCACATGTCGGCGTTTAAATGTTCGAAGAAAAGACTGAGCTTATAACATAGACCCAAATTTGGTCCCAACTGTTATGTTATGAGATATGGTCACATCTCTAAACCCTTTAAAAGATATGAAGCAAATTGGACATGAACATTGTGTTTTGTTTCTAATGTATATACCACTAATGTCCATCTCTGATGGTATTTTGTCTAAAGAGCAATCTTTTTAAGAGGTAGGATGCAGATCAATAGGTGCGTACATAACTTTAAGACGCTATCCAAGGGCTTGTAAAAGTCTATAAATACTGAGCACGTGCAAGCTAGAGTGCCATTTTGCAGTAAGCAGTTGAGATGTAAGCATGTATGTATACAAGGTCTGTCTAATAACTAGTTTGTTCCTATTTAATGATGCTCCGTCCTGATGGGTTTCTATGCATTAAAGCTTTGAAACTAAAATCCCAGCCTTCTTGTTGTGTGTGTTAGAGACAAATGAGTGACACCTATTGACAACTGTGAGGCACAAAATCCTTTGTTGAGCTTATTATGCCCTAGATACCACAGATCACTTCCACATGGCTAGAAAAGAAAGGAAAATTAAATGTGATGAAGTTAATTCAGATTTAAAGAAGGGTTACTTTCAACACTGGACTGCAATGAAAAAGCAGGGTGACCTAGTTTAACTATCAAAATCCCAGGAAACAATCTCCAAAACAGCCTAACAGTGATGGTCAGAGATATAATGCAATCACACTAATAATTTAATAAAAATAAGGTAACTACTGAAAACATACACTAAAATGGCTTAAATATAATGGATATGGTCAAAAGGGACTTAATTCTGGGGAAGGACAGGTTACAAAAACTCACCAGTTCATTCAATTACACAAATGAATGAGAAGACAGCAAATTAACTGAATTTCAACTTCCCTTTGCGTTACCAAGCTCTAGGTTTGTAAGAGACAAAGCATTCATTTGCAGCAGCAGTGATCCAGCTGCAAGAGCAGTAAGTCAATGGAACGCAGGACTGAGCAAACTCTCCTACCTCAACACGATGGAGACACTGTTATTAGACTACCAAGCTGGTGAAAGCCAGTGATATGGTACAAAAAGGAACCTCAACTACAGAATGCTAGAAGAAACCTAGCCCCAGCAGGCATGTGGCAAACTAAAGGGTCTACTACTTTAATGTACAGAGGGGTACATAATTCATGTCAAATATATGATGGGCTACCAGCTGTTCTAATTTCCACTTCCTAAATGGGCCTGATCTGGAAATCCACAGAGCTCTACAAGGCTTTCCTATCCATTACTCGTGCACCAACTCCTACTCGTGTACCAACTCTTTTGCTCAACGTTTTCTGGAATTCATAAATTTCAACGCCTTGGATCAACTTATCCACACCCCCACCAGGGGCAGCAATATCCTAGACCTGATCATCAACATGGGCGACCGGTGTTCCACACCAGAGGTCAATTCCTCATTGGTCAGATCCGACCACAAGCTAATCACCCTAGACATCCACATCCCACCCCCACCCCCCATTAGGGGAACAACCATAAAAAAATTCTCTAAAGCCAACTTCACGCTTCTTAAGACAGAAGTGGCAAACTTCACAACACCCATGCAGATAGACAACAGAGGTAAAACTGCTGAATCCTACACAAATGCACTTTATAAGCACTGACACGAGTGGATGGATCGTGCTATCCCTAACAGAACCAAAATGCTATCCTCCAAAAAAGGAAGCCAATCTGGTGGTCTTCTGCCATTAACAAACTCTACAACAGAAGAAAGAAACTGTTGCAAAAAAGAGTACAATCCCATGATTGGAGGAACTCCCTCCTGGTCAGCCTCAGTAAGAAGCTGAGATCCCTCATAAAATCCTCCAAAGCTAGTTATGAAAACAAAATCGCCACTGATTCTAAAGACAACCACAAAGCATTCTATAACTATGTCAAGAATCTCAATGGCAACACTCAGATCAGCTCTGAGTTACAGCACAATGGCACTAAATATACAGAAAGTACAGTTTTGTACCTACCGTAAATGTAGATGTTCGAGTGTATACCCTGCTGGAGTCATCACACTTGGGTTATCCTGTCGTCAGGCGTCGGTTGCTATCGCTTCTTCCCCGACGTCAGTGCGCCAAGGGTATACAAGAGACATCCGACGCCATTTTCTTCAGTTTTTCTCGCCCCAGATGTTAGGTGCCCCCCCAAAAGGTGGTCAGTAGCTAGTACCAATAATAAAACTTTAGCACAAGCAAAACATCCCTCCAGCTATAAGCAAATACACCACAAAGGTTGTATCAGTTTTTAACGTATTGAAAGGCTTTAGTTAGGTCAGAGGGGATGGAAGGAGGGTAACATGGACTGCAGCAGGGTATACACTCGAACATCGACATTTATGGTAGGTACAAAACTGTACTGTGTTCATCGTGTTACCCTGCTGCAGTCATAACACTTGGGTAGAATCCCAAAGCTAAGGATGGGAGGTGGAGTCAAACAGGGTTAGAGGAGGCTAGAAGGCCCTGCAAAACTGCAGTGGTGAAGCCAGCTCTAGTCTTAGAGTAAAGTGGTAAGTGACAGTGTTTGGTGAAGGTGTGTACTGAACTCCAAGTTGCAGCTTCCAGAATATCCTTGGTTGGCACCCTCCTGAGGAAGGCTGTAGATGTAGCTGCTGCCCTGGTAAGAGTGGGGCCTTATGCTAGCAGGAACTGGTTTTCCATGGTGGGTGTAGCAAAAATGTATGCAATGTCCTATCCATTTGGAAATGGTCTGTTTTGAGATAGCCTTTCCTTGTGATGCTGTAGCATAGGATACAAAAAGCTGGTCAGATTTTCTGAAAACCTTAGTTTTATCCAAGTAGCAACGTAGCTGCCTGTGAATGTCCACGGAATGCAGGAGTCTTTCTCCTTTGTTCTGTGGATTTGGAAAGAAGGTGGGTAAATGGATGGTTTGATTTAGAGCCACACTGGATACCACCTTAGGCATAAAGGAGGGGTTAGTTCGTAGAGAAACTCTGTCTTGATGAAAAATGAGGAAAGGCTCTGCTGCCATTAGTGCCTGAAGCTCTGAAACTCTTCTGGCTGAAGTCATTGCTAGCAGCAGGGCAGTCTTCCATGATATAACCTAAGTCAGCTGAGAAAGCTGGCTCAAAAGGAGGTAGCTAAGTTTTTCCAGAACAAAATTGAGGTCCCAAGTTGGAGTTGGTGCTCTCCTGGGAGGCCTAATGTTTTGGGCCCCGCTGAGAAGCTGCCTTAGAAGTGGATGTGAAAATAAGGGAGGATCCGTGTTGTAGTGAGCTGAAATAGCTGAGGCGTGGATTTTAATAGATGAAAAATAAAGTCCTTTGTGTAACATCTCAGTTAAATATTGTAGAATCTGAGGTATGTCCAGCTGAAGGGTATTTTGGCCTTTAGCTTTGTTCCAGGCGCAAAACGTTTTCCATTTGTCTGAGTAGGCTTTCCTGGTGCTCGGCCTCCTGGCCTCCAGAATAACATCCGTAACAGGTTGTGAAAGAGGAGCTGGCTGGTTGCTTAGGTGATTTGCCATGCAGCCAAGTTTAAGGTTTTGAGCTGGCTGTGTAGAATCTTGACTGTCTTGCTGTGTGAGCAGATGGGTAATTTGTGGTAAAATCCATGGTGGGCCCTGGGCCATATTCCTTAATAGTGGGTACCAGTGCTGGCGTGGCCAGTCTGGGGCAATAAGTATTATTCGGGGTCTCTCCATCCTGACTTTCAGCAGCACCTTTGTGAGAAGGGGCAATGAAGGGAAGGCATATACTGTCAGCATTTTCCAACGGAATGAGAGTGCGTCCACTTTCCAAGCTTGATGGTGAAATGTCCTTGTGCAAAATGTTGTTAGCCGATAGTTTTGGGGGCTGGCAAACAGGTCTATGTCTGGGTGCCCCCATTTTTGAGTTATCATTGCAAATTTGTAGATCCAGTTTCCACTCATGGGGATCCATGATGTTTCTGCTTAGGTCATCTGCCAAGGTGTTCTTTTTTGCTGGCAGGAATTGAGCTTGTAATTGAACTTGGTAAGCCAGTGCTGTGTTCCACAAAGACATTGCTTGCCTGCATAGAGGGTAGGAGTGTGTACCCCCTTGTTTGTTTATGTACCACATTACTGTGGTGTTGTCTGTCCTTATGATAAGCTGTCCTGCATGTAAGAGGTCCTTGAAGGCTGTCAGGGCATTCTGTACAGCTAGCATTTCTTTTTGATTGATGTGCAGATTCCTTTGATCTGCAGTCCATATGCCTTGAACGCACCGTCCTGCCATGTGTGCCCCCCAGGCGTAGTCCGATGAATCTGTTGTCATAGTTTGCCTGGCTGGGGGTAAGGTGAAGGCTGACCCTTGTTGAGGTGACATGCCTGTGACCACCATAGAAACTCTTGTTGAAGACAGGGAATGAGAGGTATCATTGTTTCCAAGCTGTGGCTGTGTTGAGTCCATACGCTTTTTAGGTACCACTGTAATTTCCTCATATGCAGTTTTGGAAATGGTATTAGTAGTATGCAAGATGCCATGAAGCCCAAGGCCTGCAGAATTTTTCTTGCAGGGAGTTGGGTCTTTGTTGCCATTGTTTTGAAGTATTGAGTTAGTTGTAGTCGTTTGTCTGGCGTCAGATAAGCCATCTGGGCTGTTGTATTCAAGCTGGCACCCAGGAATGTCATATTTTGTGAGGGCACTAGTTTTGATTTCTTTTCGTTTACTGTGTACCCTAGGCAACTTAGAAGGTGTTTTACAAAAGCCAGATGTTGTAAGAGGATGTCCTTGCTTTCTGCTTGGATGAGGCAGTCATCCAGGTATGGGTATATTTGAATTCCTCTTTGTCTGCAGTATGCAATTACTGGTGCCTGGCATTTTGTGAAGACCCTGGGCACAGTAGATAAGCCAAAGGGCAGTGCAGAGAATTGGTAATGGGTTAAACCTGCAATGAAATGGAGGTATCTTCTGCAATTTTGTCTGATAGGGACATGCAGGTATGCCTCCTTGAGGTCCAACGTTACTAGCCAAGCTTTCTTGCCCAACATGGGAAGAAGCTGCTGTAGTGTTAGCATCTTGAATTTGGGTACTTGCAAGAAGGTGTTTAGAATTGAAAGGTCCAGAATGGGTCTCCAAGCATTGTCCTTTCTGGGGACTAGAAAGAGCCTTGAGTAAAATCCTTGGCCTTGTTCCTGTGTAGGTACCAGTTGAATGGCTCTCATGTCCATGAGAGCTGTAATTTGTTTTTGTGTCTCTGCCCATTGATTTTCTGGCAGGTTTGGCATTCCTTTTATCCTTGGCAAGGTGTGGAAATGGAATCTGTATCCTTGTGAGATACTAGGGCCCATTTGTCCTTTGTGACGATGCGCCAGTTGTCTGCAAAAAGTGCTAATTTTCCTCCCAAGGGAGCTGCCAAGAGAGTTTTGCTTGGCAGTTTGAGGTTTAAGTCATTGTGTTTGCCTTCTAGTAGTTTGGGACCTGTCTTCTCCTCCCGTCTGTGTTGCAGTGCCCCATTGGCGAGGTTTGTAAGGGATTTGTGCTTGTCCTCTGCCCCTTGGGCGCCTGTATTTACCCCTCTGTGGTCTGTCAGAAGCTGGCAAGGACCAATTTTTTGTTGGCCAATTTCTGCTGAAGTGTGGGGGCTGTACCTGTAAGAAATCTTTGACCGTCTGCATAGATTTTGCCTTATCCTCCATTTTCTTTAAAACCTCTTCTGCTTTAATCCCAAATAAGACATCCTGCTGTAAGGGTGCATCTAATAACTTTGCTTTAACAAGATCAGGCAGAGTTTGTTCCTTTAACCAAGCATGCCTACGTATAACAGACCCATTAACAGCTGCTCTACAGGAAGCTTCCAAGGAATCAAATCCACATTGTAAAGTATGTTTGCCCACCTGTTCAGATGCATGCAACAGATCCTGCATTTCCTTGAATTCAGACTGTTGAGGGTGCGTGCTCATCTTTTGTTTTATTTGAGACATTAGGAATTGCTGGTATTTAAGCATGTGAAATTGACAATTTAGTGCTCTCATAGCTAGAGTAGCTGAGGTGTAAACCTTCTTCCCCTACCTATCTAGTGCTCTGGAGTCCCTTTCAGAGGGTACAGGATTTTTAGCCATAGAAGCCTTAGTCCCTTTGGGACCCTGGAAGATTGTCTCTGGATCAGCAACAGGGCTTTTGTAAAGGAATTTGTGTGAGTCAGGCACTCTATAGTATCTATCTGGTTTGGCTGGAGCAGGAGGCAGAGAATCTGGATTTAGACTAGATTCTAAGTAAATATCATCCACAATGTCTAAAAAGGAGGATAAAACTAGATTTGGGAAAGTTCTGGATTGTGATGTTCCATGCAGTCAGTTGGTTCAAAATAAGGTTAACTTCTTTTGCCCCATCTGTCGATGCATCCATGAAGGACATCTGGGGGGATAGCAAGTGGTCTGTGCTGGGGGGAGTAAAAGAAACTCTCTGAGCCTTTTCTTAGAGTCGGAGTAGTCCTGACCTTCCCAGTGGAAATGTTTCCTCATGTTATGTAAGGTTTCCCCAAAGGAAGTCTTCAGGGGGAGAAGCTAAGGGACTGGAATCTTCAGCATCAGAATCTTCATACGGGGGAAAGGAGTAATCCTGTTCCACAGAAGAGCCTGAGGAAATAGACACTTGATCAGAGGAGGCATAATCCTCCTCCTGTCTAGGCCTTTTGTCGGGGGGGAGGGTTGGGAACCCCTGATTAAAGTAATCAAATCTTCAGCCATTTTAAGCATCTGTTTCTTAGGCATGGGGCCTTGAACTGGAGACTGAAGTGCAGTCTTTTTTGGTTTTAGAGGAGTCTTAAGCTTAGCATAAGATTTTATGGTGAGAGTAGTCGGTCTGAAGACACCTTCAGAAACCGAAGGTGTTTCTACAGCACCGGCTTCTCCTTCTGCAATTTTGTCGGTACGGCCTGAAGAAAATGGCTGCGTCGGCCTAGAACTCTCTGCTAAAGAATCCGAAGCGGTCTGGGGATCCAATTCTGCGGTAGCCGGGAGCTGCGTAGGCGCCTCACTGAAAACCGGAGAACTGGCGACTGGCCCAGCCGAGGCCTCGGAGTCTGGCTTGGATCTAGGCTGCCTGTCTTTATCTTTGCATTTTATATGCACGCCAGTAGTCGGTTGCTCCGACGGCATAGTGTAATTAAATTTCCTACCGAAGTAATGTCGTGCAAAATCAAAGCGTCGCTTTACAGTTCGCTTATTGAACCTGCACAAAACCAACAACCAGTGACGTCGTGGTCTGGGCCTAGGCAAGGTATACAAAAAGAATGAAAGTCCTTATGAGGTATTTGCTTCCCACAAGAAATGCAATTGTTAACTTTTTCTGACATCGGACTGAGGCAAGAAAACGTTCCCCAACAGGGTACTTGGCTTTGAAGACTTCAGACTGAAACTCGATTCGAAAATCTCAGGTGTCGGCCGACCGGCACTTGCGAACTGCTTCTGCTTCGGGCACCGCACAACAAGAAAGACTGAAGAAAATAGCGTCGGATGCCTCTTATATACCCCTGGCGCATTGACGTCAGGGAAGAAGCGACAGCAACTGATGCCGGACCAAGACTTTGGAATTCGGGCCGACTGCGGGACCGCCTGATGACAGGATAACCTAAGTGTGATGACTGCAGCAGGGTAACACGATGAACATCCAACTGATATTGCCAACATCCTGGCAGATAGGTTCTGTGCTAACTTTACCCCCCTCTCACCCCAGTGCTAACTTTACCCCCCTCTCACCCCCTAAAGGGCCCATCTCTATACCGGAAGAATGCAAAGTTCCTGTAATCACGGCTGCACAGGTTAAAAACCTCACTCTCCAAAGCCAAGAACACAGCATCCATGGGACCTGACAGCATCCCAGGCTGCCTTCTACACAAACTACAGAATGAACTGGCACCCCACCCAAGTACCATCTTCAGTCATAGCCTCACCTCAGGCTGTGTGTCCATTGAAAGGCGCACCACGACGGTTATCCCACTCCACAAAGAGGGAGCCATGACAGACCCCGGGAACTACCGCCCCATTAGCCTGACGAGCCTGGTCTGCAAGGCCATGGAATGTATCATCATGGAACTCATAAACAAAGACATTGGAGATCTCCAAACTCTGGACCCCACACAGTTCGGGTTTGTAAAAGGCAGATCATGTCTCCTAAACCTGATAGACTTCTTTGAAGCAGTCACCAAAGCCATAGATGAGGGTAAGGTGGTTCACACAGCCTATCTAGATCTCGCCAAGGCATTCAACACCATCCTCCACTCTGGAATTATAGATAAACTCACTGGCTTACTGACAGAACCCACACTGCGAAAGTAGCAGACTCTAAATCAGACTTCAGACCAGTGACAAGTGGAGTACCACAGGGTTCAGTCCTGGGTCCTCTCCTGTTTGGTATCTACTTCTCTGAAGTACAGGCTAACACAGAAGGTCTTTGGCTAACGAAGTTCACAGATGACTGCAAACTAGGAGCCATAATCGAAACTCCTAACGATGTGGATATTCTACAAAAGGGCCTCACTGAGACCGATGCCTGGTGTCAAAGCCATGGCCTCAAGCTCAATGCCAAAAAGTGCAGTGTCATCCCCTTTGGTAAAAACTCTGTACCCATGAACTACCACATAGGTGGTAGTCTACTTAACACCGAAAGTGTGATAAGAGACCTTGGGACACAGGTGGACAGTAGTCTCTTCTTTGATAATCACATCGCCTCAGTGGTTAGGAAATCCTTCTATATGGTACACCTCATCACAAAAGGTTTCTCATCCAGAAAAAAAGAGGTCATTGTTCCCCTCTACTCATCACTCATTTGACCCATTATAGAGTACAACGCCCCTTTTGGTATGTACCTCACAAAACATCTACAACAACTGGAAAGGCCGCAGAAATACCTCACAGAGGATTACTGGCCTCAAACAGATTCCCTATACAACATGTCTCAAAAAACTCCAGCTTTACTCCGTCGTATATCGCCTACTCAGAGGCAATTTCTGCCTAACACACAAAGCTATGTCAAACCCAGAGCTGCTGGACATGCTCCACTTAGAAATCTCAATCCCTCTGAGCTACACGCTCTAGGGACCTAAACCTGGTCACCACAATAAACAGAACATGCTGGAGGGATATATTCCTGTCCCAGAGACTTCCCATACTCTGGAACAGACTACCTATCTATGACAAACAGAGATCCTCATTAGCACTCTTCAAGAAAAATCTTGATTAAAATAGGAAATTCACCCCGGGGATCACTTCTGTGGCTCTGCTTGACAGGGGCACAGGAAAATAATTTTCTTGGGTGGCGAAAGCCAGGGTACTTTTTTGGTTAGGCTTATATAGGCCCTAGGGCCAATAGCCTAGTACCTACCTATAAAGTAACAATCCTACTGGCAAAAAAAATCTACAGTCCACCTGAATACAAGAAAGCTAGGTAGAAAATGGAAGTCACCAGCAGGGAAACCAAAATGAAGAAAAAAATGAGTTTGTATAACATAACAGCTCTTATTCTCTTAATAAAGGCAAACAATCAATCACTCACCTTTGTCATCCAGCAGGAGGTTCTCAGGTTTGATGTCCCTGTGGGTTATCCCTATACCATGCAAGTACTCCTGCATAAGGAAAGGAGAGGGTTTATTTTGTGATCTCCTCTTGCCAGATCACACTAACTCAGCAAAAAGAACACAGGATTCACTTACCACTCCTGCAATAAGGTGCTGGAAGTACCGCTGGGCATCTGCTTCAGGCATTCCCACATCTGGTTCTATCAAAAAACATCAAATCTTTCATTATCCACAAACAAAGAGTAGAATATAAATGAGCAAAGAAAATCAAAATCGACATTAGCCTTTCCATAAAAGCTTCCAACTCCCTTCCTCTGGGGACCCAAAGGCTACTGTCGCTGTTAGGTCTGTCACGCCATATCTTGCCTTCTTATACATATAAATGGCTTAATTAGGGTCACTAACCATTGGCCGTCAAACGTCAGTTACATTCCTTTCCACTGAAAGACCGTCATAACATCTACTAAAACGGATACATTCAGTAATGAACCATTAATATTCTAGTAGTAGCAAAAAAAAGTTCCAGAAACTGGGGTCTATATTATATTCTCGAAAGTCGACAATATCAAAGCTGATATTGTCGACACGAGAATAGCAAAAGCGCACATTGAATGTGTAAACGGAAATCTCCGTAAGGGGAGATTTCCATTTATGCAATGTAGTGCAGTCTCGGAGTTGATATATTTAAGTAGTGGGGGTTGCAGGGGGGCTTTCCCCCCTGCTTAAACCCATTAGGGTACTTTTTTTTTTGTTGTTGTTTTTATAAGTTCAATGTTTGAAGAGATCGGCCATATGGTGTTCGAGGTTTTCAACCATTGATCTTATAATACAGACGCAAGAAACTGCTGTCCACACTAATTCTTCCATTTACTACAGGCCATCTCTTCTGTAAGCATGCAACACTGATAACCTCTTCCTAACACTTGAATTTTTCCATTCTT